>NC_056744.1:496632675-496980175 GCF_019279795.1 Protopterus annectens
AACAAGTACATTATGCAACCTACACAACCACACAGTTTATTCAATGACAGTATTTAGTGTACTTTTCCCTCACTGTTAGGAACAGAACATCACATTTATCACACATGTCTATTCCTGTCCTTTGCATACTGAAATTTCGCAGTTGCAATAAGAATTTTTCGCATGTATCATTTCCTAAAGTAAATGCATAGCACGTCACAGCAGACAACTTCAAAATGACCAAAATGACCACTTATGCAATGGTATGAATACATACGCACCACAAATCAAAATGTATTGCAAGTGACTTTTAAATCAATATTAATTGTTAAAGTATTACTAAACAATAAATATTTTATAAAGTTTTCCCTACTTGAGATGTCTGCAGATCCTAAGACATTTGCCGCCTATCTCAGCTATTTCTAAATTAATATGGAGATACTCAAACTATTGGTGTAAATTCAACCAAGTTACACGTGTGTTATGTGAATTTAGCTAATTTATCTGCATATCTATGAATCATAGTTTTACGCAAATGTGTCTCAAGGTACATCAGCATATTTCTACATTTCACCAATTGTGAATGAGCTTCCCACAGTACATGAATGTATTTCAAAGAGATATGGACACACTGCGGACATTTCTCAACTCTGCAGCACTCCACGGCAATGCCAAGCTGTCTGCAGAAGCTCTCGGAATCCCTTAAACCAGCCAAAATAAAAATATAGATGTAAAATTTAAAATGGAGTCATCTGAATGTCAGGTTGAAAGCAATTTGAAGGTTAATCCCTGCCCATCCAACATTGTCTCTCACACCCTCAGAACTGATCCATATCATAGTCATAAAAAAAAAAAAAAAAATTTCTCACTTCTGTTGACATTTATTTTTCCCGTGCCTAAAAAAATTCACACTTCAGTACATGACCTATACTGCAGTTAGATTATAAAAAATCTTTAATAAATAAGCTTGAATAATGACAGTTTTTATCTATCTAGCTATCTATCTATCTATCTATCTATCTATCTATCTATCTATCTATCTATCTATTTATAATTTATGATACTTGGAAAGGATAGGTTTTCTTTTATGAATAATCAGTATGTGACAAAGCAGTTTTGGATACACCAAACTTGCCAACAGTACCAATGCCTGCTCTAATGACCATGCTAGCAAAAAGGGTTTGGTCAATTTGAAGTTACACCCAAAAGGGAGTTGATCTGACCTGGTTTAATACATCTCTCACCATACTTTCCTTATTCTTGCTCTGGCTCTTTGAAAAATGACAGCACCCACAAGGTCACAGTTCTAGCTGATCTAACAAAGAAACCTAAATCATGCCGTACCTTTTGCATTACTCATACTTGGAGAAAATCCAGGAGTGCATGTATCACATCACATAAAACAAAAATCAATATCTGGTAGGAGTTTGGTGACCAGCTGTCAACCCTGACAGGTATGACCTGCTCTGGTCAGCAGTGGCATCCCAGGTATGATAATTTGCAGAAGTGTAGTGCTGAAAAGCTGTCTGATTGGACTGATCAGATTACTGAGAAAAGGCCAGACTTTTGTAAAATTATTTTCTTAATTCATATATGCCCCTCTCTCTTTCTCTCTCTCTCTCTCTCTTTATATATATATATATATATATATATATATATATATATATATATATATATATATATATATATTTCAAAAATAAAATGGTAGTTAAAGAATTGCATATCTGCATGTATTGCAGACTCAGATATCTGTACCAGAAAATACATAGTTGTACTGATATTATGAAATGCATAAAAATGAGTGGTATTTGTACAATCAGACATCCATCTTTTAAAGAAAAAGGCATACTAGTACTGTGTTAACAGGTTACAAAAATAAATATAAATGTCAGTTAACAGTATTAAAATAATCTCTATAGATAACTATGTAAATATTGTACTACTTGTCGAGTATCAATAATGCTGACTGGATATATAAAGTTATGAAATAAACATTGCTGTTACAGATTTACAATACTTTACCATTGCATGAAAAACGTGACATAAATATTACATGAAGCCAGTTTTTTTATGAGAGATACATAAATAGAAGTAAAAACAATTGTTTAACTAAGTTGTTTGTTCATAAGTATTTCTAGCTGCACATTCAACATGGCTCAAATGACACTCACAACACCCAAATTAGACTACAGGCTTGGGGAAGTGACTGGGAGTTACTTTGCTAAGAGAATGACCAGCACAGACATTTTGAAAGAACGTGCTGATGTTCATCGTGCTATTCTGCTGCAGTCATCACACTTGGGTTATCCTGTCGTCAGGCGGTCCCGCAGTCAGCCGAATCCCAAAGTCTTGGTCCAGCGTCGGTTGTCATCACCTCTTCCCTGACATCAGTGCGACAGGGGTATAAAAGAGACAGCCGATGCCATTTTCTTCAGTCTTTCTTGCTGCGCAGTGCCCATCGGCCAGCTCCTGAAATTTTCGAATCGAATTTCAGCCTGAAGTCTTCTCTAAAGCTAAGTACCCCATTGGGGAAACTTTTCTTGCCTCAGACCGATGTCAGACAAAGTTAATAATTGTATTTCTTGTGGGAAGCAAATACCTCATAAGGATTTTCATTCTTATTGTATTCCTTGCCTAAGCCCAGACCACAACGTCTCTGGTTGTAGGTTCTGTGCTAGGTTCAACAAACGTACAATAAAGCATCGGGCAGAATTCGCCCAGCATTATTTTGGTAGAAATTTTAACTATAGCATGCAGTCGGAGGAACCGACATCAGCAATGATTAAAAAACGCAAAGATAAGGACTGGCAGCCAAGGCCAAGACCAGATACTGAGGCCTTAGCAAGGCCTGATGCCGGTTCTCCGGTTTTCAGCGAGGCGCCTTCGCAGCCCCTGACTACCGCTGATTCAGAATTTCTGACGGCATCCCAAACCGAAACCGTTGGTCCTCAGGATCCGTTTCCACCTCACTCCTCGGACGCCAGCCCAGACAGGGATCCGGAAACTTTGAATATACCTTCAGTCTTAGAGGGTGTTTTCAAACCGACAACTGCCTCTGCCAAACCTTATGCTAAGCTCAAAGCCCCCTTGAAAGTTAGAAAACCTGGGCCACTCATACCCCCACAGGCCCCTATGCCTAAAAAACAGATGCTTAAGATGGCCAAGGATTTAATTACCCTTATCAGGAGATCTCAACCCCCACCTGACAAAAGGCCTAGACTTGAGGAAGACTATCCTTCCTCTGACCAAGCATCCATTTCCTCGGGCAACTCTGACGACCAGGATTACTCCTTCCCTCCTTATGAAGACTCAAATGCTGAAGAGTCCATTCCTTCTGTCTCCCCCCCTGAAGACTACTCTTTTGGGGAAACTTTAAACACCACGAGGGAACACTTCCACTGGGAAGGCCAAGATTACTCTGACTCCAAGAAAAGACTCCATGAGTTTCTTCTTCTTCCACAGCATAGACCCCTGGCAATTCCTCCAGTTTTAGACATTTTGGATGATGTTTTCTCTGAATCCAGTTTAAACCCAGATTCCTTACCTCCAGCACCAGCAAAACCAGACAGATACTACTGAGTTCCTGATACTCATAAGTTTCTATACAAAAGCCCTAATGCAGACCCCGAGACCATTTCCCAGGGTCCCAAAGGGGTTAAGGCCTCTACTTCTAAGAATCCACTCCCTTCTGAAAGAGATTCCAGAGCATTAGAAAGATGGGGAAAGAAAGTGTATACTTCTGCCACTTTGGCCATGAGGGCATTAAACTGCCAATTCCACATGCTAAAATACCAACAGTATTTGATTACACAGTTAAAGCAGAATCGTCAGGCGGTCCCGCAGTCGGCCGAATCCCAAAGTCTTGGTTCGGCGTTGGTTGTCGTCACCTCTTCCCTGACGTCAGTGCGACAGGGGTATAAAAGAGACAGCCAATGCCATTTTCTTCAGATTTTTTGCCCCAGATGTCAAGTGCCCCTAAGTTGGAAGGCAATACAATAGCTATGCAACAATACCTTAGTAGATAAACAATAGTACTAGCTGTTAGCAAGTACACTATATAGACATGCATCCAATAGATTGAAGTACATGGAGTTGTAACTAACACCCTGGTATGTAGAGGGAGGGTAACCTGGACTGCAGCAGTATAACCACTTGAACATCTACATTTATGGTAGGTACAAAACTGTACTATGTTCATCGTGCTATACTGCTGCAGTCATCACACTTGGGTAGAATCCCAAAGCTATGGAAGGGTGGCTGGTACTAAACTGGGTTAGGTGATGCTAGGATGCCCTGCAGAACTGCAGTGGCAAAACCAGTCCTGGTTTTTGAGTATAATGGAAGGTTGCAGTGCTTGGTACAGGTGTGCACTGAACTCCAAGTAGCTGCCTCCAGAATGTCTTTGGTTGGAACCCCTCTGAGAAAGGCTGCTGAGGTTGCAGTAGCCCTGGTAGAATGGGATCTCAGTTACGTATTGCAGTATGTGAGGAATGTTTGGAATCCAAGGATTTTGACCTTTAGCCTGGTGCCATGCACAAAATCTTTTCCATTTGTCTGAGTAAGTCTTCCTGGTGCTGGGCCTCCTGGCCTCCATAATTACATTCAGGACGTCCTTTGAGAGAAGTGTTGATTGATAATTTAAGGAATTCTCCATGCAGCTAAATTTAAAGTTCTGAGCTGGCTGTGACGGGTTTGATAGTTTTTCTGAGTCAACAGTAGTGGGAATTGAGGCAAGATCCATGGAGGGCTGTGAGTCAAGTTCCTTAGTAATGGGTACCAGTGCTGGCGTGGCCAGTCCGGAGCAATGAGGATCATTTGTGGTCTCTCTGATCTGACCTTGAGCAATACCTTGGTCAATAGGGGTAGTGGAGGGAAGGCATAGACTGTCAGTGTTGTCCAACTGAATGATAGAGCGTCCACTTTCCAGGCTAGGGAGTGATAAGTCCTTGTGCAGAATTTTTGTAATTGGCAATTGTTGGGGGATGCAAATAGATCTATGTCTGGACATCCCCATCTTTGAGTTATCATTGAAAATACTTGTGGGTGTAGTCTCCACTCGTGGGGGTCTGCCATGTTTCTGCTTAATTCGTCTGCCAATATGTTTTCCTTTCCTGGCAGGAATTGTGCTTGTAGTTGTACTTGGTAGGTCAAAGCTGTGTTCCATAAGGTCATAGCCTGTCTGCATAAAGGGTAGGAGTGTGTTCCTCCCTGTTTGTTTATGTACCACATAACTGTGGTGTTGTCTGTCCTTATTAGAAGTTGTCCTGGATGCAAGAGGTCCTTGAAGGCTGTCAGGACATTTTGCACAGCTAGCATCTCCTTTTGGTTGATGTGAAGATGCATTTGTTTTGCAGACCATTCGGTCTGTATGCACTGTCCTGCCATGTGTGCTCCCCAGGCGTAGTCTGAAGAATCTTTTGTTATGGTTTGGTTTGCTGGAGGTAAGACGAAAGGAAGACCCTTGTTTGTTTGACATGCTTGAGCTCACCATAGGAACTCTTTTTGAAGGCAGGGAATGATAGGTATATTTGTTTCGAGGGTGTGCCTGTGTTGAGACCATACACTTTTCAGGTACCATTGTAATTTTCTCATATGCAGCTTTGCATATGGGATTAGTTGAATGCATGATGCCATGAACCCCGATGCCTGCAGGATTTTCCTTGCAGTGAGCTGGGTAAAAGTTGCTATCTTTTTGAAGTATTGAGTCAATTGCTTTTGTTTGTCTGGCGTGAGGTAAGCCATCTGGGCCGTTGTATTTAAGCTGGCACCCAGGAATATTATTTGTTGCGGAGGTATTAGTTCTGACTTCTTTTTGTTTACTGTGTACCCTAGGCAACTGAGCAGCTGTGTTACAAAAGCCAGATGCTGTAATAGAATGTCCTTGCTGTCCGCTTGGATCAGGCAGTCATCCAGATATGGATAAATTTGTATTCCTCGTTGTCTGCAATATGAAATTACTGATGCCAGGCATTTTGTAAATACTCTGGGCACAGTAGATAAGCCAAAGGGCAGTGCAGAGAATTGATAATGCGTTGTACTTGCCAAAAATCTGAGGTATCCTCTGCAATCTTGTCTTATAGGGACATGCAGGTATGCCTCTTTGAGGTCCAACGTTACCAGCCAAGACTCCTTGCCTAGCATGGGAAAGAGCTGCTGTAGAGTGAGCCTTTTGAATTTGGGTACCTCCAGGTATATGTTCAGAATTGAGAGGTCTAAGTTGGGCCTCCAGGCTTTGTCCTTTCTTGGGACTAGAAACAGTCTTGAGTAAAAACCTTGACCTTGCTCTGTTGTAGGTACCTTTTGAATTGCTTTCGTATCCATGAGAGCTGAAATTTGCGTTTGAGCCTCTGCCATTGGTTTGGAGGCAGATTTGGCATACCTCCCATCTGAGGTAAAGTGTGGAAATGAAATCTGTAGCCTCGGGTAATAATGTCCAGAATCCATTTGTCTTTTGGTATGATGCGCCAATTTTGTGGAAATAGAGCCAGTTTCCCTCCCAAAGGTGCTGCCAGGGCAATTTTGCTTGGCAGGCATAGAGGGAAGTCATTGTGTTTGTTTTCGGAAAGGTTGAGATCTTTCATCTCCACCTCTTTGAGATGCTGTATGCCATTGTCTAGGCCTGAAAGAACCTTGTGGCTGGCCTCTGCCCCTTGGGCACCTGTACCTACCTCTTTGGGGTCTGTCTGATGCAGGAAAGGACCAGTTTTTTGATGGCCAGTTTCTGCTGAAACGAGGAGGTCGCACCTTTAAAAAATCTTTAACTGTTTGCATAGATTTTGCCTTTTCTTCCATTTTCTTCAAAACTTCCTCTGCTTTGACACCAAATAACACATCTTTCTGCAATGGGGCATCCAATAACTTTGCTTTGACATGTTCTGGTAAGGCTTGTTCTTTAAGCCAAGCATGCCTACGTATGACAGACCCTGTGACAGCTGCTCTACATGAGGCTTCCAGTGAATCAAAACCACACTGTAAGGTATGTTTTCCCATTTGTTCTGCTGCATGCAGCAAATCCTGCATCTCTTTCAAATCTGGTTGGTCTGTCTCAGGGATCAGCTTCTGCTTTAACTGTGTAATCAAATACTGTTGGTATTTTAGCATGTGGAATTGGCAGTTTAATGCCCTCATGGCCAAAGTGGCAGAAGTATACACTTTCATTCCCCATCTTTCTAATGCTCTGAAATCTCTTTCAGAAGGGAGTGGATTCTTAGCAGCAGAGGCCTTAACCCCTTTGGGACCCTGGGAAATGGTCACAGGGTCTGCATTAGGGCTTTTGTATAGAAACTTATGAGTATCAGGAACTCAGTAGTATCTGTCTGGTTTAGCTGGAGCTGGAGGTAAGGAATCTGGGTTTAAACTGGATTCAGAGAAAACATCATCCAAAATGTCTAAAACTGGAGGAATTGCCAGGGGTCTATGCTGTGGAAGAAGAAGAAATTCATGGAGTCTTTTCTTGGAGTCAGAGTAATCTTGGCCTTCCCAGTGGAAGTGTTCCCTCATGGTGTGTAAAGTTTCCCCAAAAGAGTAGTCTTCAGGGGGGGAGACAGAAGGAATAGACTCTTCAGCATCTGAGTCTTCATAAGGAGGGAAGGAGTAATCCTGGTCATCAGAGTTGCCTGAGGAAATGGATGCTTGGTCAGAGGAAGGATAGTCTTCCTCCAGTATAGGCCTTTTGTCAGGTGGTGGTTGGGATCCCCTTATAAGGGTAATTAAATCCTCGGCCATCTTAAGCATCTGTTTTTTAGGCATAGGGGCCTGTGGGAGGGTGAGTTGCCCCAGTTTTCTAACTTTCAAGGTGGCTTTGAGCTTAGCATAAGGCTTGGCAGAGGCAGTTGTCGGTTTGAAAACACTCTCTGAGACCGAAGGTCTATTCAAAGTTTCCAGATCCCCGTCTGGGCTGGTGTCCGAGGAGTGAGGTGGAACCGGATCCTGAGGCCCAACGCTTTTGGTTTGGAATGCCGTCAGAAATTCTGAATCAGCGGTAGTCAGGGGCTGCAAAGGCGCCTCGCTGAAAACCTTTTCAAAGAACGTGCTGTTTTACTTCTGTAATATTTACTATAAACACACAGTTCTGCAGAAAAGAAAATGCACACTTCCTTGAATTGATACATTTCAGCCTTTACACTTGAGCTCTACCAGAATAAAAGTGTTACATGCATATTTAAAACAAAATTCACGACTCATTTCATATTTTTATACCATTCTCCAGAATTCAATGCAATATTAGTAAAGTATTGTAGGATTTATTTATTTATTGATTGATTGATTGGTTGATTGACATTTAATTATTGGGAAAGTCTAACTGGGAGGAGCCCATATTCAGAGGTGGCCTGAGGAGAACAGCTCCAAAATATTACAAAACATTTTAAGAACAATAATTTTACAGTGTTTAAAAATAATACAAAAAAAACAGCTACAGTTTGCATAATTATACCAAATTAGACATAATATGTAAACATTGGTTAAGAATAGATACAAGTTATATGATAGTTAGAGAAGTTTTAGCCAGATTATACAGAAATTAAAAGTAAGTTATAGTCCAAAGAGAAATTGCAATACAAAGTGAGAGAAAAACAGGCTTATGGTATATTTATAGAGAAAACCAGGACAGAGAAACGGATAGAAGTAAGGATATAAGTGAAAAGGGAGACTAATGAAATGAACGGTATGAATAGGTATTTGTTCACACTTAGGAATACAGTTTATCTTGGTGTTGAGCAAGAAGAGAGCCAACCTGTGGCTAGGATGTTTTTCAGAATGGTTTTGAAAGATGGGAGAGAGGATATTGATCTGATGGATGTAGATAAGGAGTTCCAGGCTTTAGTAACATTGTAAGAGTACAGACAATGCCCAGCAGATTTCACAGGTTTGTGGACAGACAGGGGTTTTTGGTCATTGGATCATAATGACCGAATGGGAATATTGCTGTGTAGAATGTTATGTAGTGCCGGACAAGCAGCTGGATTCTGGGTAATTTGATAGATGGTAAGAAGCTGCGTATATATGTTTTTTGATGGGGTAGTTCTAACCAATTTAGACTTTTTAGTGCTGTACAGTGGTTGGTTCTGAAAGGGGTATTTGCTGCAAGTTTGGTAACTTTGTTATAGCATTGTTCAAGTTTTAATTTTGTGATTCCTGAAAGTTACTTAGAATAGTAGTGTCATAAAGAAGAGTGGGGAGAAGATAAGTAGTGGCAAGTGTAGTTTTAGTTGTGTCAATAAAATGTTTTTGGTTCTATAAAGCATCCCTAATTTCTGATGATTTTGTCTTATGCAATTTTGTATACGCAGGTCGAATTTAAGATTTTCATCCACTATCATCCCCATTAATTTGCTACGAGAAGTGATTATGATGCATGCATTATTAAGAGAAAGGACTTCAAATTTTGTTTTTATGTGAGTAGGATTTAGTTTTTTTTTTTTTTTTGTTAGGGTTGAGCATGCGTTGTAAGTTACAGAGCCATGTTTTAGTGGATGTTAAAGCTTCCTGAGTAGTTTTTGGAAGGTGTGCCATGTTGTCAGATGTGCAAATGAGTGTGGAATCATCTGCAAACTGTATTAGGGAAGCCTGTTTTGTTGATATGTGGAGGGTGTTGGTGAGACCGAAAATAGAGCCTTGTGGTTGACCGGTGGTAACTGGGAGGTAAGGAGAGAGCATGGAGTGCCATTTTAAAGCTGGGCTGAGAGACACCTAATAAGGATATTTGAAGTAGACGTTTGCTGTGACAAACTGTGTTGAAGGCTTTAGACAAGTATAGAAATAAGGAAGAGATTAGTTTGCCATTATCTCTAGCTTTATTGACAGTGTCTATATAGGTTAGAAGTCCAGTGTTACTACTATAGGAAGGATGGCCACCATTTTGTATGGGGGACAGGAGTTCTTCCTGCAGGATATAGTTTAGCTATTGTTTTTGAATATATTTTATAAGTATTTTGAAAGGGCAGATAAAATTGCTATAAGTCTAAAGTTAGTAATGTCTTCTGAATGTCCTCCTTTGTGCAGAGGGATGTGTGATTTTTTCCAAAGGGATGGAATGTGGTATTCCTGGAATGACCTATTTGTAAAGCTTGAGACAGGGAAAGCAATGCTATTGGCTGCTGTTTTAAGATTCTCACATTGAAGGTCATCAGCTGAGGTAAAGCATGGGTTGAGTCTGTTTACAAATAGTTTTATATAGGATGTGGGCACAGGTTTGAATGTGAAAGGGATGTAGGGATACATGACTGTTGGGCAGGGTTAGGATTAAATGTTGAAGAATCCTTGGCTAGATATGCTATATTATTTATTAAACAAGAGTTGAATTGTATTTCAGTTTTGAGTGATGACTTATCAGGAGAGGAGCTAGGGTTGAATTTATGGCTGGGATGCAAGATTTCTTTAATGGCTGTCTAGAATTTTTCAGGGCTGTATTTACTATTATTCTCAAAGTTATTATAGTATTGATTTTTTTTGTCTTTGTTAATTTCCTTTTTTGGTATGATCTCAAAGCATTCAGAAGTTTTCAGGATATTGTGGTGTTTTATATTTTTCCTACCCTTTCCATGCTTTTTCTCTATCTTGCATTAGCATTCTTCTATTCTTTTTAGATAGCCAAATTGCATTATTTGTTTTTGGAGTCTTCCTTCTAGGGGGGTGCAGAGCTATTTAGGATGTATAGGAAGCTTGTATTGAGTTCAATTACAGCATCATCTATGGGGATGATTTTTAGAAAGTTCCAGTCAATAGATGAAAGTGTAGTAATAAACATTTCTGGGTTAAACTTGGAAAGGTTACGTGTTTTATAAATATACTGTTTAACTGTACGTGTGAGCTGTCTAGTCTTACAGAGTGTGCAGATAATCTCTGAGAGAGTCAGACATTGTACCTGAGGTGATTTATTTGCCAGGGTCTGAAACTAGGATCCAGTCTAATAGGAAATGTGATGTTTTGCTATAATGTGTGGGGATATTAATTAGTAGTGTGAAGCTATATAAGTTCACGCTAGGTATAGAGGAGTTAAGAGTTTATGTCCAACCAGTTGACATTCACATCACCTGGCAGTATTTTTTCTTGCACAATTGCTATGGCTATCCGACGTAAGATATCTTCCAGTATAGCTCTATTGTCACCTGGAGAGATGTAAAGAGCAGTAATAAATATTGTATTACTATACTGTACTAATTACTATATTGTAGTAATTCATACAAGTAAGCATGTAACAGTTAAAATTGAAAAGACAAGGAAAAAAGAAAAAATAAATTAAATGTTTAGAGAGAATGCATGACGTTTATGTGTATTTAAGAAATTCAAATGATATTGTTTCATATAGTCTGAAGAAGTGGAATGTGATCCATGAAAGTTCTTACCTTTGAACCAGTTTGTTTCATTAAACTGGTTTTCTCATGCAATGTTTTCACTAGGCTATTTTATTTCACTGATTTTGCCACCTACAGTGTTTGCTCTTTTGTTTGGATATTTTATTATTTGGTGCTCCTTCACTGGTTCTCTCCACAGAGTGCTGCTTTTATCCATATAATTATAATTGCTTACATTCTGGAGTAAAGAATGTACTTTTGTCTGATTAAATATATTTTTATGTACATCATATGGAAAAAATATGAATCTATTTTATGACAAGGGAGCATAAAATTTACAGGAAGAGATGTTAGCTGTGGATAAATGCACTGAATACTCCTCGACATATCATTATCTTAACAACTGGACCTAACAAGGAAGCGTAAACCATCAGTGATGACATGACCATAGAGTACGATGCTTTTAGCGAAGGGATATTGCCTCTCCCATATCAGGAGCTGGAGGGTTCTCCCTTTCCACTCTGGAATCTTTTTAGCTTTCTGTAACCAAACAATTTGGCAAGGAAGATTCTGTTATACACTTTTTAACATAATACCAATCGTTTAAAGTGTACACTGCAATATAATTTGCAGCTTGTTTCTCCAAAATTCTAGTAGTTTAGCTTATTTGATAATCATTAAGTGAGATACACTCATTGCCAAAGCAAAATTGTCATTTTTCACAACTTGATAGAAAACTGACTGCCCTATGCTGTAGTGAAAAAAAGTTAACAAAATGTTTGTCTGCAGCAACAGATAAGTCAAGTCCAAGGAACTGGTAAACATTTGGTCTTAAAACTTAAGTACCAAAAAGGTGCTAGTTAAGTAGTTTTGCAATGAAATAAATGAAGCCTTTTATTTATTTATTTATTTAGTTGGCTGTTGGTTCTTTAACCCATTTGTGATGTGATCTGGGCTATAAAAATGCATAGATATGAGGTAGTTTTTGAAACAGATTCTATTGAAAAATCAAAGCAACAAAAATGTAAATCAAACATTTTCTAAAGCAAATAAGAATGTGCAACAGATGAATGCAGTTCATAAGATTAACATAAGAATTTGTATTAATAAAATGGAAAATGTTAAACTATCTGGGTATACCAGTCATAAACAGGGTATGAGTGGCCTGATATTAAGTTAATCAAAAGCCGTGTTTTATTTGCTTCTTCTTTTGTTTGTTTATTGTTACTTGACAACTTGGAAGATGGACTGGTCAGCTGACTGTTTTCAGATATGACTTGGGCTCCAAGGGAGCAAGGTTCTAATGCAATGAAAGGCAAAAACACAAACTTACAGAGCATATAAAATGGGTAGTTTAACTATACAAAATGAAAAACACAAATTTACAGAATTTTACAGAACATATAAATCTGAGTTAAAACACAAAAAAAATTACGTTATAACTAAAAAACAATACAAATATTTACAGAAATTAAAATATACAATAATATTTGCAGTATAGCTTGTTTAACCTACTTTATTTCAACTTAGGTATTTAAGTAAGTTGAAGTTCTATATTGATCTTGATGAGTGAACATAGTTTATTATTAGTCGGCATCTCAAAAGATGGTACAGGTAGAATCTTAAGTGCTCCTTCGATTTAGCTTTTACACCATTCCTTGTTTGCTGTTTCATTATACTATTGGGAAGATAGTTCCATGTGGTGGCAGCTAGTTTCATGAAGGAACATTCACTGGCTGACCAAAAGTGAGGTGTAACCAAAGGGATGATTTAATCTTGACTGCCCCTTACAAAATAAGACTGTTTCATGATAGCATTTGCAGGCACAAGCAATTTATCAGAAAAAGACTGAACTATGAATGTTGATGGATAGGAAGCACTAAAGTTAGTAGTTAAAGGAGAAATAACAATCAAGCCAGTGAAAATGTCTGATAAATTGAAAAAAACACAGGCATTCCCAGTAGGATCAATCACTTCATACATATAAAACAATGCAAAGTCTTTTAATTAAATGTTAGCCTGGGCACTCTTTCTTAAGGCTAAAAACCATTTATATGTAAAAATGAAAGTTGTTTTTTATATTGGTGTGAAATTGCAATGGGACAAGAATGGATAGTGTAAGTGCAGGAAGGAATACAGAAAAAATGTATTGTCATCATAAGTAACCTAACTTTAGAATGGATAAATCCTGTAGTCATACATGTCTATATGAGGCACGTACTCATATACGGAGGGGTAACTTCCCTTTTTTGGGAAGTACATATACTTGTGCACATTTTCTGTGTGTTAAAAGGGCCTGGCGTTTAAAATGAAAAAAGTACATTTTTTATTTAGTGTTTTAATTAAAAGGAAATGTCTGAAAAAATGTGAAATTTTTCCAACAGAGATGAGAAACTACAATTGCATGTAAGATCAGCCTGTCAAACATTGTGTTCATGTGAAGTTGGAAACATATTAAAAAAGCTATTATACAGAATATATGAAACTGATAGCATCTTATCAGAATGACTGCCCTCTCAGTCATATCACGGAGAGTGAATGGCATTGTAGGTATGGACAAGAAGCAAACAGTATTAAACTGTTGGGCTCAAACAGCAATTGTACAGGAGACACACTTCTAAATGAGCATGCAAATTTGGCAAATAAACAATTTCAGAATAGTTATTCATGGACAAAAGAAAAGGAGGCAGTGTAATAATGCTGATTGCTGGAGATGCTCCAATAATGACAGAGGAAGAGGAGAAAAAAGGCAACAATGGTAGATTTGTGATAATAACAGGTTAATGGTGCGGAAGGAGGATTGCATTGACTTGTGTTTATATATCACTTAAAACCACTATTAAGAAGCTTAAGAGAATTATGGGAGAGGCAATTAGCTTCCAGCATGAAATCTTATTTGTGGGTATGAAATGGAATATGATATACAATAGTGAATATGTATCAGTGGTCCTAGAAGGACAAATACAACAGAAGATGGGAGATTTCCAAAGAAATATATGGGAATATGTGAAATGGTAGATGTGAAATTACTAATACGAATCCAGACAGAATTTAAAGAGTAGGAGTCTGGATGCATGTCTTTTAGGAGAACTATAAAAACCATGCAGAATATTATATTTACAACATAGCAGAACTAATTTTGATAACTACACCAACACAGGAATGAAGAGAGGAGACTTTACCAAAAGGAATGAGTGCAAGTCAGGACATAAAATACGCAAGTGGGTGCTGGAATGAATTGCAGAACCAATGTATTGAGAGCAAATAACTAGGGAGGGAAAACTCATACATTAGGATGAGACCAATCAGAAGTTTGTACTGTGGATTGGAGACCTGCCTTCCCTTCCTGAGATTAACAACAGAAGTTAAGAAAAGAGAAGGAAATAGGGGCTGTTAAATGAAAGATCAGCTTTGGATGAGTTTATAGCTGAGTCTAGAATGGAAGCTATGGTTAAAAAAGAGGATTATTAGTAGGGCATATAAAATAATTCAGAGGTTAGTAATGTCTGGGAAATTAAAATATAAAGGTAGTATACAAATGAACAATTGGAGGATATTTGTATGGCTCCTGAGTATGCAGTAAAATCTAAAAAGTGCAGGATTTTTGCATGGAAGTGTTTGCATAGATATGTTTATAGCCTAAATAAACTTTAGAGAATTTTTCCACAAGTAGGCAAAATTGGTGGAGATATGATGGGATAGAGAGAGTACTTGTGAACAGGTTTTTAGGATTGCAATACGGTCACCTTGTCAGAAATGTAAGGTGAGTATATTAGTGCATCTAAGGTAAGGATTCTTCTAAGTTTAATACTGTTGACTGCCAAAAAGGCAATTAGTAGAACATAGAAATCAAAATCTAAACCAGCCATAACAGAATTATTGAATTTTGTAAAGAAAATTATTGAAGGCAAGGACCAAACTACATTGCAATATATGAAATCTGTGCAAACAATACATGCAGAATAATGTTAACGAGGAGCCTCATGAATGGAGAAATGCAACAGTCATCCCTCTGCACAAAGGTGGGCCATCTGCAGACCCTGGAAACTACCCGACTCATAAGACTCACTAGTCTGATATGTAAAGCCATGGAAAGAATTATCATGGAAGTGATGAATATAGATATAGTAAACCTCCCAGTTTGTTTTCGTCAAGGCCAGATCATGCCTACTGAACCTGGTGAACTTCTTTTAGAAGGTCACCAAAGCAATGGATGAGGGCAAAATTTTTCACACTACCTACCGTGACCTGGCCAAGGCAGTTGACACAATACCCCACTACGGCATTGCTGACAAACTCAAGAGGTTAGGAACAAACCTGTATGACACCCAGTGGATAGCCAACTGGCTCACAACCAGGACCCAGGAAGTTAGAACTGGGGAGTCCACCTCTGCAAAGAGGCCAGTCACAAGTGGAGTCCATCAGAGATCAGTCTTTGGACTGCTCCTTTTTTGCATTTACTTCTCAGAAGTCAAGGCCAATGTCAGTGGTCTCTGGCTGACTAAATTTGCAGACGATTGCAAATTAGGAGCTGTCATTGAATCTCAAACTGACATAGACAAACAACTGGTGTCAGAGGCATAGACTAAAACTAAATGCCAAGAAATGTATAATAATATCCTCTGGTAACTATCCTATTGACAACACACTCTGTAGAGCTGACCCAGTAGTCAGCGACTTACGGACACACACAGATGGTAATCTAGCCTTTGACCAACATGTGTCTACAGTAGTGAGGAAATCACTCTATATTGCACAACCTATGAACAAAGGTATGCTATCAAAGTCCAAGGAACTCATTTTGTTCCACTGTATATGGCATTCATCAGACCTACCATTGAGTACAATGCCCCCTTTGGTATGTATCTAACCAGAAATATCCAACAAATGGAACATCTACAGAGGTTCCTCACTAAATGAATACAGGCCATAAATAAAATGTTGTATGCAGACCGGCCTCAAGACCTGGGTCTATATCACATTGTCAAACTTATATAAGTTTGAACAATATAATATCAAACCCAAAAGTCTGAAACCACACAATAACGAACACAAAGAACAGCAATATTTTTTTCCCAGGGAAAAAAAATCGCTGTTCCCTAACCAAAAAAAAAATATATATATATAAACCTTAAACTAAAACCAAAGTGGAGGGCTTTGACCACCACACCCCCAATGTGGGTTCTGTGCCTCCCACACCTGCCCTTCTTGAATATATAAACTCTGAGATCACTCCACAGTGACAGAAATAGCAAAGCCCTGAAAACGGCCCACCGATTTATTCCCTGGGAAAAAAAATTGATGTGATGTGGCTTCACTATTTTTGCATTTTGGACTTTTGAGTTCAATATTACATGGTTTGAACGTATACAAGTTTGACGATGTGATATAGACCCTCAAGACCCTATCCTTGCATTTTGCCTCCTATAGGCTTTTGAGGGCAGATTTATGCCTGGCGCACATGGCATTGTCAGACCTCACTCTGATGGTCCTCCTGCATATCCACAAAACAAACAGCACCAGAATTACCCATTCTAAAGACTTAAACCTTGCCTGTGACATAAATAGTTCCTCCTATAGAGATAGGTATGTATCCCAGAGATGACCACATCTATGGAACAGACTCTCCATCCATGTGAAGCAGAGTTTCTCCCTACCCCAATTCAAGTGCAACTTGGACAATTGGATGGGAAACTGGAAATACATCCCTGGTTTGGCACCTATGTTTCTAATGGACACAGAGAGCATGTAAATGGTTCATCTCCCAAACCCCTGCTTACACTTATCAAGGGTATCAGAACTTGTCAGAGATTTGGGATGCATGGCTAGGCTTAAAAAGGCCCTTGTGGTTGTTAGCCTAGTAAACACCTATGAACCTATGAACCTATCAGGTAAAATTTCGGGGAAGACAAGGCTTAAGCAATCTAAGTAGTGTTAAATTATATAGTAATTGTTAGGAAATAAACCATCCCTGGGATTCATGAAGCTTGTGCCAGGTGTAGGCGTAGCGTTGGCATTCCAACACCAAATATGGCTGGCGAGCGATCCAGGTACGAGCTGTTTCTACGTGCACTACCTGCATACACTATGCCAGCACAGCTTCTGGCACCTGTATGCTAATTACCCCATTTGCAGCAGTGTAGTATGCAAATGAAGGTATTTAGTGATCCAGGAAGTGGTGCAGGCATATGTAAGCATGCAGAAATGTAAACCATAAAAAAATGGTTTACATTTTTGCAAACATAAAATCGGAGCCATGACAGCTGGCCAAACACATGTATTATATTGTTAATATATACCAATGGCTAAATATATAGCCATTGACATAAAAACATGTACAAAATATAAAAATAACATTTAATTTTTTTTTTACACTAAAACGTAGGGCAGTGGCATGCAAATGGGATCGTAAGGAAAATAGAAAAATATAGAATACAACTGCAATGTAACACATATCATGATTTCCCCATAATAGTCAATGGCAAGCATGTTACACCACACCCTGGTGCAAGGGTTGCTAATGGGCTGTGTCAGTGTTATGAGCGGTATCTAGGAATTAGTAGGAAATCTCATGCAAATGAGAGGAGTTATAGTGAATCACAGAGTCCCCGCTGGTGTAAGGATGCACCTAACAGTGTAGCGTTATAACATCGAGGTGTGCCCATGAGATAAAGATGACATCAAGAGAGGGGTGTGCCACCTTTGCTGTAAGCACATTGGAGAATTGCTAATCTGGTTTACCTGTAGCTAAGTAAAGCTGCAGGAAAGGGGTGTGTTGAAGTGACTTTAGCTTTGCTTAGCTGAGAGCACACAAGGTAACTGAGTATGCATGTGAACGGAGATTAAAATGGACTTAAACTCAGCAAATGGGTTTGTGTGGTGTGCACTGGAGCTGAAACAGGAAGGATATAGGAAAAAAAAAAGAAATGCTGCAGCAGGGAAATTGGAGTACAAATTATCAGTTTACACCTAGAAACTTACAGTGGGCCATTGACAACAGCTAACAAGGCTGCAAGCAGCTACCTGCAGAGAGGAGGGGCTGTACTGCAAAGAAAACAGTAAAGCATCACAGCAGAACAAAGCAGAACTGCACTATATCAGCTGCAAAACACATTTTGCAAGACGTTATTGGCTAGGGAAAGTACAAAACAAGATAGTTGGCAGGTGGACCCAGGACTACTTACATAATTAGCCTTTTGGAATTTTGTCTAACTCATAACTACTTCAGTTTTAACAATGAATTTTTTCTGCAGTTAAAGGGGACAGCTATGGGGGCAGCATTTGCGCCCTCATATGCTGTCATTTATATGGGATTTTTTGAAAGGAAATTTATTTACCCTACCTCTTTTTATAGGAATAAAGTCATACTATATAAACGCTTTATTGATGATTTAATTATGATCTGTAAGGGTGAGATTACTGAATTTTTGGAATTCTTTGAGATTTTGAATACTAATGAATATGTATTGTCTTTTTCATATGAACTTAGTAGGGAAAAAATTAATTTTCTGGATGTAATGCTATATAATGATTTAGATCAAATAGGCTTTAGGCCTTTTAGAAAAACTACTGCAGTGATTATGTTTTTACATGCTACTAGCATGCATCCGGAACATCTACTACGGTCTTTACCTTTAGGTGAATTTCAAAGAATATTAGATCATACGAGTGATCTAAGGGAGAGAAAAAAATGAACTAAATAATGTGGAAATGAGATTAAGTGAGAGGGGTTATGATAAAGGTCAATTATTAAAGTGTAAAAAGAAGATTCTTGGGGAGACTCATGAAAAATTATGTGGTTACAAAAAACAAAAACAAAAATATACCAAGGAAAAAGGGGTAAAGATAAAACATGCTGAAGATAATGATCTAAAAAAATTGTTTTTTGTGACTACATTTTCTCCGTTTTCAGATGAAATAAGGAGAATAGTGAGAAAATATTGGTATTTAATTAAAGAAGATGACAATATTGGTCATCTGTTCCCTGAGAATATCACTCTCTCCTATAAAAGGGGAAACAATTTAAAGGAATTACTAAACTTTAATTTCTTGAAAGGGAATGAAATTGATAGCATGACTCCAGGAACATTTCCATGTGGAAATTGTAGTTTATGTGATAGGGTAATAAATGTGGATACTATTAATGGCGTTTTCTTTAATCCCAAGTTCTGTTTTAACTGCAGATCTATAGGGGTAGTGTATGCACTATGCTGCTCATGTTTAGACACTTGGTACATTGGGCAAACAAAAAGAATGGTAAGAATTCGTATTCTAGAGCATTTAAAAGACATCAGAAATCATAATGAGGGTAGAACTGTGGCCCAACATTTTGCTGAAAGACATGGTGGTTCCCCTAATTGTTTGAAATTTTGTGTTTTGGGTAAGCCTTTTTCCATGGTAGGGAGTGAATATCTTTATAAGTTCTTGAATTAGAGACTAAAATGATTTTAAAATTTGGAACTCTAAAGCCCTTTGGACTTAATTTAGAACTGGCTATTTAGTTAGTAATTAAATGAATTAATAGTTAAATAATTATTTATGGTTTTGTAAAAAATATATAAAGAAATAAAATATATTTGTGATAAGATTTATAACATTTTTTCAGTGAAATGTGTTGAATTTGATGTAATACTGAAAAACTGATGAAATTGAATAATTAATTAACTGGATAAATTGTTTGCACTAATTGCTTTTCAATGTGTATGCATATGTATAAAAAGATGCTTGAGGCATACACACTTTGTGATCCGTGAAGGCGAAAGGCCGAGGTACCAGATCTTGTGCAATAAAAGGAAAAAGTACACTGGTAAAGTGCCTGGATTTGTGTTTTTTTTTTGGCTGGTGGATGTATGCCTGACAATGGGAGGGGATCCAGGTTTAAAATTGAATTAAAGGGCAACAGATTAATCAAAGCAGGCAAGCATAACTCCACACTACGGGCCCCACACTTGCAGTACTCACTGTAAAACCCATAATTAAGATACCTGCATCTGGAATTGCTCATACACAGCTAATAACATCAGCAGCATCCATAGCACAATAGTATAAAGTGTGAAAGCACCTCACATACACTTGTGTATTCCCATACACTCTGCAGCATTGGTGTATACATACGGGGAACTTTTAATATATACATGCTAGGGGATGCCATAGCTTTGATCCACCAGCATGTGTTGGAGACTGAAGGTGGTGTGGATGATGATGCTGACAACCATCTCAGGCACCAGAGGAGGAGAAGAGTATTCAGACTCAGGGTAACCTACCAGGAGCTACATGATCTGGAGATAGTAGAGAGTTACAGGGTGGACAGGCACACCCTACAGCAACTTGTGGAGCTGTGCTGGTCATGCCTCAGAGCCAGAACAAACAGAGGGGAACCATCCCAGTGGATACGAAGGTATGTGTAAGCCTGAGAATACTAGCCACAGGTACCTTTCAAAGGCCAACTGCGGATATCATGGGGATCTCACAGGCGTCAGCATCGAGGGTACTTCACCAATTCCTGGATGCCATGTTACCACATGCCAATGAGCACATATACTTCCCCTGAATGCAGGAGGAGTTGGATAACAATATGCATCTTTTCCACTCTGTTGCAGAATACCCATATTTACTGGGTGCAATAGACTGCACACACATACACATCAAGTCATCACCTAGAGAGCAGGGTAGGCGCCACATAAACTGCAAGGAATACCTCCCCATCAACTGCCAGGTCATGTGCAATGCCCGGGGCATTATCATGGATGTGTGTGCTGGCAGCCCTGGAAGCTATCATGACTCCCACATCTGGCATGCCTCACAGCTGTTTCAGGTATTTTCCAGGGGGGGCATCCTATATGGCCACCTGGTGGGGGATGCTGGCTATGCACTGAAACCGTGGATGATGACTCCCATCAGAAATGCACACACACCCATGCAAGAATGCCATAATGAGGCACATGCACAAACCAGAATCATCATAGAGTGTGTGTTTGGGATGCTTAAATCATGGTTCCTTTGCTTGGACATATCTGGTGGAGCCTTGCAGTACTCTCCAGGCATGTGTGCTCACATCTTCATAGTATGTGCCATGCTACACAATATGATCCTGCAGAAACAGCTGCAGCAGGGACAGAATGGTGAAGGCTCTCACAGCCCACCACCATTGCCAAGGCCCCCACAGGCACAGAGGTACTCAGACCACGAACACCCTGAGCCAGCCCCAGTAGGCAGACGGAGGTGTGCCCAGTATGCTCATGCCTTGGCATGCAGGGAATGTATAGCACACACACTGACAGAAGAGGTACCTAGGGACTGACACCTTTCTCCACCTGCACACACAGTACAAATGGATGGCACACACACACACAAGACTACCTGTAAATTGTCATGTATAGGTAGCCTACTGTGTGCATCCAATATAGTCAGCCCTCAACTATTGCACACACAACTGCTATTGGCACAAGGTAAATCAACACCTGAACAGTAAATTAAGCTATCAGCATGTGTCGATACTGTATGTATAGGTTCATAGGTTCATAGGTAGGTACTTGGCTAACTGCATGAGGGCATTCATAAGCCTAGCCAAATGTGTTAGCTTTTGCCACCCCATTGATTAATTAACTGTCCCTCTGTGGAGCAGATCCAATGGTGGGATCCCTGGGGTGTATCTACTGTTCCACATCCACTCTTCAAGGTTTTTCTTGAAAAGTGTTAGTGAGGGGCTCTGTGTAATGTAATTAGGGATGATGTTCCAAAACATGGGGAGTTTCTGTGACAGGAATCTGTCCCTCCAATATGTTCTAGCTATTGTTGTGGCAAGGCTTAGCTCACTACAGTGTATGGCTCACTGTGACATAGATTCCCATAGGTGGAGCATATCCATTAAGCCTGAGTTGGACATGGACATTGTACAGTGGACATTGTAGGCCAGCAGAGATCATCTCTGAGTAAATGAGATGTCACTGAGTAAACCAGGAGTTTATTCAGTCTGGCTGCATAGGACATATGTTTGAGGCCAGTAATCCTGTTGATGAGGCATGTTTGTGGTCCTTCCAGCTCTGGAATTGTCTTCTGAGGTACATCCCAAATGGGTTATTATACTCTATGATGGGACTGATGAGTGACGAGTAAAGGGGCATTATAACCTCAGTATGTCAAGATGCGAACCCTTTAGTAATCAGATGGCCTACATAGAAGGATGTCCTAACTACTTTTGGAGATATGATTGTCAAAGGAGAGATCACTATCTACCTTAGTCCCCAGATCCCCTATTACCTCATCTGTATTAAGGTGGCTGCTACTTATATGTTAATATGTGGGTGTTTAGTTTTCCCAAATGGAATGACCATGCAGTTTGTGGCACTTAGCTTGAGGCCATGACTTTGACACCCTGTGTTGTCTCTGTGAGGCCCTTTGAAGGATGTCTGTGTCAGCTGGACTGTCAATTATGGCTCCCAGTTTGCAGTCATTGCCAAACATGGTCTGCCGTAGTCCACCTGTGTTTGCCTGTACCTCTGAGAAGTATATGCCAAACAGTAGGGTTCCCAGGACTGAGTCCTGTGGGACACCAGTTGTGACTGGTTAAGAGTTGGACCTGGAGGCTGCTAGTCTTACCATGTGGGTTCTGTGTGTAAGTCTGTTGGCAAACCATCTTGTGATGTATGGGTTTATGTACAGGCTGGTGAGTTTATTAATAATACCCGAGTGGGGAATGGTGTCAAAAGTCTTGGCGAGGTCCAGGTAGTATGTGTGAACCACCTCTCCCCTCATCTAATGCCTTGGTGACTGTCTGTAAGATGTCAAACAAGTTCAGTAGACATGATCTGCACTCAACCAAGCTGACCTGGGTTGGTCAAGTGTTTGGAGGTTACCAATGTCTTTGTTAATGAGTGCCATGAGGATGCGCTCCATAGCTTCACAGACCAGGCTAGTCAGTCTTATGGGGTGGTAGTTACCATGGTCAGTTGTGTTTCCTCCTTGGTGGAGTGGAATAACTGTTGCTATGTGCCATTGTATGGGCATGTAGCCTGTGCAGAGGCCGAGGTTGAAAAGCTTAATTAGGTGGGGGGTTAATTCATCTTGTAGTGTTTGCAAGACACAATCTGGGACATCATCTGCCTCCATTGATGCTGTGTTTTGCAGTTTGAGAGGGATATTTCCACCTGTGTGTCTCTGATGTCTGGGATACTGTACTCTTTGGGTATTGCTGTGGGCTCTTTAGGGGGTGAAGTTTGCACTGAATGTATCTGCAAGGATGTTGGTGATATCAGTAGGTTCAGTATATTTTGTGCCATATTGCACCGGCACAGTGCAGATCTGTGTGTTACCACTTAGATCCTTGACATAGCCAAAGAAGGCATTGTGGTTATCTTTTGAATCCTTGCCTATTTTCCTGTTGAAGTTAGCCTTGGATGATTTCATGAGGGGCATAAGTTTCTTACTAAGACTGGTAATGGATGTCTGTTCTTCTTGGGATTTGCTGTTTTTCTGGACTACTGTCCTACTTCTGTTGTATAGCCTGTTTATTGCAGGGGTCCACCAGACTGGTGTCCTTGTCTTGGAGGAGCGAGTCTTGGTTTACCAGTGATGGCACGATCCATACATCCTTGTAGGTGCTTATAGAGTGCATTTGTAAATCTTTCTGTATCTTGAGGAGTGTTTTCCCATAGCATGGGGGCTGTGAAACCCCCCACCTCTGTCTTTAGTAGTGTGAAGTTAATTGTAGGAAAGGTTTTCACTGTGGTTTCCTTGGGTGGGGGAGATGGTTGGGTGTAGAAATCATTAGTGAATAGTTCATGGTCAGATCTAACCAGTGACCGGTTTACCTATGCTGTGGTGAACCTGTCGCCCATGTTGGTGATTACAACTTCTAGTATGTTTCCACCACTGGTTAGGGACTTTACCATCTGATACAGGGCATTTGAGGTGATAAACTCCTGGAAGTGAGTACTTGAGTAAGTTTCCCAGTTAATGGCAGGGTAGTTGAAATCAACCAATACCAGGGTGTTTGGTAGGACTGTCATGTTTTCCACTGTCTCCAGGTAGGAGGAGTGGTGGTCCTGGGTCATGGAGAGTGATCTGTAGCAGGCCACAGTTTGCATTGCAGTTGTGGCTGATGTTAGCTGTACATGGATGATCTCAGAGGTATCATGCTGCCCCACTAACCTGGAGGTGTAGGTATCCCTGATGAATATGGATACACCCCCTCCATGTCTGTGTCAGTCCATGTTCCGAGGCCAAAATGTGTGGTATGGGTTGTAGTCCGGTAGTGCTGGTGTGCTCTCAGCAGCCTTAAAACAGGTTTCATTTACTGTACAGATGTTTATGTTGTCCATACTGAGGAGTGCTGTGAGTGCGTGCATGTTATGGTTACAACCCCTGGTGCTGAGCAGCATAACCCTCATTGATTTTGCTATTGTGCTGTTTACAGAGGTGGGATTCACCTTTGAGCCTTGGCTAAAAAAAGGCACCATGGGGGCACCAAGAGCCTTGGCAAGTATTCAAAAGTATAAAACTGACATATGCAAGCCAGTATGGTATTGTTGCTTGCATGTTTCCCATCTGTGCTTGTATTTCATCTTTCCTGTAGGGAGCCTACTGGTAAGCAATAGAAAGCCTTAAACTGATACAAGTCTTCTAGCTTCCAATATAAGCTTTTGGAGTGATTAAGTTTCAGTGTTCTGTATTTTCTTGCTGTATTTAACTGTTTTCTGACTACACGGTGATCTCTCACTGTATATTGTGATCTGACAGCTCTGTTTATTCACATATTATTTCTGTGATGGCCTGCACTTTAGAGGTTCATGGATAGGTAGTAGGCTATCTGCCCAAGGACATTTAGAAGCATAGCTACAGTGTGTTGGCTTTCCCTGCACCATTGATGAAGTAACTAAGCCTCTGTAAAGTATAGCCGATGAAGTGATTCCAAGCAGAGTTGCCAGAAGCTTTTGAAGACTGGGGTGGTGGAGGGTGATAGGGGCACTTAGTGATCTAAAAAGGGCATGTTAACCTGAAAATTCAACAACATTCAATTTCCCCAACAGGTCTTGCAGCTAAAAAACTGGAGGGGGCTGCTCCTCACCCTGGCTGTATGGTTCTGGGACAGATAATCTCAGGGGTGTATATTGTTACCCATTCACACATCAAGGTTTCCCTTGAAGTGTGTCAGTGAGGGGCTATGCCTAATGTAGTTAGGAATATAATTTATAGCCTCTCATTTCATTTGTTATGTTTTTATTTCAAGAGTAAGTTAAGCTCAGTGGGTTTGGGCGCCTCCGCCCTTTGCTTTGCCTAGCTTACACATAGAAATCATCTAAATAGGAAATAGGCAGAAGCAACATTAATGTCAATAGTGTAATGGTTACAGCATTCAAATAGTATCTATGCATTCATGTTTCAAATCCCAATAAAGTCAGAAATGCTTTTCATGTTAAAAAGTATATCTTAACCACAGCTTGCATATTTAGGTAGTAATCTTCAGTATAATAAACATTTGAAACACCCATATAAACCCATGTGCGCCGGAGAGTAAAGTCAACAGAGATTGTAATGTTATGTAAGCACATAGTGAGATGTTACTTTACTGAAATATATATATATATCCTGAGTAGTTAGCAGATGTGGCCGTGTTAGCGTGCACAGGTTATAAGTTTTTAAATTTTGTTTAACTGCTGCTTTAATGTTGCACAAACACTTGTAAACACGCTTACAACTGCTTAAATGAGCCTTATTCTGGAGTAAAAAACATTTTTAAAGCATCGCAGGTCTTGAACCCTGGACCATGCACAACATAGTGATGGGACTTACCACTAAGCCATCTGAGCTGTATACATGTTTCATGGTTTTTAGACTACACCTTTTACTAAAGGCATTCCACAGTACTGACCACAAATGCGATAGTCACTTTGTGTACATATGTACAGTACATTGTAATGTACTGTAGTTTGTGAATCAACATATACAAGTCTACATATGTATAACTGTTAAAAATTAATACTATATATATATATATATATATATATATATATATATATATATATATATATATACATATACACACAGTTACATCTATAGCCATATATATAAACTATGAACACTCTTTGTGACACAAAAGCAATCCAAAGGAATTGAAGTGTACACAAAACACATGCAGCTCTGGTATTACAACTATTAAGATCAACTTAATTCACCATAGAAGGGGTGGTTGTGTACGTGGAGTTTGGGTTGGGGAGGAATGATGGGTAATGAAATTATGCATCAAGGAGAGCCTGGGTCGGATGTTCTATAAGTGAACTGGAGGGGTATACATGGAGTATGGGGACAATATAAAAAGGACACAAAACAAGAATCATTCTCATCCCTAATACACCCTGTCAGGTCACATTGCAACACTTAATTCCACAAACATATGAACATTAACATGTATCATACATATGTACACCAACTGACTGATACATTTGTTTTCAATGTGAGGAATGCCCGTAGTAAAATGTATATTCCAAACACCATAACATTTGTACATATCGCAGATGCCTTAGTGGTAAAGTCAGTGACTGTGGTGTTCATGGTCCCGGATTCAAGACCTGCAAGGGCTGTTAATTTATTCTGAGGGCCAGAATAAGGGATGTTGGATGCAGGTTGATTAAGGCAAGTAAGTGGGTTTGCGTGATGGTAAGTGGTGCTTAAACATGGTTAAACAAATAAGCACTTCACAGATGTAACCTTTGCTTTCCATCGCGCAGACCATGGGCAAACTTGCTTATAGCTGCTTAAATGTGTGTTAATCACACTTTCTCTACCAGTGCCTGCTCTGAGAGGTAAAATAATAACCACTTATAGGATTAGAACCCACAACCATGTACACCATCCTCAGACTAAGATTCCTGAAATGTACCTGTGCCAGTTGTGTATTCAGACAGGTTAAAACACAAAAGGGAGGATTGTGTAGAAATAGGACAAACTGCCATGTACCCAATGAAAGGTGTATGCTGTATATATATATATATATATATATATATATATATATATATATATATATATGTATATATATATATATATATATATATATATATATATATATATATATACAGATGTACATACACACACACACATATATATATATATATATATATATATATATATATAGAGAGAGAGAGAGAGAGATACATGTCGATATATAGAGATATACATATATGTAGATATATAGATAGGTTAAAAACATCATCTACACATCTATGGAGGTACATATAAATGTATGCAATATTTATATATATATATATATATATATATATATATATATATATATATATATACATACATAGATACATACATGCATGTGTGTATACAGCATCTGATGTGTTCAAATCTGAGTATAACATGGACCATAGCAATCACACATTCTGCCACCCACAAACAATATGAACATAACATATGAAGAGTATATGCCAATACACTATTACAAATATGTCATACAGACATGAGCCAAATAGGGTTAGTCGCCAACGCAACTACAATGACTGCAAATATCCATGAAAGAAATGCACAGACATCTTTTATTTAGCAAAGCTTTATTACATTCCGATGTATTGCCAAAAGGATTCAAGGCCTAACATTACCTGCATGCTATATAGGAAGCATTTAACAGTGCCTTAATGAATCAACCTGCAATTACCAAATATTAGTCCACTAAGGGATAGGTGTTCACACAGGGAAAGAAACCCCCCCCCCCACACACACATATAGAATATGTATAAAAGCAGTTCCTACACACCTGCATCTGCTATGTACACCCACCAACATCTCCCCCACACCCAAACTAATTACAACAATACATACTGTCATACCATAACCAATTATTCACCCACTGTACGACATCTGCTGAAACCTTGACATACCTGGACAGAGCCTCACTAACATGGCCGTATGTGAAATAGTTGCTATTATACAATGGAAGAGCTGCTGATGTTACAGGGTTTGTTTGAACAACTCCTGTTTCAGAGGGTTGAAATGTAATTACACCAGGAAGTGTTACCAATTACTGATTATCAGCACAGTATGATACACATTTATACCAAACTAAAGATGTCTGGTGAGCACACTGTAAACCCCCTAACATTATATGCATAGCCATACAGTCTTGAGCTGGTCAAACATCCTGGCCAGACTGAAACATATGCAAAAGTATTAGGTACAGACAAACCCTGCACAAGTAGCAATGTTCAGAAATATAACAGCAGTACTCACATTTAGACCAAATCTTCTAGGCATTACACACAATATATTTGTGTTTGTCTCCATACAGCAGTTGCAAAAGATTTCAGACAACACTTCCAGGCTGTCTTCCTCACAAGTAAGGCAAAAGGACAACACCCAAGTGGAGTACTCAGTTATACTCCACTGTTGCCATGGTATTGGCTAACGAAGTAGCTGCACAGCTGATGTGCATGTAATTAACTTCTTTGGAATACAAATTGGTGATCAGAATAGCACATGTTACTGATCTCTAACTATAAAAGGATGGCTTGTCACACATTCAAACCATCTGTATATACCTGCAGAACAGTACAAAATACCCAACAGAAGATTGAAATACAAACCAAAGAAGATTAAACTAACAGTCAATAACACCTCCAGTTACCAAGAAGGTATGTATAACTTTTAGTATGTCTGTGTATGTAGTACCGGTTCTGTAATAATTACAATGCAATCAATGCATATAGTGTAAATAGCTATCTTGTAACGATGTATTGTTGAGCAGTAGTAATGCCTGTAGTATTCTGTATGTGTACTGCTGTAGGTCACAAGGCAAACTCCTCATACATCACAAAGGATGATATATATGGGCTTGGAATTCACCAATTCTTTTCCAGCCACTGTCAGTGTCAGGGTTGGTCCAACAAGTATGTGCTATAACAGGGGATAGTATATGTTGATATATTGTAACATTAGACATATGTATGGGTGTATTAGTGAGATGAACATGTCAAAGGTGAGCTTACTGTGCAAGTATGATTTGCATTGTGGGATATTGTGTCAATAACTGTGCAATGTACAATATTCTAGGCAGATCTGTATTCTATTTTACATAGCATTTGTGTTATACAAATATTAGTTATGTCCATTGGCAATTACAAAACTCAATAACAGGATACTTATGAATAGTATTCATCTGACAGTTTAGCAGCATGATAGCAAAGACAAATGGAAGAGCTAGGTAACTATCCATGCACATAAGACATGTAATATCCACCTCTCTAGTATTGTTTGCAAGCAATAACAGCTGTGCATGTGTACATGTTATGCAAGTGTGTAATGACCCTTGTTACAGGCCTGGGTCAAATGGCTATGTGACACCTACACAGAGTGGATATTGAGAGTAGAGACATACTGGTTGAACTTTCAGGTTTGTGTAGCCTAACCTCTCATTGCCAACCTAACAGCCACTTGCAAATACTGTATGTAAGGTTGTGCACAGTACTGGTAATGAAACAGGTTGCATATAATCTTTAACTCCAGTGTAACATCTGAAGGAGTGTAAGATATAGGAGACTGCTGCCCATGTATAATAGCTGCTTCATAGGTGATGGCTTACACTATTTGATTATATCCTGATCATGTTAGTGGCAACAGAGTCTATTGATACTTGACTGTGTTTGGGGAGTGGGTGTCCATGCCCAGCAGAGCTCATGGTTCTGGTGGATATGTGAGTATATACCCAGAAAAGGATACAGACCTGTTGACACTTGCATCATCTGTAAACAACTATCAGGATGTGATGTGCTCCTCAGGTGAGGATTGCTGCTAAAGTTTGCTACTATGTTTCTGTAATAGCCAGTGTTGTCATGTCCATAACACAAATATTTACTTATGAGCATAACCGTCTAAAACATCTTCATAAGCAATAAGTAAACTAATTACAGTACTTGGTACTTGAAGTACTGCATGCTCATACAGGCATGTCCACTAGTCAGCTACTGGTGTTTACTAATGTCAGCTTTGTGTACATGGCCATCCGGGGGAATGTAATCTCTATGCCATGTACACTGCCAAACCCACCTAACACCACACCCCACACATTGTCTGGGATGCATCTACAGAGGTAAGCTGGAAGGCAGCCCAGTCTGCAGCTATGACTGGACTGGACAGTCATGAGGTGTAGGTTAACACATGCATCTCATCACCACACTCAACACATACTCTTACCAGAACACAGTAAGGACACCCACACATACCACCGGAAATCATACACATTCACAGAGGCTTCTAAGTATCTGGCCAAGCAAGAGACCTCCCAAGCTGGAATAGACAGACAACAAAGTACACAAACTGTATGACATAGTTTGCCAAATTGTGCCACTCCTCAGAACACGTGGCCAGAAACATGCCCAACAGTACTCATTTGTGAATGCAAACTCTAGCACTATGTTACACACCAAGCTATACAAGGGCAAACATACTGTCATCTGCCTGTCTGCCATGATTAGCCACATACCCTTACACTCAGACCACCTTTTGAACTATACATATGGCTCTGGCATATTCCATGTTGTTGTGCAGGACCTGTGATGCAGTAGCCTGGACTGCATGGAAACACACATGTAGGAACTGTCAGGTCTTGTAGCCCATGCAAGTATGTCCCAAGGCCTGGGTAGCATTCTGCCATTGGCCAGAATGATACTGCAGTACAGGGGCAAAAGGATTGTATTCCACAACTGTCTAATGTACTGTTGCAATTCAAAGGGTATCCAGTATCTCTCTGCCTGGAATAACATGGTTGACAGACCATGATGCTTTGCCAGACAAGGCCTGCACCTGTCACCCCTGGGAATCTGGATACTGGCTATGGCACATGCTTCCCGTATAGTGCCTTCATCATGCAAGGTTCAAGTGAAAGTCCACTGCTGTAACAGGGCCAGCCAAGCAATAAACTGTGGGTCTCTCTACTGAATGATACATTTCAGAAACTCAATATAGACTCACTTACATCAATCCTTAACATGGAGAACATATCTGTGCAGTGACTGAGATATGGTCCAGTGCTCCGGAGAGCACCCCTGCATGACCATGTTATAACATATACCTCACCTCTTGGCCATTATCTTTTATTGGAATACACAGGCCACAGGTATGTCCATATTCCTGAAGGATATGTACACCCACACGTTAGTTGCACTTGTATAATTTCAGATGCATTATGCTGAGCAACTACTTTTGTGCCAAAGTGGAATTCAAATTGCACCTTGTGACAGATCACCCACCATGCCTCAGAATTCACAACTGTCATATTGTGCTGTAATGGGGAATATTAGGTTTGAGACAGAAAACCATAGTAATGGCTACTCTTAACTATCTCATTATGAACTGAGAAGACTCCTCATGTACCAACACCTGTGCTCAATACATGTTGGATTTCATTAACGTCAATGACCTGGATCACCATAGTCACACAAACAGGTCTAACAGTATGCTACACATAGTCAGACTCCAAAATCAATGTTATGCTTCATAAGAGTGAAGTGGTGACTGTCATGGCACCCATGCAGATGGACAATGCATGTGCTAATGCTGAATCCTATACAAATGCACTTTAAGCACTCACATAAGTGCAGTGATTGCGCTATTGAAACAGAACCAAGATTCAACCAAACACAAACAGGAAGGCAAACTGGTGGTACCCTGCCTTAAACTGTACCACAGAAGGTAGAAATTGTTGCAAGAGTGAACACACATGAGTGGAGGTGATCCCTGGTCAGCCTCAGTAAGATGCAGATACACCATATAAAACCACACAAACCTACTGTGAAACTAATCAGCCACATATTATGAGGCCAGCCACAGAGCATTCTATAGCTGTGTCATGAATTGTAATGGCAACAAGACCTGCTGTGCTTCACAGCACTATGGCATGAGAAGTACTGCACCTACAGAAGTAGCACTTGTTCATCCAGATAGGGTCTTGGATATCCTAAACCCGCTCTCACCTTCCCCCCAACAGGTACACATATTTATATATTCATGTACACTACAGAGGCCCTGTAATAACAACTATGCAGGTACAAGCTGCACTCCCTAAAGCCATACACACAGCTTGCATGGGACCTGTCAACATCTCAGGGTGTATTTTACACAAATATCAGAACAGTTTGCTCTCCACATACACATCTTGCTCAATCATAGCTTCATGTCAGGCTGTGTACACACTGAATGGTGCACAGCAACAGTTATCACACCCCACAAAGGGGGAGACACCACTGATAATGGGAAATAGTGCACTACTACCCTGCTGAGTCTGGTCTGTAAGACCATGAACCTTGATCAACTTATTTGATGTAGTCAGTACAGATGTAGATGACAGTAAAGTTGATTCACACAGCATATCTTGACCTTGCCAGGTCTTAGGACACCATCACCCATACTGTGTTCCAGCTACACTCAGTAAACTAGGGGTATATTCCTATGTCACAGGATTGGTTGGCAACTGAACCGCTGGCAGAACCAACACTACAGAAGGTGTCTGACTAATACATGCACATCAAACCATTGCCAGCTACAGTAATACATGGTTCATTCCTGGTACTCTCCCTCATTGTTATCTATACCATACAGACTAACACAGAAGGCATCTGCCTATTGAAGTTTGCAAATGACTATGAACTAGGAGCAATAGTTGACTCAATGTGTGCTGCAGGCAACATACAGAAGGGCCTTTGTGGGTCAGATATGTGGTGTGTGATGTATGGCCACAATCTCACAGCTAAGTATTGCATTGTCATCCCCTATGTTAAAAAATCTCTACCCATGAACTACCACCAAGGCAGTGGTCAACATAATGGAAACTGCATGTGTATGGGATGCAGCTGGACAGTAGTCTTTCCTTTGACAGTCACTTCACCACACCAGTCAGGTAGTCATAAGTGGCACTCCTAATCATAACAGGGTGCCATCCATGAATATAGAGATCATTGTTCAGCCATACTCAACACTCAAGTGACCCATAATAGATCACATATTTCCTTTAAGGGTTATTGGCCATGTTCAGATGGCCTATACTGGCCTTCCCAAACCCTAGCTCCACTATGTAGCATGATGCCTACCCTGAATAAAGCCATGTCCAACCCAAAGATGTTGGACATGCTACACTTACACATCCTGAGTTCAAATAAACACATACTTCATGGACATCCACCTTTCTAGTACAAGGATCATAACATGACTGACAGATCCCTGTCCTATACACTTTACATACTCCTGCCATACTATGCAACCCTGTCCAGCAAAGCTGCACATTGCCTCACTTTGAGACATGGTGTGATGACCGCATGGCAAATATATCAGTAAGGAATAGAAACAGTCTCCCACGAGGAATTTTGATACATTTTATTTATCTGCCGTGAGTGACCGAGGTTTTTAATTTTGATTTTTCAAATATATCAGTAACCCTGTGGATCAGTTCTGTGGCAATGCTTGAAATGGCCACTGAAAGTTATTTGTCTGTTGGCTACAGCTAGGTAACCTTTCAGCCTAGGCTCATAAATGACCCAGGGCATATAGCTTACTAGTTCACTATGAACATACATGCTATAATCGATATCCAACCCTAAAAATACCATCAAGCTAGCCATAGTCCCATGTGTTTCACATGTGCAACACAGGTAATACATGGCAGGATGCTATATTGCTGTACAGTGCCATGAAGATGTATATGGCAAAACACATGCATGTCAAACTTTCCATGAGCAAGTCTGCAGGGTCACAGGTCATGTCCCTTAAGGCTGTGTATGACTACATACGTGACATATATGCAACATTAAGGTCTCTTGCATTAATGTGAACACATCCAGGCATGTGCTGATAGGTAAAGACACCAGTACAGGCAAACAGACATGCCCACATCAAGACAACATCCACAGGGAGTATGAGCAATGTCATCACTTGACACACACATATATGGTGATAACATCAAATCACCAGTAAGTGTCAAATGTGTGTGAGTTAAACATGTCAGTGGTGTTAGTGTCATGCAGATTTGCAAAGACATATTTGTAATCATAATAAATGTGATACACATGTATGTGCAGCTGTACTTCCATACGTCTCTGTGAGTTACTGTGACCTGTCTCCATCATTATGTCCTCCAGATATGCAGCTTGACAGGCTGCCACCATACACCTGCATGGAGGATGAGGTCCTCATTCCATACCTCCTTGACAATCATGAAACACTCTTCAGCCATGTGCCACAGGATGCACAGAACCAGGATGCCCAGTGGGAGGAACTTTGCAGGAAGGTAAATGATGTTGGTGGCCACAATTGCACCTATCAGCAGGTGCGCCAACACTGCACTGTCCTCATTAGATGGACGAAATAGCATGCAACCGCATTTGCCAGGGAACAAGCTGCAACAGGTGCAGGGCCACTCACCCAGCCCCCACTCACATGTACTGAGGAGCTACTGGCCAACCTGGGGACACCTGCAAAACCCCATCCACAAGCTTTAGCTGGTATTGTGGAGGTGGGTGTTTCACAACCACTGAGCTAGGAGTTGCCTGGTAAGTAACTACTGCACATATAACACAACTATATTTAATATAGTTACATGTGTTACTGTACAATATTTAACATAACTTCATATGCAAGGCATGAATGCTTACATGCCAAATGCTATAGTTTGCTACTCTATGTATGCACAGATGTGCATACTCCATAGTATAGTCTAGTGTACTGGCTTATGTGCACATTGCACCCTCTAGCTATTATACAGGTGTGGATAATGATCTTACTGCTGTGACACTCCTATTTAGGTACCTCTGTCATTTTGCAGTGAGAGCAGCCTGTTGCTGGTGAGAATGTTATTATTTATCAGGCTTGATAATGCACAGATCATATTAATTGCATGCTATCTGCCATGTGGCCATTTAACACACTTACACATAATGTATGGTGGGCCTGTTAATATATGCAGGTCAGACCTGCAATGCATCACAGTAGTTACCCATGTGGAATAATTGAAGACTACATGAAACACCTACACTAAACCTTACAAACTGTCATTGCCAGATGTGTGGACAGCTGTAAATACAATGGTGGAGGTGTGGTTCACTATAGGGACATGTACTACAGATCAGCATTACACATGTGGGGAATACAAACAGTACTATACAGAGAGCACATGTGTGCACACACTCTAAATGTTTTGGAGCTGGAGTATGACCAGCCCACAGGATTCACCTTTGTGGATTATACCCTTGCTATGAATGTCACACAATGTCATGTGCTATCTGACATGTCCATGACATTTTGTGTGCTGATTGCAACACTGGTTAACTATCCTGCAAAACATGATATCGCACATCCCAAACATACCACCCTTTGTCTGCATAACCCTGTCCTCAGTGGAGCATATGGCATCTATGGATGTATGTCATATGGGATGATACTGACATATGAAATAGATGCCCAACACAACCATTGGACAAAACATGTTTACACATGGCCATGGAAGATGGCCAGAGACATGAAGCAGCACACACAGTAGAATGAATGTACATGTGTGTACACCCTGTTGTACATTGGCTTGACACAATACAACTATGGCCTTTGTGTAATGGTGATATTGCAGATGTGACACACTAAACATCATACAGACCTGTGCACAGTCTGTGTAGGCATGACAAACCACCACATAATGTGTCTTGAACATCTTGAATGTGTCACGACATGAATGCTTTCACCTATACAGTATCCAAATACATACATGTGTTGCTCAGCATACACATACAACCACATCAGGCCACAGATACAGTACATTCACCTTGCTGGTGTCAGACATCACTGTCATGGTTGCTCCTCATGTGTGTGAGGTACACAGATGGCATGTAGGACATGGAATACTGCCATGTCTGGGCATAGTTGCCAGGCATTAGCAATATGGTTGCAGATGTGCAGGGGTGTCATCTGTATACCCTTCAGTGACCTGTGTCACACATTCCACATTAGGGTTTAGTGTGTATACACCTCAGTGACGTGGGTCACATTCCACATTAGATATGTATTTTATCTGAACACAGTCATGGCTATGAATTGTGTCTGTAACTCACACTGTATAGCAACAGTGAAGCCACATGATGCCCTGCAATGGCTATGTACATCAGCTCAATGTGCACTATGTCACTGTATATCTATAGGGTGGACTGACAACATTGCATCAGTTGAAGATCCATGTTAGTATAACACGTCCCTACATTGGGACACCATTACCTCACTGTATATTTGAAAGTACACCATTGTGTTAAACATGTATGCATGTCATTCAACACTTCAACAGAAAACATGTCATACTACATGTGATTGGCAAGGCTATATGCCACACATCAGGCTGGTGTACTGTTAACCTGTGTTGGTCTGTGGCACCATTGCAAAGTAGGGACAGCCATGTCAAACATGTGTGTACAGCCACATGCACATTGTCTGTAGACTCAGCTCAGGGGTAAACAGAATAATGTTGAACAGACATGCACTGCTTCGGGGGAGATATGCAAACTAGGCTCAGGCAAACATAGTATTCACTCAACATACTCTTCTGCTCATGTCCTCCTCACACATAGAGGCAGTTGCCAACACAAAGCATCATTGGCAGATGTACACAGGTCCGAGATGGTCTGTTAAAATATGGTGTATGTTGCACAAAACATGGTAGTGTGGTTCAATGGTGCATAGTGAATGCATTGTGTTGCAGGTTTGGGACATAACCTACTAACACAAATGGTGCAACACAGGGATGTATGCTAACTACTACTATAATTCTGAAAGGTGCATGCCTTCTGCTATAACACATGCATGCTGTTGTGTGCATCTCAGGGATGTATGATAACTACCACTATAATTGTCTAAGCTAAATGCCTTCTGCCATATCGCATGCATGTTGCATGCCGTTGGGTGCCATATCATGTGTCTGTCTATGTCTGTCTGTGTGTCTGTGTCTGTCTGTGTGTGTCTGTCTCTGTGTGTGTCTGTGTCTGTCTGTATGTGTTTCTGTGTTTGTCTGTGTGTATGTGTCTGTCTGTGTGTCTGTGTGCCTGTGTGTGTCTGTGTATGTCTGTCTGTGTGTGTCTGTCTATATCTGTACTGTAATGTATAACATGTAATGTACAGTTCTTGTCTGCCCCTCACAGGTGTTGTTGTAGGTGCATTTACCTCCTGCAGTCTACCTGATGTTAGTGTCCCCATAGAGTCTAGCAGTGATGTTGAAAGTATGATTGAAGCACAGGCAGGTTTGTCAGGGGCTGGATCTGTGCCATCGGTTGCCATTCCACCTGTATCCACCTCATCCCTGCACACAGTTCTCATGTCTAATACCCCATCACCAGTGGCCATAGTGGAAGGACAGTTGCTGGGTGGTAGCATGGAACAGGAATGTGTGGAAACTATGGAAGGTGTGCCTGCACACCATGATCCCAGCCAACTGACTGGTGATGACCCCCACAGGCATGTGCCCAGGGCTGCTCATAGGAGGACTTCTAGCCAACATGCCCCTGCAAGACACAGTACATCAGCTGGTGTCACCAGACGCATGTTTCAGGCTGTAATGGAGGCACAGGCATGTGTTGAATGGCACAACAGAGAAGGTCTGAGGCTTCAGAGGGCTGCAGTCAGTTCTTTCACTGACAACATCCAGGCAATTGCAAATGCTCATCATTATCTTGCAGATGTTTTGGATAGATGATTGGGTGACATGGTGGGAGTCCTTGACCGTGACATGTCATTCCTCGAGCATGGAATGTCTGTGCTAGAACATCTGGTGGGAGTGAGGTGTCGGGCATGTGGACATAAGCCAGCTACATCACCTGTTGAAGGTCTACATGAACATGCTACTTCACATGCCCGCTCCCATAGTGGCGGTAGCAGCAGCAGTGCAGCTGGTGCTGTGCTATCCTCACCAGGACACAGCAGGCCATGTGCACATGGTCCTGGATGGTCCCAACAGAGACACGGTTGCAGTGGACATGTGTCATCAGACCGTACCCAATCTGGACCTCTGCCTGGTAGTGGCTGTGCAACCCCTGGCAGGCGCAGGTCACATGGCCATGGCCGGACACCGTGAACTGTAAAACCTGCCCTGTACAGTCTGCAGCTGTCAATAATACCCCTGTGTAGGCCAGCCACATGCCAGACCTGTGTGCATACACACACACACACACACACACACACACACACACACACACACACACACACACACACACACACACACACACACACCAGAAACAAATGTAGGACACATCAACACACACACGCATAACATCCACACATGCCCAATGAGATAAAAGTTCCTAACCCACACATATGATGTCATCCAATGGTGCAGCCTAGGCTTTTGGCAAACATTATCACCCTGTGCATATGATGATGCCTGTGCCACATCCTTGTCATCCACACCATCTGTACAGGGACATGCTCGTATGGTCTGATGCACAGGGTGAACATACTAGGAAGACACTTGTAGATTACCATTGTTGAGTATCGTTGACAGGCAGCAGACATACCAAACTACAGTTTTAGAATGCATTTTGTACTTTTGACAGTATGTATCATGTGTAACAACAGTAACTGCATGTTGATCTTGATGTTCTGCCTTCCTCTTTCAGGTGTAATTGCATGCGCCGGGGGATGTCAGTGTTTTCTGTTAGTGTCCCATATGTACATGTAGACTACTCACAGGTCTGTATGACAATACCTGCATGCACGTTGTAGTTTCCACATCACAGTTATAATCTCCTAAGTTTCAAACATGTTTACTGCTCTAATGATCCAAGAGCATGATAGCTGTGTAGTAAGCTACTGTGGCCAGAGCCATCACATCCATAGTGGGTGACATCACAGGTATAGTTACCTGGAGCAGGGCGGAGGTTTAGCAGATGACAAGGGTAAAGGCCAGTGGAAAATGTGTTTTCTCATTGGGAAGCAGTAATACCCGCTCTCATGACAGGATGCAAACACACATACACACCCACACACTCAGGGATTTACAGACATAGTAACACACCCACACTCTCAGGAATTCACAGACACAGTCACACACTATGACACACACACACAGTTGCCAGTGTTGGGATGAGAACCCCTGCCTATGTGCAAATCATCATTATAGTACTATGCAATTACAAGACACACCACAGAGATTACACAAGTACAGGTAGTCAGAATGGCCTAAAATTGAGGACATCAACAGGGATACTAGATTGTGGTGGGTGTATGTGGGGAAGGGGGTTCATCAGTAGGCTATGGAACAACAAGCCTCGCCTCAGGGCTTACATGTTTACCGGCAGTTAGAATGCTCTTCTAAGATTGATGACATCAACAAGGATACTAGATTGCATGGAGTGGATGGGCGAGGGGGGGTCTTATCATTTCACTATGGTAAATTACAGCCTCACTCCAGGGACCAGACAGCCATACACACACACACACACACACACACACACACACACACACACACACACACACACACTATGGCATTCACAAAGATATACACATATGTCACACACATACAGACACTTGACATGTCTGAGATTCAAACTCCTGCCTATGTCTTGCTTTCTGCACTTCACTCTGTACAGATGTCTACAACAGTGTACAGGAGAGTGAAAAACATTTGGGATGTATTCCCCACTATACTTGACATATATGGATGCACACACACACCCACACATGCCAGTACTGTGACACAAACACCTGCCTATCTCATGATAGGTATTACAGAGTTGCAGCACTATCACATATACTACAAAGCATACTGACTCTTTTATTTGTCAACTGTGCTGATATATGCACAATATATGCACAGGGGAGGTGTTACTGTTACAGGTGTCAAGAGGTTTGCCTTCGTTGTCACCCTTACTGCATTCTACGTTGTGTGTCTTCACCTTCAATTAACAAAACCATAGCTTAGCAGTTACACAGGTTATTGTAGTGATGGTTGTAACACACCTGTGAGCTGTCCTCTGTAATCATTCATCTGCAAAGTAGCCCCACCACTTAGTAGTTATGTCCAAACATCTGTCCATAACTAAAGTACAGCTTACTGTACTTTGAGCATATCACCATATACACTTGGCAATGTTGAGGCTTAATTGCAACTGCATGATGTACTAAGACAACAGTCACCTTCAAACATCAGACACTGCACACACATGGAATTTAAACACACATCAATACATGTACACATATGCAGTCTCCATCAGTAAGTGGACTAGCATGTCAAGAGGATACATTCTACACCTTCCCCACACCATGTGTGATACCTAGCTGAGCATTACACCATAATGGATGTTGTATTCATGTACTGGTAGGACACACAACCACCTTCACTGAGTAGCTAAGTGTACATTTATGCCAACAGCACATATCAGCAAGACACACACACAGCAAAATTACATGTCATGATCCCACAAACTGTTAGTTGACAGTTCCACTGTGAAGCCAGGGCACTGTAATGGTAAACATTGAGCACATCATATTTGCCACACACACACACACATCATATTTGCCACACACACCTCATGATTACTGGAAGAGTACCAGTAATGTGCTCTGTTTGAGCTAGTCATTGCACTTGTTCAAGCATGTGCGAGGTCTGTGGCTTATAAACATCTCACCCCAGCATGTTCTGGCTATTGTGGTAATAAGGTTAATGTCCAGACAGCACACAGCATGCATGGCTTGCAATTGTTGACACGGGGTATATGTAGGAGCTGTGAGTCACACATGGCTGTACATGTCATGGACATATCACCTGTAACTACTCAGGAACATACAGAGCATAGCTGTATTTCCCTGAGTCTGTCAATGCAGGCCATGTGTGTAGGTCCTACAATCCTGTTATTTGAGTATGTTTGCAGGCATTGCATTTGGTGGACATGTCTAATCACATACATGCCACATGGATTGTTGTATGATATAATAGGTGTCATAGGTGACCAGTAGAGAGGGAAAATTACCTCTGTCAACATAGATATTGAACCTTATGTACTGTTAGCATTCAGCACCCATGGACCTATCTTCCATGTGCATGTGTGTAATGAATGTAGCCACCTGTATGTACAAAGGACAACAGCTATGGTATTTTCATGTATGTTGTATGAGTGTGGGATGTTCATATCCAGGGCAGGTACATCTAGGTCATATCCAACCATGAGGGTGGTGTTTTCTGGTGTACAGCAACAGTCAACTGTGTTAATGCTGACAACTTAAGAGGGACCCTGGTATGTGTACAACTGACCTGGTTACAAACAGTGGATCATTGCATTGCATAACACATTATGCAACTTTGTCAGTACATGGGTACTTTGCACAGTTGATGTAGGGCTAGGTACAGTCCACCAGTTGAAGGTTATTTAGTGTTGTACTATAATATTTCATACCACATTTATGGATGTGTGTTGGTAGTCTGAGGACATGGTGGCAGATGTATATGAAGATACAACCTAGAATGCAGCTTTTGCCACTGTCACTTGTACCTGACTCATCTGTGATGAATTATATTGGAGTACTGGTCTTTACTTGTGATTAGCTTTTATGAATATGCGGACACCACCACCTGGAGTGGTCCATACCAGTGTTCTGGCCCACATGTCTGGATCTGAGTTATATGGTTGCAGTGCTATTGTGCTCTACAGAGCCTTCAGCCAGGTGTTCCTTGCTGCACAGATGTCAGTATTCGCCATTGTAGGTTCTACATTGAGCTAATGGATTATGAAAGCCACACATCTAGCACTGGTTAGTAAAAACATCCAATGCAATTGTCTTGTAGGTGTCAGGGTCTTACTTCTGTGTTTAGGACATTTGCCTTGGAATGGCACTATATGGGTAAATGTGACCTAGGTATTATCCACACTCCTTTGAATCATGGATGCATGTGATCTGTGACAAAGGCTTGTCTTCTTTCAGTCCTGTCATCCTGGAATGACAGACACTGGACAACCTCATAATTACAGTAGGACATTGGCTCATTGTTTTGGTCAAGCAGTTGCCACATGTAACATGACATCACTGCAAGTGGCAGTATCATGCTTGGTATCAAATGCTACATCTAAGGTGACAGACAGCAGCAGACATTGTGTAGATAACCAATGTCAGATATACTTAGTGGAGCAGTCCTGCTAATAATGACAACTACTAACACAGCCGGGAGAGGTCATCTTGACACCTGCACCTCAGTACCATTAGACAATTGGACTCACATATTATGCTTGCACATGCCACTGTTCCAACTATAATGCCACTGTCCACAACCTAATATCAATGTATGCCTTTCAGGGCAGCAATGTGTGTGACACATGCTGTACTTTGCACCCACCTGTGTGTCCCAGTTAACCAATTGTCTGTCACTTCCACACATGCATGATTGTGTATACTTCACATATATATGACAGTACTTCATGTACATGTATGCATGTGTATCACACAGCACAGACGCAGATACATCATTTATGGGCCAAATACAGGTATCTGGTAGTAAACCTGTATGATGTGCATATATACTGACAGTTAAGATGTACATAGCTGTAAACCTGTGTGCTTACAATAGGAGTCCATTACAACGTGTTCTGTGTGTCTAAGTGTATGAGCATGCCCACTGTGGCCTTCTGTGGTTAGAATCAGAGTGCATCCCAAACAGCCCTGTGCTACTAAGTGTATGAGCGTACCCACTGCCACCTTGTGTAAATGGAGTCAATGCATCCAAACAAGTCCTGTGAGTCTATGTGTATGAGCATGACCACTGTAACCCTGTATAGTGATAATAGTTGTCCATTCCACAGATGGGCATACTCCAGTTCAGAGCTTGTTGTGCTACAACTATACCTCTCAGGCCAACCTATGTCTTACCTGCAGATGATGTGTCTTGTTTGCGCATACAGGTTGTAATGGACTCCTATTTTAAACACACAGGTTTACAGCTATGTACATCTTAACTGTCAGTATCCCTGTTGATGTCCTCAATCTTAGAAGGGCATTCTGACTGCCTTAAAATGTGTAATCTCTGTGCACATCTCGTAGATGTGTAGTATTGTAATAGTGATCTGTCGATAGGCAGGAGTTCTGATCCCACCACTGGCAACTGTGTGTGTGTCTGCATCCTGTCATTACAGTGGGCGTTACTGCTTTCCAAAGAGAAACCACCTTTTGCACTGGCCTTTATCCTTGTCATCTGCTAAACCACCCTTTTCTCCCCTCTCCACTGCAAGTAAATCATCTTGTGATGTCACCCAGCTCAGAAGCAGACTCAGATTAGGTGTAATTGTATGGGTTCTGTGGCATATACCCCAACTGCATACCCCTCTACTAGTTAGCTTTACATAAGCAAGACTTGTAAGCACAATACTGGCAAGCGTGTGTGTGTGTTTGTGTGTGTGTGTGACTACCCTGTAGCCAGGCATATACATGTGTTATGTCTTTTAACATGCTGCACACCATGGTAGTCATCTGTGGTGAGTGGAGTCTACAAAGTATTACTTAGTTAGGAATAGAAAAGAATAGACAGTCAAGAATGACTACTGTTGGGTATGTTATTTTCCTGTGCCACTGTCGAGCAGTGACACAGAAGTGGTCCCCGGGGTGTATTTCCATACTCATCATTCCCCCACCCAAACTCCATAATCCCTGGCGTATATTTCTTTAGCCATCATTCCCCAACCCAAACTCCACATACACAACAACCATCCCTTCTCTGGTGAACTGATTAAGATTTAAATGTTATAATACAAGAGTTGCCTCTGTTTTGTGTACATGTCAATTCCTTTGGAACCCTTCTGTGTCAAAAAGGGTGTTCAGACATGTTTATATATATGGCTATAGCTGTGTCTGTGTATATATATATATATATATATATATATATATATATATATATATATATATATATATATATATATATATATTGTGTGTGTGTGTGTGTACACATCCCATACGTGCATATATGTATTTAGTATTTATTTATAACAGTTGTACATGCGTAGACTTATCTATGTTGTTTCACAGAGTACAGTACATTCAAGGGTACTGTACATATGTACACAAAGTGACTGTCCCATTTGTTTTCAGTACTGTGGAATATCTGTAGTAAAATGTGTATTATAAAAACCATAAAGTAGGTATACAACCAAGATTGCTTAGTGGTAGGTCCAGTGGCCATGGTGTGCATGGTCCAGGGTTCAAGACCTGCAAGAGTTGTTAGTAATGTCATTTAGGACTGAATAAGGCACTTTTAAGCTGGTGTAAATGTGTTTTCATGACAGTAAGTAGTGGGTACACACAGTTAAATGACATGTACAACTCACAGTACACTTGAAATGCCCTTCTTTGGTAATCCTGCTGATGTCGTTCATTGTGACATACACCTTTGGGGAAAAAGCACTTCAGTAATGTCTGTGGCATGTACTATAACTGCATACTGCTGTAGTGTAATAAACTAGTTAGGTAGGGGTTCAAATACCAAATATGACAGGTGTGTGTGATTTGTATCCTCAGTAGTGGTGTTTGTAAGTGTGGGCAACGTGGAGGGGGTTTTGCATATATTTTATGTTGGCCATACTCTAAATAACAATGTAAACCATACAGGAATAACAGATGTACATTAGCTGTGAGGCTGGGGTGCAAAGCCATACACATACATGTGACACCAAGGCCAGCCAATCACAGTTAGCAACTCCACTATTACCCATACCCACACACTCAACCTATGTGTCATACACACACACATGCCTAAGCAACAGACAATATGTGGATAGTACACTGCATATTGGCCACTGATAGTAACTATGCAGTGATAGCAGAGGGCATGTCACCATGGCCATCTGTCCAATATACACATACATGCACACAGTGCACCTCCATCATGTTCCCCAATGGACACCTGCACCACCTATGGTGCCTTCACATATGACTCACAATGGACATACCATGCCTGACAACATGCTTACAACTGCTTTACAGTGCCTTATTCACTCTGCATCCATTGGCCCTTGTTCTGCCTAGCAACAAAATAAACAACCTCTGCTAGGCTTGAGCCCAGGAGTATGCATACCATAACCAAAGTGATTTACCTCTAAGCCACACCTGATATGTCTAACCCTGCTGTATTCACAAGCATATCATCTGGCCCATGCAGTCAACAGTACAGAGTATGTATTCTAACATGCAGATGTATGTGTGTGTGAAAATATATTAATGTCTACACAGATACAAATGTATGTGTGTGTATATATATATATATATATATATATATATATATATATATATATATACAGAGCGAGAGAGAGAGAGAGAGAGATAGATAGATATATATAGATATATATATCCACATATGTGTAAGCAGATATTTATACTTATATAGGTATATATGGACATACATCTTTAGATAAGGGGGGACATAGCAGAAACATATATGTCCACATGTACCATGAATGGGGTTGACAGGCACAAACAACACATCATGCACGAATAGGTATTCACCCCCCCCCCCCACAGCAAAACATGTCTGACCTGCAAACTGTTGCAGATCCCATAACCAGGACCTTACACAACAAGGCCACAAGATGTTAACAGCACCCCATCCCACCTGTATGATGTCAGGTTGGTATCAGTAACATATCATGCAGTACAGTCAGGCTCATAATGACTCCCATTTTGCAGTCATCTGTTATCTTTGTTAGCCAGAGTCCCGTACTGTTGCCCTGTATTACAGAGATGTAGAATTCAAACAACAGTGGTCCCAGGACTGAACCCTGAGGTACTCCACCTGTCACTTGTTTGCGGATGGATTTGGAGGCAGTTACACCTCCAGTTTGGGTTCTGTCAGGAAGCCATGTGGCAAACCATTGATTGGCATAGGGATGTATAGCCAGATTAGTGTGTTAATCTATGTTTCCAGACTGGTGTATAGTATTGAATGGCTTGGCGAGGTCCACATATGTGTTGTGGACTGCCTTACCCTCTTCAACAGCTATGCAGACTGAGTCAAAGCAGACAATCCATTTCAGGAGGCAAGACTGGCCCTCCATGAGCTCACTCTGTCTGGGGTCCAGTGTTTGAGGGTTGCCAATGTCTGTGTTCCAAACTTCCCTGATAATGCATTCCATGGCCATGCAGATCAGGCTCGTCACACTGATATGACAGTAGTTCCAGGGATCCAAGGTGGATCTCCCCTTGTGGAGTGGGATAACTGCAGCTGTGCACCACTCAGTGGGCACCAGGCCTGATGTGAGGTTATAATTACACATGACAGTCTGGTTCCATGGATGATGTATTCTTAGCTGTGGATAGTGTGGTTTTTGCCTGTGTGGCCATGATTACTGGCCAAAGGAACTTTGTTCATATTGCCATTGGTCCTTTTGGGGTTGAGAGGGGGTGACTGTGGCACTAAACCAATCGGCCAGGATATTGGCACAGTCCGTGGGAGCAATCTATGTAATGCCATTCTGTCGTAGTTCAGAACATGTCTCAGCATTGCCTGTTAAATTCAGGACATAACTATAGAATGGTGTGTGGTTATCTGTGGAATCTGTGGTGATTTTAGTTACATAACCTGCTTTGGAGGATTCCATGGAGGATCTCAACATCTTACTGCGGCTGGCAAGGGAGTTGTTTGCATCCTTGGAGTATTCTTTTTGCTTCAACAGTGTATACATTCTGTTGTATACTCTGTTGATGGCAGGAGACCACCAGAGTGGCTTGCTTGTTTGGGAGATGAGCATTGTGGTTCCATGTGGGATGTCAGGAATCATGCACAAGTGGATATGCTCATACAGTACCTTAGTACAGGATTCATCTGTAGAACTGTCAGCTGCTGTCTCCATGGGTGTCACAAACATTGTCACTTCTGCTTTGTGTAGCATGTAGCTGGCTTTAGGGAGGTCTTTTATGGACAACTGTATATTCATTCCTTTCACACGTTTACTTTGATTAGCCTATACTGGGATTACTGTAGTGAAACCTCAGTCTCATGTACTCTTGTGGTGGCTTAGTGGTTAGTTACTCTGACTGTAATGTACAGTGTCCTGGGTTCATGACCTGCAAAGGTGGGGTATTTTTGTCTGGCCAGGACAGTGATTAATGCATACTGACTAATTGTGGAAATTAGGTTAGTCACATTTAATAGAATTCAAATGCCCGACATTGGCAATCCTGCTGATGTCAATCATTGGGGGAGTACAACTTTGGGGAAAAGAGTACTGTAGCAATCTTTGTAGTACATGCTATAACCGTGTAATGCTGTAGTGTGATATAGAACTCTAATATGGGTTCTAGTCTCACACATGGGAGTTGTGGATTCTTTGGTGTCTGTTCCTATGCCTGTGTAGAGAGTGCTGCATGGTTGACTAGTCACACTCACTACGATTCATTGACCCTACTTTGGCAATCCTGCTGATGTCATCCACCTAGAAATACACCTCTGGGACTGCTGTAATCCTGTAATCTCCATAGCATGTCTTATAACTTTGTAATGCTGCAGTATGATAAACTAGTTTGGTAGGTGTTCTAATCCCAGACTTGCCACCTGTGTCTGTTTGCCTGAGAAGGGAGCAATGCTTTTTCAAGTACTCACACTCCTTACAATTCATATACTCAACTGTGGCAAGGCTGCTGATGTCACCCACCTAGAAATACACCTCTGGGATTGCTATAACCCAGTTATCTCTGGAGCACATTCTGTAACTGCGTAATGATCTAGTGTGATAAACTAGTTTGGTAGGTGTTCTAATCCCAGACTTGCCCAATGTGTGTGTCTGTTTCCCTGAGAAGGGAGCAATGCTTTTTAGAGTACTCACACTCCTTAAAATTCATATACTCAACTTTGGCAAGGCTGCTGATGTCAACCCCCCTAGAAATACACCTCCGGGAATATTGTAACCCAGTAATCTCTGTAGCATGTTGGATAACTGCGTACTGCTGGAGTGTGATTTAGAACTGTGGTAGGGTTCCATCCACAACCATGGCAGTCATGTATGTTTTGTGTGTGTTTAAATGTCTGTGTAAGGAGCAATGCATTATAGCCTACTCCCTCATAGGACATTTACAATGCCCTACTTTGGTAATCCTGATGATGTCATTCCTTGTCAAATACACCTTTGGAGAACACGTTTCCTAATAATCCCCATGGTGCGTCCTATAACATCTCCATGCAGTAGTGTGATATAGATCTTGGTCATGGGTTCTATACCCACACATTTCAGTGGTGGATGTTTTGCATGTGTCTCACTGTCTGTTTTTTGAGCAATGCATTTTAGGCTACTCACTTGCAGGAAATTTGAAATGCCCTACTGTGGTAAACCTGCTGATGTCATTCCTTGCGAAATATACATTTGGGGATGGGGTAGCTCAGTAAACTCCGCAACACATGCTATAACTGTGTAATGCTGTAGTGTGATAAACTAGTTAGGTAGGAGTTCTATTCTAAGACATGGCAGGTGTGTGTGTGTTTGTCAGTCATATCCTGTGTGGAGGTGGCTGTGAGTGTCTAACCACTGGACATGTTGAGGAGTGGGTTTTGTAGTTTTCTTATATGGTGGCCATATTATATGTCACAATGTCCACCTCATGAGGATTACAGATTTAAATCGGCCAAGAGACTGGGTTGGCAAGCCATACCCCTACATTTGGCAAAAAAACCTGGTGAACAAAGTAAGCAACCCTGCTATTACCCAGAATACAGTCTGAACCCATGTGTCATACACACTTGCCTAGAAAGCCCATTATGTTGCTCGTACCCAGCACATTGTTGGCAGATAGTAAGCATGGTGTGATTGCAGTGGGCTGCAGAGGGCGTGGCATCCTGTCCAGCAGTATAATAGGCACATAATTGCAGACAATGCACCTTCACTATGTTCCCCACTGAATGCCTGCAACATATGTGGTGCCATCAAATGTGATCCACAAAGGACATACGATGCCTTACACACATGGACAGATGCCACTGACACCAGGGAATGCCTGTATCATGCTATCAGTGCAGGTGCAGGGTCAAACTGCTGTCTATTAGCAGGTCCTGCCACACCAGGTCAGGATTGGCACATCTGATGATAACAGTCTGTGTACATAACATGTGCCAGGCAAACCAGATACACTTAAACATGTCACTATACATTAATGTGGGACATGCACATCTCAGGCAATGTCCATGTCAAAAACTATCAAACACAGACATGGCATGCAATGCAAAGCAATGGCCACACACAACAGTAACCAGGATGACAGGACTGTTAATACAATAACCCATTGTGTGGGACATTGCAGACACTACACCCCTGAACAATACTGCAGACCATTGTCAGGTGGCCTGATGCCAAGGATTACCCATCACCCAGCCTTGTACAGCCATCTTGCACAGCCAAACACTACACACCCATGAAGCAATGCGTACATGCATGTCAGTACCGGCACCTTGTGTCTGTGTGTGGGGTATGATGTTCCCAACCATAGTCGCACCCAGTATAACTCCCATTGGGATACTGACTGATGTCAGACACGTTCACATGCCCTAGCCCATAGAACCTCAGGATAACCCATGTGGTGCATGTAATACCTGTGCATTACTGTAGTGTGGCAAACTAAGTAGTTAGAAAGTGTATTGGTGAGCCTGTCAAAGTGTGCCAATGTGTCTGAGTCCCTTAGAGAGTGTGGCTGTGTTGAAAATGACATCTGTTCATGTGGACAGCTATGTGTGCTACACCTCAAGTATGTCTACTATATCTCTGTTGCAGATGTCTCTCACCAGCACACATATGTTCTTACAGCACACCAACATGTCAGCTATGTGGCACATGCATGCACTTGTAAAAGTAATGGCTAGTCAGTCAGGGGTATGAACCCCTGTACTGGTAGGTGTGTGACAGAAGATGCTTAGGTTTTAGTCTCCCAGCCCTTCTCTGATGCACTTTGCCTCTGTCTGTCCTTCCCACACACTCTCTGGTGGATGTGGAGATGTACACCTGCTCAGCAGCAGCTTGTGTTTTGTAAGTGATGGTCATGATCAGGTGATGGCCTCTGCACCTATTGCAGTCCTCTTCTAGCTGACTGCATGTGGAACAGCTGTGGTGACATTCCCATAGCCAATTGCATGGAAACACAGTACAATATCTAGGGACATCATGTTGGTTTGCCCATGGCAGTCGCTGTGAGTGGAACCTGGATCTGGTGTTTGGTAAACAGTATCACAGATGAAATCTGGATATTCCTCAAACAACATACACTGTGGAAAATGGCCTAAAGACAGGAGGGTGATGTGCCAGACATGACTACAGCATGTAGGTGTAGCTATGCTTCATTCAGACTACTGCCAGTTTAACAGGTTGTGTGTGGTAATGGCTAGTCTGCATGTTTTAATAACTGACAACACAGTGCTCTTTTTGTGAGGAAACCCCCATCTGTAGGGTCATCTGAGGACTGGTCAGTCTGTGGAACCATTTGTTTCTTGTGTTACTCACAGAACACACTTCTGTGAACTGCAGAAGCATAGTGTAAGGATTGCAGTCAGTACACAGTGACAGTGATGAGAGATACTGACATCGCATCCCTGATTGGACATACGTCACATGAAACAGTGGTATGACAGTCACTGTCTGAGGTTATCACAGTGACATGCCAATAATGGGCCACTGTTCATAGCTGCAGTCACAAGTCATCCACGCTTTGGACAGATGTCATGCAGTATATATGCATGTGTTGTGCTCCCTCTGCAAATGTATGACATTTGTTGTGTTGGGTTAAAGGTAATATCTATGCATGCTGTTATAAGTAATCTTGAATGCTGTTGACTATTACTAAGCCTTATCTGTGTTAAAACTGCAACACCATAGGCTGCATGGGATTGAAGGTCCTGGCGGAACCACCTGTCCCACTTCAGCTGACCATGGCACCGGGCACCAGGCATGTCTGGGCCTAGCCTTGGACCTCCACCTCTGTTGGCTCTGTACCACCTTCGTGTGGAGCTGCCACTGAGGATGGGGCTTGCACCCCCCCCGGGAGCAGGTCCAGACAGGAACATGTTAGCCATTGTACAGTCCAGGCTGTGGTGCGTAGAGAGCTCAATAAGGGGTTTCGAGGCCAGCTATACCAGCTCGAGGACAGAGTGGCACAATTAGAGGGTGAGCCTGCCCCTCCTAGACAGGCCCCAGCACAGCCACCTTTGGGGCTGTGAAGGTGCAGTGGTGGCTGCCCATGGGTGGGGACCTCCGTCCCACTGTTTCCATTTGAGGGCTCATGTGCTTGTGACTGCCAAACACCCCTCCCTGTCCAAGGTATTCCCCCCACATGTGCCATATACTGCCCCTGTGTGCTGTCTTATCTTTGTCTGTCATCTTACCCAACCTATCCTCCACAAGCATTCCTACTCTCCATCCCCAATATCCCAATCTCACCTTACAAAAACGGAAACGAAAGGCCATTCTGTTCCCAGAACAACTTTTGCCCTATATATAGCTGTCCATTTCACACACGTGTCCACTGGACACATGTAACCTTTTTAATTTGCATCACCAAATACTACTGTTGTCCTCTCCCCTCTCTCAGGCACACGATCCTGGTATGCACATGACTCCTAAAGGTTCAAGGTACACATGATGCAGATGACCCCAGTGTACACACATCACTACCGGTCCCTCTATGGTTGCCCCATTTAACTTTTTAATGATGATGATGTTGCACACAGCACCTTGCAAGAGTACTGTTCTCACATAATGATTGGACAGGAACTGTTTTGCTAATATAAATAAAATGCACAAAGTAATGAATTTGGGCAAAGTACAAATGTTTGCTTGTATTAATGACACATGTCTGAGGGAGTCCTGATATTACATAGGACAACACCACTACATAATACAGGAGTTGCTGGTGTTTTCCTTTTCATTCTTTTTTAATGCTTTGTTGTCACGTGGTTTGTTCTTGATATATCTATATATATATCTATATCTATGTATGTATATATATATATATATATATATATATATATATATATATATATATATGGACATAAACACACACACACATACATCTACATAATGAAATACATTTCCTATACTGTTGAATGACTGTGCTGGATGATATGTTTGTGATAACATCAGATTTCTGTATATCTGCCATGGCTTAGTGGTAAATCACATTGGCTTTGTTGTGCAGTGTCCTGGTTTTGAGCCTTGCAGAGCTCATTTATTTTGTTGTTGGGCAGAACAAGGGCCATTGGATACGAAGTGATTAAGGCACTTTTGAGCAGTTGTGAGCAGGTGTGTGCGGGTTTGCGTGACGGTAAGCAGTGGTTACTTTTGGTTACAGTTCCTTACAATAAGTTACCTTCTTGATTGCTTACCCCCACGCAAACAGGCTGAAACCCGCTCACTGCTGCTTAAAAGTGCTTACTCCCACTTACCCCCGCACTAATTTCTTTAAAAGAAAAGAAAAAAGGGGTGATAGGAAAGTGGTGAAAAAGGGGCACACAGAGAGAAAGACAGTAGGCAAGGTAGCTAGGGATGTGCAGGAAGGGTGTAGGGAAGGTCCATAGCTGTCCATTTCTTCTACAGCAACGGCTGTGCATATGCCATAAATTTGGCTGTACATTTGGACACTCACAACTTTGCAAGAGGGGTGAGGACAACAATAATATGTTGTGATGCCAATTCTAAACATTTACAGTATAGTGGACATGTATGCGAAATGGACAGCTTTTTATGGGGCATGCTTTTTTTGTGGGAACTGATTGCCTTCTTTTCTTTTATTTTTTAGGTGAGAGTGGGATGTTGGGGAAGGAGCATAGGTATGATCAGGGAGGACAGGTTGAGTAGGATGACAGACAAGACAAACGAGATGCATACAGGGGCAGTATATGACACATGTGGGGGGAAACACCTTGGAAGGGAAGGGGTGTTTTGAAGTTGCAAGCCCATGAGCCCACAAATAGATACAGTGGGACTGAGGTCCCCACTCATGGGCAGTCACCACTGCACCTTCACAGCCCATAATGTGGCTGTGCTGAGGCTGTACAGGAGGAGCAGGCTCACCCTATAGTTGCACCACTCGGCCCTCAAGCTGGTGTAGGCGGTCTCGAATCTCCCTGTCGTGCTCCCTATACACCACGGCCCGGACTGTACCATGGGTGACAGGTTCCTGTCTGCTCCCACTTCCAGGGGGGGCTGAGCCCCATCCCCTGCAGCAGTTCTACCCAAAGGTGTTGCAGGGCAAATGGATGAGGAGGTCCCAGGCTGGGCCCCAGATGTGCTGGTGCCCGATGCCATGGCCAGCTGAGGTGGGACAGGTGGGTCCGCTGGGACCGTCCTTCCCATACGAGCTATGTTGTAGCATGTTTAAGGAAGATATGGGTTAGTAATAGTCAACAGCATTCACGATTAGTTATAACGGCATGCATAGGTATTCCCATTACCCAGGGCACCAGATATAAAATAGTTGCAGAGCAGGCAGAACACATGCATATATGGGTAAACAGTAGCCATTACAACATGCAGGTTTTATTGATGCCAACAGGCCACCAATATGGGAGCATTATAACATGACACATGCATAGAAACAGATGTGAATATTTATAAACCAATAGGACATATGTCCCAACAAAGGTTAGGAGTGTAGACATACCAAATGAGTTGTGTATATCAGTTATTTTTGTACATATGGTAGAGGTGAGAGAGAGTTTAGTTATCAACTAATAAATCCTTGTAGTTTTCACAACATTCATAGTCACTGCAGTGGTCAGTCCCTTACATGTATTATTACACTAACCAATGGCGTTATATTGTACAATGGTATATTTGTAGATTAGTATGTACGGAACCTGTGTCTTATGTACAGGCTTGACAAGATGCAGGTGTTAATGCAACATGTTTTGAGACTGCTCTCATACACTTTGGGTGAGATGCTGGGATGACGGGTATGCTTGCATGTACATTCTCTGACTATGTACAAGTCAGACTATCAGTTATATGTCATTAACAGCTGCCTACATTTCTTGGATCATCACACTAATTTGTCATGGTGACAGGGCAAAAGGCAAGTGATGTGGGCAATTTATCAAGACATACTGGGCAAATTTGAACAGTTGAGGGTATGAATATGCATATCACTCTCTATTTGAGCATTCTAGCATGATCTGTACAGTTGTTAAGTGTAAATATGCATACAGCTTTCTCTCTGAACATTCTAACACACTGTGTGCAGTTGTGTGAAATGATTATGCATACAACTTACTAGAGCTCCTGGGATCCAAAGCCCTGCTGTGTGTGACAAAAGCTTTACAGTTAAGATCACTATACACTATGCTATCAGGTAATTGTTGTGAGGCTTTTCAATGTATTTTGTCTAATATGACTGACCTGTCTGCACTTCCAACATTGTTATACAGCACTTCATACACATTCTATCTGCATACCACAGTGTGGGTAGCACTGCTTACTGCAACAGTACTATTTAATAACTGCAACAGTACAACAACATATGACTGCAGAGTAAACAGAAGCAATGCAGGGGTTACACCTTTATTTACAGCATATTACACAATTCTGTATACTGGTACAACACTTTCTGAGGCTCTTACATTTATTTGTTATGACAGTACATGCAGGCTATTCACTAACCTGCCTCGCGACACATCATTTGCAGCCTAGTATCATAGGCTTGCTGGTTTGCAACACGCTCATCTGCAGCTGTCAGAGGAGTGCAGTGATATTTAGCCAAACCTATCCATAGTATACACAAGCTGGGCAATTATTAACTATGTAGTGGAAGGAATACTTACTCAGTTCTAGGGCATTCTGCATCTGCCTTGCTTCCTGTATCCACTGTTCCAGGACATCCCCCCTCTGCTGATTCAGGTCTGCATGGTGGTGCCTGATCTGCTCACCAGTCCGGGGTATACCTGTGGCACTAGTGAGGTCAAGGGCGAGACTGTCCCAGGCCTTCGTTTTGTACTGCAACCTCTAGTACTGGCCTCGCAGTAGTTTCCTGTCATGGTGCTTTACCAGAAGCCATACCATGAATTTGGACTCCTGGATGCCCCAGTGGTGTACTCTAAAGCAAGTGCCTTCTCCCACTCCAGCCATTCTGCCTGCAGGGGGATGCTACAACCAGTTATGAGCCATATTCCCTTCTCTTCGGTTTAAGTAGGGCCAGATTCCCGCACTTTTCCATAATTGGCTGGTTTCAAAAAGGCTAAGCTATGGGCACATCTACTTAGTTCAGGTTGGCACTGCTTAAAGAGGTGTACCTGTGGGCATATTGTATTGGCTTCCCTACAGATTGCTTACAATTACTTAGTTGGGCTGTGCTGCGGTTAGCATTGCTTATTGGTTATCTAGCATTATATTTGCCTTTTGTCAACGATGTCTTATTCATTACAGGTTATATATGTGTCTGGTATCCTTGATTCATGTGTGCATACACTGTATGTGGTCCTGGGGACTTCAAAACTTTATTACAGTGACACCTCGACTCTATGTTTACTGCAGTAGTCCAATTCACATATTTATGGTCTGTGGCGGGTTATAGAACATTACACTGTAAATAGATTCAGTTCACGTTTGATTTGATTTCCCTGTGGTGAGGATTAGTTTGCTGATACCTCCTTTATATGTATTGCTATCATGTTATAGTGGTTAACTACTGTTACTGTGATGTACAGGGTCCTGAGTTCTAGCCTTGTAGAGGCTGTTTATTTTGTTGCTGGGCAGAACACGAGCCGTTGGGTACAGAGTGATTAAGGCACTTTAAAGTAGTTGTGAGCTGGTGAGCGTGGGTTTGTGCATAGCTAAGCAATGCTAACCTGCGGACGGTTACAATTTCTTACACCCAGTTAACTTCTACTTTGCTTAATCTGTGTAGGCAATGCATACCCCCGTGCAGACGTAGTTAAACACGCTTACTGGTACTTATATATGCTTACTACTGCTTATTTATGCTTAAACCTGCTCACTACTGCCTTATTCATTATGACACTGACACTTTACTCCATTTCACTTTTAATTGTTATTATGCAGGTTATACAGCAGACGGATGTCAAAATATGTTCATATACAGATTACCAATGGAAAATGGTATGTGCTGCAATGAAATTTGAACCGGTAATGTCTGTTCATTAGGCGGATGCTCTAATCACTACACTATTGTTGTGCTGCTTCATTTGCATATATACCCATATAGCCATGGATTCTAGTTCCCCAAACACCCACCCCAACACTTCACTGACACAGCAGTCATCCATTCTCCAGTTGGATACATGGTGTATCCACACCACTACACATTGGCCACTCCATACTCCTGTAGACCCATCCGATGGGTTGACTCACTTCACATATCCTCAGACATCCCAACCTTTTAGTCTGCAAACATTGGTGAAATCAGTGACCAATAGGACATTAGTCACAATTTTTGGGTTGTCCCACCTGCGACACACTTCTTTATTTCAAGATTAGACTCTATAGGTTCATAGGTTCATAGGTTCATACTTCATTACATTGTTACTACCGTTAAGAAGATGCTACAGTAAATTAATAACTATGACTATGTGGTAACGCACACGTTACACATGAAAGCTAATGTACGAGTTTGGTGAAATTATATTACAAATAGGACCGGTTTAGTGATTGGCGTTGCCGTAGCAGGCAGATCACAGGAATGATTCCACTATTTCATAGCGTGAAAGTCCTCACATTTTATTTTTTGAGAACAGCACTGACTTCAGACGAAGTACACACTTCTGCATTTTTGCAGATTCGTCCCTTCCGTCTTATGCACACCCTATTATTCTATCTACTGTCGAGGTCTGTAGGGGCACTTTCATGTTATTTATGTCTGCAAAAGGAATTAATGTGTTACAGGGATTGTACTTCTACATATAGATGTATGCATGTGTGTATGCATATATACTTATAATGAACTTGCTGACCTCCATGAGGCGGTCCAATTTGAACCAGACCATCCAACCCTGACACACCTGGATCCATAATTTCATACCCATGGTTCCTGCACCCCACCCGAGTTCAACATACATGCAAACCATCCATTCTCCAGTTGCTATCACAACCATAACACACCTCCACACATTGCCGTCTCCCCAGAGTTAGGGACCCTACACGTATGTTGTCCCAACCCATGTATCATCAGGCTCTCCCACCATTTGGTCCTTGAACATACCTGCCCTTGCTTGTGTAATGGTCAGAAATCCACAGAACCTAGCACTTTTAGGGTAGTCCTACCAGGGACTACCCTGTAATTGTTTGTAAAGTAGACTTAGCAGATCAACACTGTTACTCCCACTGGTAGTATCCTGCCTGTGGTGTAAGTAGCAGTGATTTGCTCACCCCTGCCCAGCTTGATATGACATAAGCTGACAGCACTAAATAATACTGGAGTTGCTGTTAATTTCCTTCTCATTCTTTTTGCATGATTTATTGTCACAACGTCCATTCTACATATATATATATATATATATATATATATATATGTATATATATATATATATATATATATATATATATATATATATATATATATATATATATATATATATATATGTATGTATGTATTATATATCTGTACATACACATGCACATACATCTACATAATTATACACATTTCTTATGCTGTTGCATGACTGTGCTGGACGATATGTTTGTGATAACATCAGATTTATGCATATCTGCCATGGCTTAGTGGTAAATCAGATTGGCTGGGGTGTGCAGGGTCCTAGGTTTGACCTTTGCAGAGGCCATTTATTTTGTTGCTGGGCAAAACGCGAGCTGTTGGGTACAGAGTGATTAAGGCACTTTAAAGCAGTTGTGAGCAGGTGTGTGAGTGTTTGCGCGATGGTAGGTTGTGCTATCTTCCGATTACAGTTTCTTAAATTCAATTAGCTTCTACTATGCTTAATGTGTGTGGGCACTGCTTACAGCCACGCAAACGCACTTAGACTTGCTTACTGGTACCTATATATGTTTACTACTGCTTATTTGTGCTTACACCTGCTTACTAGTGCCTTATTCATTATGACACTGCTACTTTGATTACATAACATTAGTTAAACATTTCATGCAGTACTCCAGTTCCATTTACACATTATTATGTAGGTTATACAGCAAAGAGATGTATAAATATGTTCATATAACATGATATGTGCTATAGTGGGACTCAAACTGTGAACGTCTGCTTGTTAGGCAGATGCTCTTACCACTACACTATTGAGGTTAACGTTGATTCCGCATGTTTTTTTCTATTTGGATGATTTAGATGTGTAAGCTACACTAAGCAGAGGGCAGCGACGCGCAAACACGCTGCGCTTTGCTTACACTTTCAATAATGAAGCAATACAAATGTAAAATAGGGACACAGGGAATTATTTCAGTGTTCTTAGACACTCTTGTATGCTTAGCATACATTTCAGTATCCACAGACACTGAATTAATTTATTACTATTACTAATAGTAAGCATTGTAGGTTGTGCAACTGTGGGGGCATGTTTAAGCCTCCGTAGAGCACTTAAACATGCCCCCTGCACTCGCACACATTTCCTGTGAACATCGAGGGTGCAGCAGCGCACCCTCATAAATATTCATATGGTGCTGCTGCGCCATCAGTAAGGAGGACACTCAGTGCAAGGCTAAAACCGTCCTTGCACCAAGCTTCATGAATCCTGGGGCATATATGTGCAATGCATGGTAAAATACCCAGTGGTCATCTTGATGTTAAGTGGAACAAATATGGGCAAAGCCTAAGATAATAGGGGGCAAAGCCCAAAAATAGGGATAGATTTTAAACATTGATCTTATAAACTTAGAAAGTTGAAAGAATAGCAGGTTTTGTGTTAGTATGCATTTTCTAAATGGTATGAAGTTTGAATCTCAAATGTCTGTCATTATTTAGTGACTTCAAGCTTCAGCAATTTGCCAAAAAAAATTATGAGGAACAGACCAAAAATATGAGGTAAAAATCTGGACATTCTGTGAAAATCTAGGCAATTGAGAGATATGAAGCCATGGCTCATGACACCAGTGAGAAATCCAAGTGGTGCTTTGAAGATAATTTTAATACAGCCCTGTCCCTAATCTGTATTGTCATGAAGAGGATATTTGGTATGCTGAAAGGCCATTTCAGATGACTGGATCACTCAGAAGTGGCCCTCAGTATGACTCAGCTACTGCATGCAGGACTTTTGCTGCGTGTTGATCATGCAACCATTCTGGTGGTGACGTGACCCATGCTGTCACTGCAGCTCCCAGTTCCAGTGTGACTAATGATGACCGGCCAGCAACAGTAATAAGAGGTCACATGCAGCAAGCTCCTACACAGCATACAGCTTCACAGGTAAAGAGGTGGAGTCTAGTCCACATTTATAGACCTTGAAATTTTGGTTAGTGTTTTCCTTTTTATAAACTGATGCATGCAGTGTTATATACAGGCTTTGCTATGTGGTGCATGGTCTACTGTCACTGTTCAGATATTTACTCTTATCTTATGTTTTGTTTTTTTCAGAATAGGTAGTCATATTACTCTTTGTGAAAATTATAGCTGACTCCTCACCAACAACACTTCATCAGTGTCATCAGGTATCATATAAGTAGCAATTACATAGAAGGTATAGCTATAATTTTAAGAAATTTACATTTAACATGAGTTCATACTTTGCAATGGAATGGAAAATGTATCACGTGTTTATCTTTATTATGCAATCTTTCCTAAGTTTTAAGTATCCATCTTTCCATGCATCAGTCCACCCACAACTCCTTTTTCCCATTTTTGCACATGGGGACAGGGTGTCGCTGCAACAGTGAAAATCATCTCGAGCCAAGTTTACACCACTGGCTGGCTAATAGGATACAGTTTGTTTTGAAATAGTTCCAAACTGTTACAAGGGTTACCATGTTGATGTTTATTTTGAAGGAGACAGCTTTGTGATCTGACCTAGCCAGTGAGGTTATGACACTGGAGGTGGATGCAGTACTCTTTCATATTGGTGAGTACCAGGTCCAGTTAGTCTTAACCTCTAGTGGGCATGTGCACAATCTGTTCAAAGGCATCTGTGTTAATAAAATCCAGGAATTGTTGTGTATGTGACTATAAAGCATTGTATTTTTCCCAGTCTATAGAGGTGTAGTTAAAGTCTCCCATGAATAGGGTATTTGGGTTAATGGTGAGTGCCTCCAGTAGATCTAGGTATGAGGTATAGGATTCTAGGGGCATAGAGGGTGACCCATATCTTGCTAGGATATGGTATGGGACTTTGTCATTGGTGATTTGCACATGGATAAATTCCAAGGCATCATCCTGTTTAACCAATAAGAGTTGTGCTTGTTGGTGATACAGATTGAGACTCCTTCAATGGTTGTCACTGCTTGTGCAGCTGATAGTCTAAATATGTGGAAGGCACTGAAGCCTTGCACTGCTGGAGTATGTTTTGTGTATTTAAGCCATGTCTCGGTAACAGCACAGATGTAGGTATTCTCCAGAGTGATGAGAGCTTGTAGGGTGGGGGGTTACTTGTTTAGGCTCCTAACATTAAGCTGTAACATCATTGAGATTTATTTTCTATGTTGGTGGGTTTGCCTAAAAAAGGCTGTAAGTAGGTGGATACAATTTTAGCCAATATTCTGAAGCCTAGGTGCAGACCATCTTTTGCAAATCCACATGGTTTGTTAACCATGTCCCCCATGTTGACAAATACTGAATCACTCTGGAAAGTCAGCAGAAACTAAGTCAATTATTGAAGTCAATCATCTTTTTCTCATAGTGTGGCGTGGCATCATCCTTGGTGAAGGTAGAATGCTTCTCAATACAAGACACATACCTTCTTGAGACACATATTCAGAGAGCTCAAAAATGTCTCTATTCATACAATCCAGGGAGGTACATCTCAAGTCATTAATACCCACATATACCGGTACCTGTGATGAAGTGACTTGAGTGCATGTGTAACTTGGCAGATCCTGGCTCCAGATAAACAGCTAACTGCTACCTTCAGCTTGTTCAGTCTAGTGAGTGTGGTGTCTGTGTGTTGTACAATGCAGTCCCCTATGACAAGAGAACTGGGTAATATGTTTGTTGCCTTATGGGCTATGCTCTTCAGTATCCACTGGGTGTAAGCATATTTGTGCTGTCTGGTGTTGCTTTTGCTGAGTGTTTTTGAGATATCTGGATATCTGGGAATAGGCATTCCATTTGTACGCTTAGGAGGTCTTTGAGGTTTGAGAAGATTGTTCTTTTGGTGTCTCAGCATAAGTTGGTCTATGTGTGTGTTTTAGCACCCTTGTTTGGATGCAAGATTTTTGTCTCCAGTGAAATTGTGTATGTGCATCTGTCACATACTCTGTTTATTTAAGGAGCATACTCTGTTTGTTTATTTAAGGATTAAATGGTTGTCTGTGAACATGAGACAATTCTACATTGTCTCATAATGCCCATATCTAACAAGCTGGCTACGACATTTGGAAATTGCATATCCATGTTGTCCAGTCCTATATTTAGATGGACTACTGTAGGTCATGAACTATGTTATACAGAAGTCTCCTTGCATGATCTGGCACTAGATTAGGTTAGATTGTGCAAAGATCTGATAGTAGTGCTGCTTAATGTGCAAACTAGCTGTTCTTAGCTTATGTCTGCACAATGGCTTTGTTTTAGCCACATTAAGTTACAGGCTTCAGTTCTAAAGGAAGCTTTATAAATAAAAATAAGCACCGGAAAACTCAGGCAATAAAAACTCAAACCAGCAAAAAACAACCTATTTCCAAAGTGAAGTCTTTGCAGATAAAACACCAACCAGCTGCAATAAATTATTCACGAAAAGTTGATCACTTTCATCAGCGTACAGTACAATACGACCAACTTCATTAGAACAAGGACAAGACTAAAAGTTGTTTAATTTATAACTATTAAACAGGAAATTAGGAATCAGGAAGTCCAACCCTGTCAATAAAGCAATTAATTAATTAAAAATTATATACAAGTGTAAATAGAGCAAGTGAAATAAGCAAACAATCTAAAATTAATCATATGCTCTAAGTTGTAAAGTACTTATAACGGGGTCTATATTAAATTATTGAAAGGAATGAATGTCGAACGACCAAAATATCAAAAGTGCCATTCATCCAGTTATGGTTTGTGGGATTGGCATGCAGTGAAGATCGGGAATTTTGCCCTTTCCTCACTGTAGTGTAATCTCGGAGTTGGTATATATAACTAGTGGGGGGGGGGGTGTGGAGGGCAGCCCCCCCCCCACAAAACCAAGTAATTTGAATGGCACTTTCGATATTTAGGCCGTTCAACATTTGTTCCGTTCGATAATTTAATATAGACCCCTTATAACAGATGTATATTCATTCAACCCAGGTGGGTGCATTGAATTCAAACATAGCTGCCATAATAATTCTTTAGATTCTAACTATGGTTCAATTGGATCACCATGTGGGTTGATGTTAAGTTGATCCAAGACAGCAAATTTAAAAGAAATAAAATCTGGGGACACCAATGCGTGCTTAAAAAGTGCATTACTCATGTTTCTATTTCCAATGTTGTTTATATGCTCATAAATATGCCTTTTAAAATATGGTCAGTTTTGCCAACATAGTAACACTTGCAGGTAGAGCAGACAGCATAAAAAACACTCATGATGAGTTGCAATCACATCCACCTTTCAACTTAACTGTTACACTACAAGATCTTATATTAATGCGCTCAGTTTCTAAAATGCAGCTGCAACCACACTTCCTTGTTCTCTTTATAGATTTCATATTGACTTGTAATGGTGCTTCAGTGATTTGCTTCATATTCCTACGTGTCTTAAACACAATTTCCTGGGGAAACCACCTACTATAACTCTGCAATGTCATGATCAACATTAAACACCGACCATTATTTATTAATGATTTGCCTAATATTCAACACAGAAGGGTGGTATTCCAAAATCAAACTTCTGGACCTCTCAATCACCTTGCTGGGAGAAACAAAAGCATCTGACTGAAACAAGATGGGACTAAAACATTCTGTTCTATTAGACAGACCTTCTGATCTAATTTCAGTAACAAAATCAGAAGGGTAGCCCCGTTCTCTAAACATATCAGCTAGGCGATCACCCTCCCATGAAAAAAAAACAAGTCATCAGAAGCCATTCGTGACAGCCGAACAAACTGAACCTTGAACAAGGACTTTTTCTGGTACAAGGGATGTAGAATATTAAAATAAGAACAGACGTTAGAAAGTCGACTTTCTAAAAATATTTTATTTAATTACGCCATCCTCACAATAAATATTAACATCTAAATAATTAGCAGAGTTAAACGAGATAGAAAGGGTGAATTCACAAAAGGGGTAGAACTACTGATAAAATCAAGGAAGCAATCCAGTTAGTCAAGAGTATCTGTCCATATCAAACATAAATCATCTAAATAATGGCCATAAAAAGACCAGCAATCACTGAAGGAAGAAGTGAAAAGGATTTGATGCTCGCACCACCACATTATTAGATTTGCGTAAATAGGGGCGCAAACATCACCCATTGCAATGCCCTGTTTTTGTCTATAAAACTCACCCTCAAAACTCATAAAATTGTAACCCAAAATAAATTCCATAAATTTCATTAGAATATTACAGTCAACAGTGAAGAGCCTATTAAGGGTAAACAACTAGCAAACCAAGACAAGCCTTCTGTAAAAGGAATACAACCAAAAAGATCTTGGAAGTCATTGCAAACAGAAAACACATTTTCACAACTGGAAATCCTTGGAAACTGTCTCAGAAAGTCACATGAATCCTTGAAAATATATTTATATTCAGATAGAACATCTTTTAACTTTTTATCCACAAAAGTCACTGAAAATGTCTTGGATTTCTTGGCCAAAACTATTGGCCTCATGGGGAAGGGTAGGTCTTCCAAGTATTTATGAACTTTAGGCAGGCCGGAAATAGCTGGGATAACAGGTTGAAAAAGACAAAGAAAGTCAAAAGTATCCCTAGAGATCACATCATTTAACAAAAGTTCCTTTAAATATAAATCTATCTTGTGGCATGCTATGTGTATTTCATTAAGCAAAACGGTTTCATGTTTCGTAGAATCAAAACATTAAGCCTGCATCTGATTTGGAATAATCAACAGTGCTCATTAACATAATCCCCACCCATTTCAGGCTTCATAACCCTAAGACTACTGTTTGTAGAAAAAGACCTTTAAGCTTCCCTTTTGAATGATTTTAAATTAAAAAGCACTGACAATTTTTCATCTTTGCATGGTGCTGTTGGAAAATTTCCCTTTTACAAAGGTCCTCAAAACACCTGTTAAAGGGCAATAGGATGGAACAAATGCACTTTTTTTACATACATTTTTACTGAAACAGGGTTAAAACTTTCTTGTGAAGAGGCAGCCATGTTAATTTTATTCTTGAAATAAATAGACAAATTTAACTTTCAAACAAATAACTTAAGAGCTAAAAGGGAATCAGCCATGTTAAAATTGCCCAAAGTAACAAAGGAAAACCTGTTTTTAAACAAGTCAAAATCAACATCCTGTAGATAAAATGTACTTTCTGAGCATTTGTGTCTAAATAGGGTATTGCTAACCTCTTGATATAATAACATCAAGCAAGATTGCTTGTGAGTCTCATGAAACAACAAAACAACATAAACAAGGCAGTTTCAAGTATCAGTGACCCTTAGAATGATTTAAAAGCAAAATCAACAACTCAAGCAAAAATAAAACAGTAACACACTAAAAGTGCTGCACAGATGGGAGTTCCAGGAAAATTAGTTGTAGTAAGCGATGTTTACTGAAGTACAATATTTGTTTGCTAGATGGTCCCTTTGTATTATGGATATATGGAAAACAGTGGGTGTGAAAGCACATAAATAGGTTAGAAACAGACAATAGCAATGAAAGAGAATAAAGAGAGACTTTGGAAGTCAGATTATCCTAAGGGGTGGAGGCCAGAAACACAACCTTTTAAAACCACAAGACAAGGATGGAGGGGTCCCATTCTCTGCATATATATTGCCGTGGTTTTGATACATAACTGAATGTCACAAATGCCAAAGTAAACTAGCATGTATCCTGACAGCATGTATATTTGTATAAATGCAGCACATCAGACTACATTCACTTCATAGGTTCATAGGATATATATTAAGTTAGCAACCTCAAGGGGCCTTACAAGTCTAGCCAAGCTGACCAATTGTCTATATATCTTTCTCTGTGCTGACTGAATCTGAGCTGTACTGGCCTCAGGAATTTGCCTAATATATGTCAAATATCATTACATTTAGTAAAGGGAAAACCGAGTCAGCAGCAGTTAAGTTTGCATAATCATGATACGTAATCCATACACGTCCTGCATACTAAGATACAGCTCACCACCTCAAAACACTCACCCCCAGATTCACGAAACCTCCATGTAAGACTAAATAAGTCTTACTCGGAAACTGCAGTTGAATGGTCTAATGTCAGTGTGACATGCATATTCATGAGGGCACGCTGACTCCACTCCAAGTCTAACACAGACCATGCAGGAAGGCAGGGGGCGTGTCTGACTGCCGAGCAGTTCTAAGGTCGATGCCCCTGCAAGTGTCTGAAATGTGAAATGTCAACACACATGAGTGAGTCCACTCAAATGTCAACATACCCAACACTACACTCCCTCACATTGTAAACCCCCAGTAGAGTTATAAAATGTAAAATATATATATTTTTTCTAATTCCTGATATAGCTGCCCGTATTTGCGCGTGTTTGCGTGGGTGTGCCCATAGCTTAGCTAGAGTTAGCAATGTCGACATTGAAGAGCATAATAACAAATGTTTATGCAAATCATTCCAAATAGCAATAGCATAGTGGTAGAGCCTTCGCACAAAGAGGACGCATTCACAGTTCGAGTCCCACCACTCCCCTCTCTATTTTATGTTTTAAATTAGCATATGAAATAATTCCTGACATATATATGACTAAAATATTACTAAAAAGCATGGAAATGGCCTATGTATAAGTGAACAAAATGTATATATAGAAATGTAAGAAGGATCTTGACATATAAATGCCCGTAGTTAAGCAGCACTTTACCCAGCGCAATCTAGTTGCCCACAGCTAAGCAGCACTTCACCTAGCGCAATCTAGTTGCCCACAGCTAAACAGCGCTTTACCCAGCACAATAAGTTTGCGCGGAGCTGCACACCGTGCTATCCAGTGCACCGTAGGGCAACGTGAAGCAATGTCAGACAATGTTGGGCAATGTGGAGCAACGTGAAGCAATGTTGAGCAAAGTTGCCTAAACACAGCCACACTCCCTAGCTTGTCTGGACAGTAGTAAAATAAAATGCAATGACAAGTTTTGAACCCGGGACACTGTGCACCATAATCAAAGTACTGAACCACTAAGCCATGACAACTTAGGATAAACATCCGCTGTTAACATACATATAATTATAAATGGTAGATTAACCATTGCTAAGCAGGTCTGCAGTCAGCCGAGAATTTTCAAAAATGGCCAATCACAAAAAAGTGCAGGAAATGCGGCATATTTAAGCTCCATAGGCAGGAATACTTGCCATAACTGATTGTAGCTCCCATCTGCAGTTAGAATGTCTGGTGCTGGAGAGGGTACTCACTTTCGAGTGCAACGCTGGGGCATCAAGGAGTCAAAATACATGGTTTGGCTCCTAGTCCATCGTCATGAGTCTCGACTCCTGCACGGCCAGTTCCAAGGGACGGAGTATAAGGCAGAGGCTTGGAACCGGTTGGCTCATGATCTCACCAGTGCCACAGGCATCCCCCAGACTGGTGAGCAGATCTGTCATCACCATGCAGACCTGAAGAGATGGAAGCAGGACCTACTGAACCAATGGATCCAGGAGGCCCGTCATATGCAAGATGCCCCTCTACTGAGTAGGTAGCCATGGAATGCAGTATGTTAGACATGTTAATATAGTCTAAATAATGGATAGGTATGTCTCAACATCCCTTCATTTACTTCACAGCTGCAGGTGTCCGTACTACGAATAAGCAAGCTTATGCAGATAGGCTGCTAAGGCTGTGCCACCAGGCAGGTTAGTAATTATTCTGCATGTATTGTTATATAATATATGTGAAAGAGCATGAAAAAAGTGTTGTAGCCCAATAATACAGCTACAAAATGCCCTGAATAATTTCTCTGCATGTACTGTTATATAACATAAGTCAGAGAGCCAGAAATAGAGTGTAGTAGCCCATTAATAAAGGTAAAATAAGTCTGGAATACTATCTCTGCATGTACTGTCATATAAAATAAGTGAGCGAGTCTGAAAAAGAGTGTTGTAACCTATCAATAAAGGTATAATATGTCTTGAATAGGTCTTCCGTATGCACTGTAATATCAAATAAAGAAGAGAGCCTGTAGAAAAGAGTGTTTAATGTAATTAATAAAGGTATAATACTTGGAGTGTGTCTGTGTCACTTACTTTGAAATGTTGTTGTACCCTTGCATTAAATAAATAGTACTGTTGTATTAAGTGCTGTCAACCCACAGTTGTACAGTCACATATAAACTGGATGAAGGAAGTGCCAGTAGCTGCGTAGCATATATACAGTCCTCAACAGTCGGTAAATGGCTGTCATGCATAGGTAAATCTGGCACACGAGTAGCTTGTCAAGGTGTTCCCAGAAATGTGAGTGTGCTACATGAAATGTAGGTTTCTGAAGAAATTTAACTGAAAATGTCACGTGAACACATCCAGATATGTAGATACATAAATATAAAAATAAAATATAACTATGTAGCAGTAACATCTGCACCTTGGACAGTTAGTATGTCAGATATAGGTCAGGTATATAATGAACTAGCCAAACCCATTACACAATCTAATGCATGTTGCCTAGTGTAATAATACATGTAGGGGATATACACCTGCATCAATAGGAATATAGTGTAGAGTAAAAGTACTTAAAAGATGTTAATGGAGGTTTCTTTTTACACCCTACTCTTTATGCATAAACAATGCAATTCCACATCTCAATGGGTATGTCTAATTTCAAAACATTTGTTGGGACATATGTCCTTTAGTTCTATAAAAATCTGCATTTTCTTTGATGCATGTGCCCTGTTCAAACACCACAATCTTGGTGGCCTGTTGCCACCAATCATCCCTGCATGCTGTTGTAATGTCCACTGTCGTTCAATATATGCATGTGTTATGCTTGCTGTTCAACTGTTGGAACCCTGGTGTGTTGGGTTAATGGGAATATTACTGCATGTTGTTACAACTAATTTTGAATGCTGTTGTCTATGTTGTAATTAAACACACCTAATCACAGAACGTATGGGAAGGCCAGTCCCAGCGGACCCACCTGTCCCTCCTCAGCTGGCAATTGCACCTGGCACCAGCAGGTCCGGTGCCCAGCTCGGGCTACCCTCCTCCGTAAGTCCTCTGCCACCTTCATGTGGAAGTGCTGCAGGGGATGGGGCTTGCCCCCCCTGCAAGCGTGAGAGGAGAAGGGCCACCTGTCACCCTCCGAAGGGTCCGTGTTGTGGTGTGTAGGGAGATCCAGCTTTTAGTCACTGATCCCCTATGCCAGCTCGAGGCGAGTGAGCCTGACCCTCCTACACAGCTCCCAGCACAGCCACCCTCGGGGCTGTGAAGGCTCAGTGGTGACTTCCCATGGGTGGGGGTCTCAGTCTCACTGTTACCATCTGTGGGCTCATGGGCTTGCGATTTCCAAACATCTGTCCCCGTCAATTGTGTTCACCCACCCCATGTGTCATACTCTGCCCCTATATGCGTCTTGTCTGTCTTGTCTGTTTACCTCCCCAACCTACCTCCCCAAATATACCTACTTCCTCTATTTCACATTCCACTCTCACCTGAAAAAAAAGGGCAATCTGTACCCACAAAAAAATTACGCCCCATACATAGCTGCCCATTTCGCATACATGTCTGCTAGACATGTAAACTGATAATTAGAATTGGCAGTACAACATACTTTGTTGTCCTCACCCCTCTCTCAGGGGTGGAAGGTTTCAAATTTCACTCCAAATTTGTAACATATGCACAGCTGCTGCTGGTAAAGAAATGGGCAGCTATGGACCTTCCCTACACCCATCCTGCACATCCCGAGCTGGTTTCCCCACTGTCTTTCCCTCTCTGTGCCCCCTTTTTCACCACTGTCCTATCTCCCCGTTTTATTTTCTTTCAAAGAAATTAGCATGGGGTTAGCAGGAGTAAGCACTTTTAAGCAGTAGTTAGCAGGTTTGAGCGAGTGTGCGCATGTGTGCACTAAGGTTAGCATTGCTAAGCATCATGCAAACTCACGCAAACCCGCTTACAACTGCTTAAAAGTGCCTTAATCACTCTGTATGTCAGGGCCCTTGTTCTGTTCTGTTCAGCAGCAAAATAAAACACCTCTGTCAGTCTCGAACCCCAGACCTTGGACACACTTGACTGCATGAAGTACCACTAAGCCACAGCAGATATGCAATAACTTGGTGCTGAAATAAATATATCATGCAAAACAATGAGTGAATGTAAATGAAAAATAGGAAGGCCATAACACAAAGCTTGTTCTGTGGATTTTTACCAGCAATTGTTGTGGAATTGCATTACATGACTGTGATAAGAGAAGCAGCCATTCTAGCAGCAAATAATGTTATTGAGGCACTATACAACCCCCACACAGTATCATAGCAGGCAAAACATTGGCATATCTGATTAGGGCAGCGGCCATACTTCCTAACTGTGAAACATATTTTAGCTGTGTCCCTCTGAATCCATCTGAAAAGTACTGACGTTAGTCAGAGAGGTGTTGTATTACACAATGAATAATCACAATAATAAAAGTAGATACCACTTGTACTTCATAAAAGGAGTACAAATCCATATGCACTGCTTCATTCAAGTCTATACTTACTGTCTCTATTAGTTGGAAGGTGTACCTCACTTTTAACTACCTATCCCTGACTCCAAGCAAATATGTATCTGAGTGTTTCATGGGCCTGGCAGAGGCACAGACACACAGGCATATCAGCTCATCTGCTGTTACACACTCTGCAAACAGCTTTGTGAGGACTTCCACAAGCATACCCTTATGTAGGAGTACAACACAGAAATACAAAAGGATCTAGCCATGTACTGGTAGCAATTGACTGTAACAATGCCATTGTACCAGTGCTGAAAACACCTGTGGGTTGCACAGACAAAGAATAACAGGCTAACATCTGGCTACCATCTGGATAGGTTCACAGTTGGGACCTATGCAGACAGACCACCTGCCTTGATAAACCAACAGGTACACACCAATCCATTAAGTCCAGTAAGATAACACTCACACAATAAGATGTAATGCTCTCTGTATGTCTGCATCCCCCCCCCCATATTTTAAATATACATGTGTTTAGGGTCAACCAAGGATGTAAGTAGGCATACTCAGTAGTGGAATTGTCCAATTTACCTGAGACTCCTGTGCTAATGTCCACAATAAAAAGTACACAAACCTGCAGAAGTGAGTACAACAATATGCACAGTATAACAGTTCACAAACAGTTCATGTGTCAAAAGAATACTTCTCAATAACTACTTCTGTATGGCAGTCAATTACATAAGTAGAAAAGAAACTACATACTCACATATATCTTGTGTAAACATTTGTAGGGGTGAGTTAAACTCTACACTGATAGCTCTGTACTGGAAGTGGCAACAGTCAGGTCTGAATACAACATGTACATCGGTGTCTACACCTCTAGCTTCAGATATAAGAAGTACACCAACCTTCTGACTTAAACAACAGTATACACAGCAAACAAGGATGGACCCCACGCCTTCAAAACTTAGTAATTTATAGCATTGGGTTGCTATGACAGTGAGTACTGCAATTACCACACATCATGCTGTATGTATTTACCAAATGCTGGGCACCAATTGGTGCAGAGGTCATCACATGCACATGTACAGATACCTATAAAAGCAGACTGTACTTGCTATCCCCATATGCAATCATTACATTGCACCTGATAAAGCTTCACAGAACTTGTGGATGAGTAAATAGTAGTTATTACTTAATAACGCAAAAGTTTAATTGAGTAAAAAAACTCTAGTGAATCAGCCACCAAATATATTAAGTAAAAATAAAAAACTTAATTAATAAGAAAGGGAATTAAGTAGAAGCAATCTCTACTTAAGCAACACCAAAAAAAAAATTGTCAAAAAAAAAACAAAAAACAGATAGACCTGAAAGTGACAAACAGGTATGTGACAGAAATGTGATTACCGGCAAGTAGTAGATGTTTATGAAGAGTACTGTAAATACTTTGAAATATGCATATGTGGCAGAAGTAGGTATGTATGCACTGATGACATGCATGACTACTGCCATGGACAAATTAGTGTGTAGCTTTGTGCAGTGAGACATAACTGTGACATATGTAGCTCAGCATTTAATGTCAAACATCCAATCATGTCATCTATGTTCTGTACAGTACTGTGTATAATGGCTGCCTGGGGGAGTAGTGCAAACAGCTATATAAACATGGATGTGACAGAGTAACACATGCATGATAGTCATATAATGTGTAGCTTAGCATTGGCAACTGTTGTACCAGGCTAGTATAGTAATGTAGCATTAGCAGCTATAAATACTCCCTGTAATATTACTGCCATGCACACATGTGACAACTGTTCATGTTGTAGCAAGGCCCAACAGGTCATCAGTGAGGTCTACAGATGTACAACAGTGTGTATGTACCTTGTGTGTGTATGGCACACACATATGTAGAGATATTTATGTGTCAGATATATTAGCATCTTAACATGTGCATAGAGCAAGGTACATACTGCAACTGTTTGTGAAGGGTGGACATATATATATGTTGGTGAAGGTTGTTATGTGCATATTTTCATGTAGGTTGTAGTGTGTGGCAAACAAGACAGCATACAGTGCTGGTATATGACATGTGGTGTTTAAACGCTGTGGGTATGATTTGCTAAGCTTATAGTCTTCCAGACAGGGAGTCCTGCTAAAGATACATGGCTTGAGAATACCCTCAATGCATTCTGCACAAGACTGTGCAAATTTATTACATAACTGTATCTTTCTCAACCCTTGCATAATTGATATTCCCACCATGAAAGGTGGACTGTATATGTGCCTACATGTAAATCTATAGGTACACCAATGGATGTTTATATGTACGCTCAAGCTCAATGTTGTAAATGTATTGCCATCCCTTTTGTTAAGAACCCTGTACCCTTGAACTACCACATAGGCGGTAGTCTACTCAACACCAAAAGTGTGATAAGAGACCATGGGACACAGGTGGATAGTAGTGTCCCTTTTGATAATCACAGTGCCACACTAGTCATGTAAACTGTGTACGGTCCACATGTCATCACAAAAGGTGTGTCATACATGGAATGAGAGGTCAGTGTTCCACTCTACTCATCAGTCATAAAACCCATCATAGAGTACAATGGGCCTTTTGGTATGTACCTCAGAAAACATCTACAGCAACTGTAGACGCCATGCACAAACAGCACAAAGAATATTACCAGACTCAAACAGATGCTCTATGCAGACTGTCTTACAAAACCACAGCTACACTGTGTTGCATACTGCACACCCAGAGCCAACCTCTGCCTAACATAGAAAGCTATGCCAAACCCACAGGTGTTGGACATGCTCCATTTCAACAGATTTTTATTTATTTTTATTTTTTTATTTATTTTTATTTATTTATCATTTGTTAACCAGGAAAGTCTGACTTGGAACAAAGCCAATTTTCAGTGGAGGCCCGGGGAGAAAGGCTCCAGATGCATGTCTTTGTAATGTGGGAGGAAACCCACACGAACGCAGGAAGGACATGCAGACTCCACACAGAAGGCACCCCAGCCGAGAATTGAACCAGACATCCTCTTGCTGTGAGACAACACTACTGCTGCACCACTGCGCCGTCCACCTCCCTACAAGCTACACAATGTACTGATCTAAACCTTGTAACGTCAAAAAGCAGAACATGCTGGAGTGGTACATTCTCAACTCAGACACATACCATACCCTGGAACTAACTACCTATCAATAGCAAAGAAAGGTCCTCATTAGCAGTCATCATGAATAAGCATGATGAATGGATGTGACATAGGAAATACAACCCGGGAATCACCTCTGTGGCTCTGCATGACAGGGGCACATGAACTTGAATTACATGGGTGTTGAAGGGCAGGGTACCGTATGGCTAGGATTCTACAGGCCCTATGCCTAATAGCCTATGAGCTACCTATGACCTGATACACACACGCATGCACATGTTGCATTAATTGCTATGTGAGGTTGACTGAGTATGATGGTGAATGTGTAGGTGAATGTGTCAATGTTGTGTATATGTGCGATAGCCTAGTGGGTAAATGTTTATATCATGGTATGTAGTGTTCTAGCTCTGATCCCCGCAAAAGATATGCATGCTATTGTTAGGCAGCAAAAGCAGTATGGTATATGGTGTGACATAGTCCCATGGTGTTGACTGGAGTGTGCCATTGTAGGCTAAAGCAGTACATGTATGCACATTGATTGCTGACACTAGTGAATACAAATCCCATATGAACTGTAGTACTACCTGAAGCTGTAGGCCTAAACAGCACAGTATGGCGTATATCCACATTGCTTTGAAACACTGTTTTGTTTGTTACCTGTAGTCCCCACACATTACATACATCGGGCATAAGGTTTTGTAAGTGCTGACACACAGTACTGTATGGTACACAGGTAAAGCTCATCTGGGTTGCCATACCTTTGTGTCTTGTAGGTATGTCTGATGTGTGTGTGGGTATGCCTGTAACATGGCCTGGGTCGTATGTTTGTTACAGGATATAAGTGCATATCTAGCAACATGTATAGTATAGTACAGCAGTATGCCACCTATATTGATGAATGTGCACATATGTTACTTAGGTGTTTGCTATCAACAAGTAGTGTGGTGTACTGGTAGTACTGTAACTGTAATTTACAATCATTTCAATGGATGACAAATTTCTGTATGCATTAGCTTCATATATACCTCCTGTGGCTAGGTGGTGCATTGTGTCACATACAGTATGCCATGTGCTGTTGTATAGTCTTACATACTGGTTTCACTTTGTTGCTGTGCAGAACATGGTTTAATATATAGAACATGCCAGGCACTGTCAGGCAGTTGTGGACTGAGCACTAATGTGTGGTATTAAAAATGTGTATCTACTGACAGCCAATAGGTTGCTATATATGGCATGTCATTGATATCTGTACTTTAGAATGTTAAGTGTGCCACAAGACTTGCTCACAATAACTGTCTTATTTTCTTCCAGGGACATGTCTCATCATCGCAACCCTGCCTATTCCCCTGAAGAGGAGGAATTAATCATATCCACACTATTACAACATCACACCCTGCTGTTCTCCAGAACCAGCCAGGACCAGCATGAGCGCACTGCACTGTGACAGGATGTTGTCCATCTGGTTAGTGACGTAGGCATGCATAACCGGACTTATGAGCAGGTATGCCATCACTGCAGTGATTTAATCAGACATGTCCGGCAGCATGCCACTGATGTCCGCAAACAACAGCTTGCCACAGGTGGTGGTGCAGCATCACACCCGCCCCTCACCAGAGTGGAAGAGCTGCTCCTCAGCATGGTGGCTCCTGGCCAACCACTACAACAAACATGTGTCATCATGGAGGCTGGAGTCACCCAGCAAGTTGACTCCGAGCATGCAGGTAACATGCCATATCTGTAGTCTACTGTTAGCTGGATTGTTAGAACATGCATATGTCAGATGTGTACTGTGTATTTGGAAAATGTAGAGCCTGGTGTTGTGCAATACTGATAATTTTGAACATAATCTGTATGCCTGTGACTGTCAACCGTTGTACTACTGTAAAATTGCAAAGTCACAGCAGCAATGCTACAGTTGTTGACACTGACAAACTGTCTCATATCCTTGTAGGTCCCTCTGGTGCGACAGCAAGACAGCAGACCCATTTCATATGGCAAATAACATGTGCATGTCATAGGTGGGTTTTAGGTCATATACACATGTACAACACCTACACATAATGCATGGTCTGCAAGTTTTCTGTGGGACTATGCACATCCCAGTAGCACGAGTGGCTGCCTCAAACACATGCTATACACAGAGCATCCCAAACAATTGTGGTACACTGTAGTGGACATTGAATAGGCAGAGTCAATACACATGCACACAACATACACCACCTTGTCATACGCAGTACATGTCAATCTGATACACATGGCGTATGTAGACACCTGCTGTAAGGTCAGACTCCAGGATCCCAAATGTCATCCACACAGCACACATACTATACCTGAGGGGTAGAGGCCTATCATGGGGCATTGTAAAACTCTTCAACAACAAGACATTCATGTTAGGCAATGCTCCCTATTGAACACCTTACATACCCATGTAACAATTGCCTGCGAAATGGTTAATGTAGCCACAGTGCTGCAGTTCAAGTACAGCAAGATAGTTGCCAGTGTGGCACACATTAGTGGCCTTGAGTGACCACATGATGCTGCCTGATGATGGCTCATGGTACTACACTACATCCAGTTACAGTAACTACAGTACAACACATAGCATTTATCGCTATACACCTGACAGTTGTGTGCATCCAGCCATGGTATGTATACCTGTGAGTGATGGTGCACAGGACACTGAAAAGCATTTAATACTTGCATATCAATGTTGTGTCCATGTACACATTGTGTTCCAGGGTGAAGCCAATCATTGAACATCACACATGCATAAGACACATGTATACTGTTATTAACAAGGACTCTCCACACTCGCACTGCATGCTGTTGAGCAACACACACACATCTTGCATGCTGACGTGTGATAGGACTCTTTGGCTTGTGATACTGTATTCCACCATCGACCACTATTGGTATGTTCTGGATTGCTGTTGGTGTGTGTGTGTGTGTGTGTGTGTGTGTGTGTGTGTGTGTGTGTGTGTGTGTGTGTGTGTGTGTGTGTGTGTGTGTCTACTTTAGTGAGTAGTGTATTTGTGTTCATGTGTGCATGTGTGCATGTGTTCATGTGTGCATTTGTGCATGTGTGCATGTGTGCTACCATCATGTACAGATTGTAAAGTGTGTTTCCTGTCTCCCTCTCACAGGTGCTGAGGTTGTGTTGGTTGAGTGCAGCGGGGAACCTGAAGACACAGCCACAAATAGTGGAGATGATGAAACATGTGCTGTGGCACAGGCAGGTTTGACAGGGTCTGTCGTTGTTCCACCTATCAACAGTACACAACTTTCCATACCATCTATGCGCACATTCATACTGCCAATACATCCCACATCACCAATGGCCTTAGCTGAGGGACAGCATACAGTAGGCATTGACCAGGATAGTGTGGTATCTATGGCACATGCAACCCCTCACAGCAGTCATACCCAGATTCCTGGAATGGTACCACATAGGCGGATGTACAGGGGTTCTCTTGGGAACACTGCTGGTCATAATGCCCCTGGCAGACGTGCCCCCACAGGTCTTACAACCTCAGGTATGTTCTGGGCTGTAATGCAGGCACAGGCATGTATGGAACGGTACACCAGACAGGGACTGAGGGCGCAGAGGGCCCATAACACCGCTATCAATGACAGTATCTGTGACCTTGTGAGTGCAGTGCGTCACTACACCAAGGTCATTGATAGACATTGGGGGAGACATTAGATGTCCTCCGCAATGTAATGCCCATGTGCCAGGACAGTGCAGGATGGCTGAGATGTTGATGTGGACGTATGCCAGCAACATCATCGGCTGGCAGTCATCACAGATAACACACAAGTCACAGCCACTCCTGTAGTGGCAGTACCAGCCCCAGCAATGTTGGAGCAGGGCTGTCAATAGACCATCATAGAAGACCACATGCACGTGGCTCTGGCCCGTCCCAGCAGGGACATGGGTTCAGTTGACATCCCTCTGCCTCTGATGATAGTACTCAGTCTGGCTTAGTACCTGATACTGTCTGTTGCACCCCTGTCAGGCACAAGTACTGTGGCCGTGGCCAGAGACGGTGATCTGTACAGCCTGGCAGGTACAGTCTGTGGCTGTCCCACAACCTCTTGTATATGGCAGCCATGTGGTGGAACTGTGTGCATGCAGACACACACACATAATACAAACACCTAGGGCTAACACAAACACACACACATTACATCAACATTGACCCATGCTGTACTGTTGTCCCACACACACACACACACACACACACACACACACACACACACACACACACACACACACACACACACACACACACATACACACACACATACATGTCGATTGGATGGGTCAGTGTCTGGCTCTGGCAAACCAACAACACACCCTGTGCATATGATGAAACTGTGCCACCTCCTGTCATCTGTAACATTGATGCAGGAACAGGCTAACATGGAGCTGATGCACAGGGTGACTTTATAGCAGTGTAGCAATGTTAGCATGTTGTCAACAGTACAGTGTAATGATATCCCTGTAGGTATATCTGAGTAGGCATGATGCATTAAAGCTATGATTATCAATGTAGTATTGTTTACAACAGCGTTGATTCCAAATATGTATTGTCCGCCCATGTGCCACTTGGTTGATGTGTGTAGTTATGGCAGCATGTGTTGGTGAGTGGACAGTATGTGTGTGATGTGTGCAGTACAGATTTGCAGGTGTACATTTGTGAACATGGTGGAGGTGCACTGTCTGCATGTACGTGCATAGTGGATACATGGGAAGGGTGACATGCCCTGTATTACTCAGTGTCAAGACTTCATTGTTTCTATTGGTGGCCAGTATGCATTTTAATACACATATGTTTTAACTTGGGTACACATGTGTGTATGACATGGTTTGACATTATGCTGTGGGTGATACTGTTACTATCTGTCAGTGGTTTGCATTATGGTAGTTTACACAACCTCAACAGTCTGACTATAACCAATCGTTAGATGATGTCTTGACAACTGACACACATATGTAGGAAACTCACTAGCATTGGGATCCGTCCAGTACTATACTATACCAGTAACCAGTGGTATTGACCGCCACCCATTCCTGGGACCACTCCTGTTTGGCATATAGCCCTCTTAGGTACAAGCAAACACACTAGGGATATGTCCGTCCACATCTGGAAATGCATACAGTGGCCTACAATGCATTGTCCGGATGAGACACTTATCCTCCACAAGGGCATCATACAGACAGATACCTGTTGTCCAACCCATGCTGTAAAACTGTAAGACAAATATTTAATAAACATAGTATCCCAACAGTATAGGTAGTAGCCCCAAACATGTAGAACGGGTACCGATGTGTACATACAGCCCATGTGTTATGTCATCTGTCCTTTGGTATTCACATTTCCATAGGTATTCTGAAGTCACTCGGTGTATCACATAACCAATAAGGGGTCTGTATGCATATCCACAAAGTTGTACACCTATAATGAATGTCCATTATTGACAGACTTTGTTGTGTTTGAACATGTCTGAAATATACCCAAGGCATGAACAATCAATCACACTATTCTATAGAAACTGTCATGGGTGTATGTGACACGGATGACCTAGGCCACAGATCACTACAGTGGCTGGCCTTCTCACAAACATACATATATGACCGAAGGTCTGAGAAGCAGCAGCACAATCTGTCATAGGTAACAGATGTATTCATGTTGAAAGCAGGCTTCACACCTATGAACTAATTGAGGTCACATGTACATATATGTATTTGCCACACAGATACCTGAAGTGTGCAATGCTCATACTGTTGTTATACTGATATGTCATACAGTAGTAAAAGCTAAACCCACAATACATTGACCAACAGTATCACACACACACACACACACACACACACACACACACACACACACACACACACACACACACACACACAGCAATTATAGGATTCAAACCCCTACCTAACAATGTTATGATACTAGAGAGATATTACATTAACATGATGCGCTATATGCTTTATTGGGAGTTTTCATTTCCTCTGCTATATTTGTAGGATGCTGACATCATCAGACTTGACAAACAGGAATAAAACACTTTTAAGGTGTTTTCCTAGTCTCCAAAAAGGGCAATACTGTCAAAGGTAATCACACAGAAACATACACACCCCCCCACACACACACACTCAGCAACTGCAGGATTCAAACCCCTACCTAACTATGTTATGATAGTAGAGAGATACGCATGAACATGACACACTATAGGCTTTACTGGGAGTGTTTATTTCCTCTGCAATATTTGTAGGATGCTGACATCATCAGACTTGCCAAACAGGAACAGAACACCTTTCAGGTGTTTTCCTAGTCTCCAAAAAGGGTAATACTCTCAAAGGAAATCACACAGACACATACCCCCACACACACACAGCAATTGCAGGTATCAACCCCCTTCCTAACTATGTTATGATACTGGAAAGATATGCATTAACACGACATGCTATATGCTTTACTAGGAGTTTTCATTTCCACTGCTATATTTGTGGGATGCCGACATCATCAGACTAGACATGGTAATGTGTGTGCACTTAGTTTTATGTGATCCCAGGACTGAGCCATGGGGGACAGCAGGTGTTACCAGCTTGAACAGGACTCCTCAATTCTTACCTTGTGTGATCTATCTGTGGCCCAGTTGACAATCCATCCAATGGCAATACATATTTATGCACAGGTTGTTGATTTTGTGGATTCGACATGTGTCTGGGATGTTGGAATAGGCCCATTCAAAGTGTATGTGGTACGTGTGTAGCTCATTTCATTAATGTATGTCCTGGGTGGCTGCCTTGCAAACAGTTGAGCAGGTTTGGGAAACATGATCTGCCCATGACCAGACCAGAGTTGGTAAGGTTGTGTGTTTATAGGCTTCCAATACCTCTGTTTCTGACTTCAATCATGCTGGACTCCATGACCTTGCAGATCAGACTTCATCGGCTTATGAGACTATAGTTCCCATGGTCTGTTGTGCACCAACACTTGTGTAGTGTGCCATATGTTGCTGTAACCCATTCAACAGTTTCATATCCTGTAGAGAGGGTGAGGCTCAACAGACTGTTCAGGTGCAGGGTCTGTTTGTTCTGCAGTTCACTTATGACACATATAGGGACACAATGTAATCCAACTGATGCCATGTTTTCAGCTTTGGAAGGGGCTGTTTACACATTCTACATGTGATATCTCTTGGTATGATGATAGGGCCTTTTGTCAGTGGGAGGTGGGTATGTATGTATGGGCCTGTCTGAGAGGATGTTGGCATTGTCAGTCATTTACAGTTGGCCCTGACCCAGGACATATATGAGTGTACATTGCTATTTATGACATAGCTGAAGGAACTGTCATAGTTCTGTATGGACTCCTTTGCAGATAATCTTTCCATGACCTGGATTGGATAGTGTTTGGAGTGCACATTGTTTATTGATTATACTGATTTTGGGTTTTTAATTTTCTTTGCTTTTCAACTTTCTATGAACAACCTCAGTATCTGTAGTACATATTTGGTTATGACAGGGTTCCAATATATTATATATGTGTCTGTTGTCATATCACTGTGTGCACAAGTCAGGACTGGTGAATTGTGAGAGGTTCCTGGGTTAACACATGCAACTGCCAGATATGTGTGGCCCACTGCTGTACTCAGACATGGCCTAAGTGTGTGAGCATGCCCAGTTTGTGGTTTCAGTATGTTGTTGCCTGACATTTGCCTCATTTATTCAAGTGTGTGAGCATGCCCAGTGTGACCTTTCAGTATGTTGCTGTGTGAAGTCCACTACATTTGTTGATGTGTGTGAACACGCCCAATATTAACATTTATACTATATGTGTGTTATAAATCAAGTTGTATTATTACTGCAGGGCTCACCTTTGTGTCATAACTCTACAGGGATTATGCTGTGCCGGCAGGGTTTCCATGAGACACTTTGCATAGACTTGTCAACATTTCTTCATGCAGGCTAACCAGTGAAATTCTGTCATGGTTTAGTGGTTCAGTACTGTGACTATAGTGCACAGTGTCCTAGGTTCGAGGACTGTCACTGCTTCATATTTTCATACTGGCAAGACCAGACTGCTTAAGGAACAGTAAAGCAAATATGACTACGTTTACCTGCCTTTGCTCAACTATGCCCAACTTTGACCTAACTTGCCCAACATTGCTCAACATAAACCAACATTGCTGAATGCTGCCCAATATTGCTTAACATTGGCCAAAGTTGTGCTACTTAGTGTGTGCAATTTTATTGACATATCCTAAATAGTGGTAAAAGCTGTTTAGCACTGCTTTAAATTGCTTAAAACATGGCAGTCATGCCTCAGGTAGTGCTGCAGGGCTGCCTATGTCGGATGCACATAGTGCACTCCCTATACATGTTTGAAAACTGGTAGTGTCAAGTTAGGCATCCCTTTTACTATACGTGCAAGTCAGAGAGAGGTATCATTTCCAGGGTTCCTACTGAGCCAGTGTACATGCTATTCGTTGCCTCCTCGCCAAGGCCAAAGCATACTGGGCACGCCTCCTTCTGCCTACTGGGGAAGGCTCAGGTTGTTGCTCCTCCGAGTCACGCTCTGCCTGTGATGGCCTTGGCAATGGTGGGGTGCTGTTTGGCCTGGCCCTATGCTGCTCCTGCTGCAGCTGTTTTTGCAGGATCATATTATGTAGCATAGCACATACAATGACTATTTGGGTACATGCAGTTGATGAGTACTGCAAGGCTCCACCAGATGTGTCCAGGCACCAGAACCGTGACTTGAGCAGCCCAAACACATACTCAATTACATTTCGTGTTTGTGCATGTGCCTCATTATGGCGTTCCTGTTCAGGTGTGTGTGCATTTCTGATGGGTGTCATCAGCCACGGCTCAAGTGCATATCCAGCATCCCCCACTAGGTGACCATGAGGGATGTCCCCATTGGCAAATGTCTGGTACAGCTGTGTCAGATGCCAGATATGAGAATCATGGTAGCTTCCAGGGAAGCCAGCACACAAATTCATTATTATGCCCTGGGCATCACACACGACCTGGCAGTTGGTGGAGGGGAAACCCTTGCAGTTAAAGTAGGCCCTACCTCACTCACCAGTTGGTGCTTTGATGCATATGTGCATGCAGTCTATTGCATCCACTACCTCAGGGTATTCCTCTATTTGCTGAAAAAGTCACATGTTGCTGACCAATACCGCACAGGAATTGGGGAAATATACATGATCACCGACATGTGCTGACATGGCATTCAGGAACTGGTGCAGAACCCTGGATGCTGATGCCTGTGAAATGCCCATCATATCACCAGTTGGTCTCTGGAAGGTACCTGTTGCTAGTATTCTTAGGCCAACACATACCTTGGTTTCCACTGGGATGGGTTTCCCTCTGTTGGTTCTGTGTGTGAGGTGTGGTCTGCACAGCTCTACAATTTGCTGCATGAGGTCTCTGTCCACTCTATAGCGCTCCACTATCTCCAGCTCATGTAGCCCCTGGTAGGTTACCCTGGGCCTGTACACTCTTCTCCATCTCCTCACTGTGGGTTGCTCAGCAGCATTAGCATTGTCACCACCCTCAGCATGTTGCATACATCGCCTTATAACTGCAATGGCAGCCCCTAACATTTCTTTGTCTCAGTAAAGATTTTTCAGTTTTCACTTCTATCAGCTTACTGCAGTGTTGCAGTGTCTCTGAGAAAAACATAGTGGAAAGTTGTTTGCAGAGTTTTAAGTGCTGGGCTGGGCTGGGCTAGTGTACTGCCTGTGTAATTGGCTGATTCTGATTGTTTTCACCTGCTAGCTCTGCTAGTTCTCCTTGACTAACTTCCTACTATATGTTGTGCTTCCTTTTCCATTTCTGTTTCCACAGGGAGCAGCGCCGCGCAAACAAGTGCAAACATGCGCACACCAACTCACACGCGCACACACATGCTTACATGGCCTAACACTTGCTGACTCTGGCTTAAACGTGCACACACAGGTGCAAATGCACTTACACAGTTTTCAACAACCTTACACTTGTTTACTCCAGCTTAAACGCACGTAGACAGGCGATCACGCACGCACACAGTCTTACTCAGTTTTACAGGCACGCACACGTGCGCATACATGTTGCAGGCACTTCTACAAGAAACTTTAGTGTTATCCACAGCATACAGCTTCAATTTCTTGCCTTTAGCTAGGATACCTGTTGACACGCCTCTTCTGATGATAGGCAACTGACAGCAAACACATGCCACTCTGCTCCAATGAGCTTACATTCTTTCATACATATCCCCCTCATGATGTCACCTATCTTCTACTCTGATACTCCCCTTATCCTACTCTTACACTCCATGGACTTTGCTCATTTGCTATGTGAAATTGGGATTCACTATCCTTACCCTCATTTGCATAGGATTGCCTACTAATGCTTCGTTACATCTCTTAGACTGAGCTTCCCCCCTTAGCAACCTCTACTTAGTAGCCATGTTGTCTTCAGCCTGCCATTCACTTGCATGGCAGATGTCTATTTATAATAAAATGCCTGTTTTTGGCTTTTATTTTTTTTTGGGGGGGGGGGTTTTACAGCACAGCACTTTTGCGCGATGCTGCACTATGCTTAAACTTTGGAGATCGAGGTAAAAAAATATTATTTTTTTTTGCAACAGGTAGAATTGCCAATGGCCGTATATTTGGCCATTGGCATGCTTCTTCAACTGGATGCATCCTTTATTTGGAGTTGTCATGGCTCCGTTTTGCTATTTGCAGAATGGTACTCAGTTGACAACCGAGTACACTTCTGCAAATAACACTACTCTTACTCGGACAGGTTAGGCTTTCCTGGATCGCAAATTTACCTAATTTGCATAACTTTTTGCAGCAAATGAGGTAATTTGCATATCCTAGCCCTGTCCGTGTAAGAGGAGTTTTAGGAGCTCTCTGGCACGCCCCTGCCAGCTGTTCCTGGATCACTTGGCAGACATGTTGGCTGCATGGAGTCTTACTCTACTCTTAGACTCCATGCAAGCCTTCGTGAGTCCAGCCCTCAGTAATTTATATTATAGGATAATGAGATCAACAGGAATATTTATTTATAAAGTGAAGGAAAAAAGAAAAAAAAAAGATTTGCTGATGCAACACTGGAAAAGGCATGCTTAAAGAAATAATTAATGCATGACCCTCAAGTGTATTGTTCAAATAAAGATAACGGATGCAGAAACACAAATAAGTAACTTAAAAAGCAATGATTCCATAACTGACTTTTATTTACTATGGCAAGGAAATATAAAACTATTCCTTAAAGAAAATATATACCTATTTGGCAAAGCTGTTTTGCAACAACAAACTTGCCAATAACAGTAGTTCCATGTCTAATGCTCCTACATGGTAGCTGGGTATTTTTATGGTGACGTCACACCCCTGTGGGTGTGGTTTCTATGCTGGTAAACACAGCCCTGTGCTTACATTCTTCTTTTTGGTACTGGCCCTTCAAAAAATGGCAGCACTTGTGAAGCCAGAAGGCCAAGCTCCAAGCTAATCTGACAAGAAGACCAAACTCATGGTCTTTCTCTAAAGAGAGTCATCTCTTGGAGAAACTTAAAAATCAGTATGTGGCAAATAATAGAAAATAACTCATAAGTTGGGTGAGCATCTGTCATCCCAGACAGGGCTCACCTGCCCTGGACCCCAGTATCACTGCAGGCAGGACAACCTACAGAGGCACAGGCCTGACCAGCTGGCTGAGTGTGTAGACTAGGTGATGGCAAAAAGGCCAGATTTCTATAAGTAAGTATTTTTATCTTTTTTTTTAATCTTATCAAAAGTAGGTTTAAAAACCACACGGGATACATACATGCAGATATTTCCAAAAATACATGTATACATGCATATATGTATCTATGTTTCAGCCAAAGGTATGACTTGCAATAAAGATATTTGTAAATAGAAATGCTTCAGGACACAAATATGGCATATTAATGTGTACACCTGCTTTTATGTATAAATACTGATGTACGTTATGCTACAGTAATGCTTATATATATATATATATATATATATATATATATATATATATATATATATATATATATATATATGTATATATATATATTTGTAGGAGTAATACAGTGCAAAACTATTCACATGTACATATATCACAGGCACACATGCACACTTATACAAACAGAAAAGAACACATTTTTATTGCCACATAACTTCATATACTATAGGTATTAGTTTAGTAATTAGTTGTACTACAGTCAGAATTTTTAGGAAAAAAAGGTTTGGTTTTGTTAGGACACAAACTATTTAGTACACATATGATATTTATGTAAGACATCCATTTCTTCCAAACTACTCACTGCATGTATAAGATGGTTGAACTTAGTTAAACACTACACCCTAGGCAGAGAGGAGGTGGGATGTTAACGTATCAAGTGAATGGCTGGCACAGAGGATATTGAAAAATGTACTATTTGTGTTTTGCTGTAACTATTTTGACTTAATCCCTTTACATGCTTACATTTATTAAGCATCAAGTTATCAATGCACTCATTGTCATGAAATGTTTCTAGTACATCCATCTGCAGCAGTACATATGTTTTGTATACTGCAAGCTGAACTGGAGGGATGTCGTGACTTTTTTGCAATGGTTACATTTTTATGTGGGTGTACAGCTTGCTTATTTGCAGGAAATGTAAGTGTGTTGCTTAGAGCAGCTTCACATTATGTTACTTAAAACTGTAACAAAAGTATCTAAGGAATAGTGAAAAGCAGAAACTTCAACAGAAATGTACGCAGACATTGTAGAAAATATCCAACCCTAAAAAGACAAGTTGTACACAGACAAAATTTAACAATTAGAAGGAAATCATGTTACCTTCTAGATCAACTTGCACTGAAGAAGAAATACTTATTAGTACACATGAATTAGGTACAATGCATTCTAAAAAAAAATCTTTGTTCTGCTGCTTTCCTGCTTAATAAATGAAAGCATTTAACATGACTCAGTAGAAATGAATACAGAAATAAGTACACATATCAAGCAAGTGCAAGAATAACTTTGGTGCCTTCCTGTTTAGTAAATGTAATTATGTAAAAAACATTTTAACACACACATCTGTGATAGGTAAACAACCAGTTTCTATATTTCCTCTGTGCGGCAGAAGACAAGATGACAGGAGGAAAACTGAAGAGGCTGACCAAGGGTGCTCATGAGTATGCAAAAAAAAAAAATATTTCCATTCCAAAAAAACTGTTTAAGTAATAGATGATTTTTTTTTCTGTTTTACTCATTTTGTAACTTTAAATGCAGAAGTAATTCATACACAAAGATAACAAAAGAAGTAAAGTGCTTTCAGTAAATAGCAACACAATTTGACAGACATTTCAAATGTATTACTGTTTTTTTTACGTTACACCAGTTTTTGTCATAAGCATCAGTAAACTGAAAATGTAAAAATTTTCAGTATCTGATACTTTATGTTGATTGTTCATGAGTTTCAAGTACCATTTCCCAATTTATTTTTCTGCATAAAAATGAGAAATTACTGTTAATAAAGATTACACTGAGGTATTAAATTATGAGTGAATTTATTGTCTCTGTTTCCTGCTTGCCTCTCTACCCTCCCCCTTTTTTTCTTACTTTAGTTATATATTACTATGTCTTTCTTTTTTTCCACTTTGACCCATGTTCTTTTTTCTATTGATCCAAAATACCTAGTGATAGCCCAGCCATGTGCCGCCCACTTCAGGGAGCATTCAACACCTTCTGCCCATCAAGGAATATTCTCACAGGATCTGGGTGGTGATGGTATTCGTACTTTAGGTACATCAGCACAAGGCTGCCTGGCAAGACTCAATGACAGTGGGCTTTGGAACTTGGTTGACAATGCTGTGAACCTTGTAATGAAGAGTCATCTTCAGCCAGTCCAGGATGCTCTTTGGCAGGTTCACATTTTACTGCCATGGTCAGTGCTGACCACCTCACCACCGCAGGTCTCCATCCCTCAACATTTGGGTCCTCCACTGCAACACCATCAGGCAGTAGAAATGTGTGAGGCCTTGCAGACCAGGTGTCCTCCTGTGCCCAGGTCCTCTTCAAGTCCCTCCTTCCCTAATCATCTCTCCCATACCCTCTAACCTACTTCAGCCTAAACAACTCTCTTACATAAAAAGCAAAAATATAGGTTCATAGGTTCATAGGTGGGTACTAGGCTATCGGCCCTAGGGCCTATACAAGCCTAGCCATAACAACTCCCCGGCTATTTCTATAGTACCTCTCTTCTCCCACCTCCTCCAAAATAGTCATCTTAATGTGTTCCTTCTGTGTTTCTTTCATTGTTATGTCTCTTCTTTTTCAGTCTTTTCTGTCTTCCACTTTCTACCCTTTTATGGAAACAAACAGGGTCTCCACATGAGAATACCCTTATATAAAACATATACAACATATAAAATCCCTTTATATTTTTTAAGAGTTCATAAAAATAGCTGTGCTGCAAGTCACTTGCCTTAAATACTTATAATGTGCTTGTACATATCTTTGTTCATCCATAATACCTGAAAACGTCTGGAATTACATGAGCATTTACATCTTCACATAATACCATTCATATGCTTAAGGATTAACTTCACAAACTTTATGCAGAAAGTGGGCATTTCCTTGCAATAGCATTTGCATTGCCATAACCATTGCAAATATCCTGTGATTAGTGCATTTGCATAAAGGCGTAGCAGCTCACATTGTAAATAACTGCTACAACTCTGTGAACCTTGACACTATGAATATCACCCTTTGTCTGCCAACTAGTCTGGGAAAAGTGAATACATTTTTGGGGCGAGAAGAGGGACTATTAATTTGAGCTTCTCTGCCACCTAGTTGTGGAAAGAAAGTATCCTTGCTAGAGTAAATTTTAGCTTAACTGCTAAATAGTTTCAAATAAACAGAAAAAAAACTTTGTCTGTTCACATTGTAAAGGATGTAAATGAATACAAGTACATTGATATGAATACTGCTTTTTTAGAAAAAGTTTAAATGAGAGAAAGAAGTGTAAATGAGAAAAATTAGAAAGAAAAATAAATAATATATTGAGGCTGTGTGATTAATTTTGGTAAGAAGTATAGAAGCTATTTTGTATCCATCTCATGTCATCACGTCATAGCTTTGTGCAACCATAAAAGGCATATCTCCTGTCTCTGGTCAAGTGGTTGTGAGCTGGCAGTTCATTCCACATTAAAGTGTATCATACAATGAGGAGCTGTAGTTATATGATCCCTACAGGGTAACGGCCATTTTCTGGCTGTGCAAGTATTTTAACATATGTGGAGATTCATCTAATCAAAGTAGCTGCGATGTGTTATTTTTACACTACTACAAGAACAATGTAGAGGTCAGATAGGATATTGAGAATATAGCAGGTTAATACATGTCAGAAAGTGAAAGTATGTACAACACCAGAAGTTTGGGGTATTACAACCACAGTTCTCAAGCTATTAGTAGGCAGAAGAAAAAAACAAGTTTGGGTGGTACAGTAAACCCTGTTCTGCTGTACCATTAATTTATGCAGCACAATGCAGTAACATTTTGAACTAAAAGAGAAATTAACAATTGCAGATCAGTGTGCAAGGAATGTGATATGACAGATGATGCCAATTGTATTTGCTAAGGATGTCAACTTCAAAATATGAAATAAAGTTATAAAATATACAATTTTTCCTATCTACTGAAAAAATAAAAAGTAAAAGAATATTGGGAACAAAAGCAGCTACCTTTACATAAAATCATCTCATCTTTCTATCTATTTTTTCCGAAACTCAGGAAAATGCATAAACAACACAAAATTACATAGACTGCAAAAATAATATAAAATGTGGGTCGTTGATTTTTAACAAGATCTCTTTCATATTTGGCCTATTTTACTAAAAAATGAAACAAGAAGAGGTTAAAAATAATGATCTCTGCCTTATGGGTCTAAGCCCCATCCAACTTCCATCCAATGAGCTTTGAAGCACGTATCAAATTAGGTAATATAAACTTGTCTAATCTTACACTACTTTAGAATAATTTTAATAGTTTCAGTGAAATAGCCTATAAATGATTGGCACTTAATGAAACATCTGAATACCCTAATAAGTATTACCAAGAATACTAGTTCAGGAGGCATGAACAAGTAATTATACTTTGAAAGGAATGTACAACAAATTATAACTCGCGCTCAAACCTTTGGATGTCTTATTTGTACTTATTTCAAGAACTATAATGTCCTTAATTTTCCAGTAAGCATTAATATAATAAAACCTGAAATGGCTATGAAAACTGCACCTGGATTAATATGTGTCTTTGTAACAACTCGTTCATTACTTAAAAATGGAAAAAAAGTATTTGTATGCACTGCAGGTCTGTTCTGAGAACAGCTTTTCTAATAAATGTTGTCACAATTTAATTAACTAAACCTTTATGTAGATCTTAAGGGCCTACAAATTCAGAGATCTTTATTCATTGTATCCTGACAAATAATGAGAACAGATGCCAAATATAAAATGATCACACTGTCTGTCTTAGTATCCTTGTGGGATGCTTTCTTCATTGTGTAATAATATACCATGTATTTAAAAAGGGTGCAATGTCATACAGCATTGCAAAAGGCACCCTAGCTTTCTCGATGAAAAATTACACGTTTCATAGTATCAAACTAAAATATCCTGCAGTTGCAGTACATCTAATCAGGTATCAAAACAAACAGACATTAAAAACATGGTGTGTTGTGTAGTAGCTGAGAACACCTAGACATATTGTCCTGTTACTTTTTATTTAACAAACACCACGTCCTCCCAGTCCCATCACTTAGAAAAAAATAAACAGTTCTTGTTTCATGTGTAATCATACTGAAAGAGCACAAGTGGGCTAGAAATCATGAAACATAAAGATATGAGTGTCATGAACAAGCTTCACAAATGTTATGCCTTAGTAAAAATGTGCTATCATGACATCCAAAAAAAAAGACTTACACATAAGTAAAATGCTTCATCTTTGACAATGAGATATGGGTACCTAACTACAGAGAATGCAAGAAAAGATAACTTATAAAACAATTGTTTAATGCCATTATTAAAATACAGAAACCAGTACTAATCACACAGTATATTGTAAGGAGATAAATTATAAGTGAAAGAGGCCATACATTTGATTATTTGTACCCAATAACCTATTTTGATCATGCACCTGGGGTACAGAAAAGGGAGTTGTTATTAGGTTTGCCAAATAATTGAAATAAACTAAATTCTGCCTGGAACAGGGAGATAGATGTCAAGGAAAGGCTAGGTTGAGGGTAAATCATGGGTGATAGTTAATCCGTATATACCCAACACCAACACCCCATTTTTTTTTCAGAAATTATTTAATAAATTAAGAGGGTGCTTAATGGACACAATTATGCACTGGTTGTGGGTGACTTTAATTTTGCTCTGCTTCCAGACTCTATCAAGCTATACAGAGGCACTGAGTGTCATAGAAGGGCTGCACAATCAGTAGTGGACAAGGTGGACACAGGCAACTGGATATATTGTTGGAGGTCCTCAAGAGGGAAGAAAATTGGGTATTACCTCTTCTACAGGTAAATCTAAAAAGGTACTAGATTAGACCTCATTTTTACACAAGGAATACATAATCAATATATGAAAGAGACTAGTGTCAGGGAAAGAGTTTTATCAGATCATGCCCCAGTAATTTCAACATTTGCCCTTCCTTCTCAGAACTATGGTACAAATATATGTAAATGGGTTTCAGTAAATAACGATCAACTGAGAAGAAGAAAAATGACTAATATTGCCAATGTGGTCATTAACAGGAATGAGGAAGGTAGACCACCTTTGGGGTTGGACATGGTAGAAAGGCTACCAGAGCTCTGTTATAGTTAATATTTATCTGTTTTTTATTAAGTTTGCTGCTGCTGTCAACAGTGTTATTAATACATACTTTTTCACCTCTGCTATTGCTCACCTCCTTACCACACGCAGCTGTCCTCTCATTCAGTTCTTTCCACCTCACCTGTCTCACCTTCATGACCTGTGGCAGTGCACTGCTTTATGAGCCCGCATTACCAATGTGTACTCATGCCTGCACCTGCTACACATTTCCAGAGCTCCCCACCTAACCATAAATTTGAATATTGTTGTTTTAGCCAGCTTATCTGAATAGGTGGTTATGTTATAAACATGTATCCTCACCTGCACCTACTGTATGTGAAACCTTCCAGATTCCTCCACTGCCATAAAGTTGGATACTGTTGTTTTAAACAGTGCAGCTACATGCATTAGGCATGGCGCTTGGCATTTTATGTCTCTGATAAAGTGCAGCACAATGACTCTGCAGTGGGGATTAAGAAGACTTGTTTAACCTAGCACTATTTATTTATTTATTTATTTATTTATTTATTTATTTACTTACTTACTTACTTACTTACTTACTTACTTACCACTTCTTTTAACCAGATAAGTTAACCCATCCATAGACTCCTTTCAGATACAACCCAGGCCAAGAAGGCAGAGACAATAAAAATAATAATAACAAATAATATCAGATTAATTTTCTATAAAATATAAACAGTCGTAACCAAAATAAGATGTGCATTTGCAACAACATACAAGCATTCAACCAATAAACAATACATGTGTATATTTTATTTGTATATAATATATGAAAGAATACAGTGAAAATTAACATTATTTATAAAATGTATGTGCAAAGTATATTTTGACAAAAAATTAAAGCTCCAGCCCAGTAATGGGCAACACTTCTTCATGTAGCTCTTTTATTAGGTATAGTTTAGACATGATTAAATTAACTCCTTACCTTTCCTGTCTCTGCACATGCCCAAGATAGTCTGTTCTGCACATGCCCAAACTGAATGACTTACACTAGCTTGGGAGTCACCCTGCTTTGCTCCACTTCCATTCCCATTTCCCAGCCTTTCTGACATCAGTCATCTTTATATTCTCTTCTGTCTTCCCACTTATTATATACTCTTCCACGCCCCCTTAAATAATACTCAACTCAATCTGCAACATAATGATAGTACATCAGGAAGTACAGCTTCCCACTCCTTTTTTTAACTAACATCTCCCACACTAGCTCTCATTAATACATCTTCCAGCCTCCTGCCTCTCTCGGCCCATCCCCATATATCTTAACAAACAGAACATCCAGCTCTCTCTTAATCACTTTTCTTCTTCCACTTACTCACACCTCCATTTTAAATAGTCTGGTAACTAATGCAGAGGATTAAGGGACGGAACTTTAAACGAGTTGCTTCCTGCAGCTCAGGGCAGTTTGATGCTGTTCACATTCATGTGCCTGTGTGACTGGGCAAGTCACTTTACCAGATCATCCCTAAAAAAGGGTACGTGTTTGTCCAGTGGGATTAACAAGTTAACAAATCTAGAAAATGTATAAAAAAAATACCATCACAGCATTCTGACAAACTGATCACAATGGCAAAGTGCACTCCCCTCTTTACTGTTAATTATTATGATTATCTTAGCAATACCTTCCACCTTTCATAAACACTGCTCTCCCACAAACCCGCTTAATGTCTCCTACAAATTCTCTACTATTTTGTTGCTAATAACTCAGCTCAGCCACCTACCCTCAGTAGGTAACCCTAACATAACCATCATGCCAAAACCGTCTCTACACTGCACACTCACCCTAACTCACCTACTAACACACACCACACAGATAAAAAAAAAACTCTCTGCACCTCTCCTCAACCCATATTTTCAGGACTCAACCTGTAACTGTTTTCAAACTGTTTAATGAAGCGCTTTTCGTCGCTCTCAATGAAGCAACTTCTTCAGACAAAGTTTCAAAAACACAAGTGCACATATAAATAGTAAGAGGTTATATCACATGATTCAACCTCATTAAAAATTCACGTAGTTGTAAAACACATAAAATAGTTTGCTACATGAACAATAATCTGTTAAAACCAATAAATTAACATTGTTCATAAATGTACCGCTTTTTAAACTGAATATTATTATAAATTTCCCCTAAAATTTACACAAAATAGTGTCAGCATCTTATTCATCTATTTGTGTTATATAAATATTATCTGTTAAGACTCTTTAATTTAAGCAAACAACCAATATTACAAGATTCATTTAAACCTGGATTTACAAATGCATTTAATCTTATTTGCCATTCAAGCTCACGCTCTTCAAGGAGCAAGTTAAAAGGACCACCTCTAATGAAATTAGAAATTTAGATTAAATGCATTTGTAAATCCAGGTTTAAATGAATCTTGTAATATTGGTTGTTTGCTTAAATTAAAGAGTCTTAACAGATAATATTCATATAACACAATTAGATGAATAAGATGCTGACACTATTTTGTGTAAATTTTAGGGGAAATTTATAATAATATTCAGTTTAGAAAGTGGTACGTTTATGAACAATGTTAATTTATTGGTTTTAAGAGATTATTGTTCATGTAGCGAACTATTTTATGTGTTTTACAACTATGTGAATTTTTAATGAGGTTGGATCATGTCACATAACCTTTTACTATTTATATGTGCACTTGTGTTTTTGAAACTTTGTCTGAAGAATTTGCTTCATTGAGAGCGACGAAAAGCGCTTCATTAAACAGTTTGAAAATAGTTACAGGTTGAGTCCTGAATCTACGGAGCTTTTTGTTTGGTTTTTAGTACTTTTTACCAGTTTGTTCTCAACCCATATTTCTCACATTTACCATTCATGTCACTGCCTTATTAAACATCCTTTTTTTCAACTGTTACATTGCATCAGGCATAGCCTCCTCACCTTATTCTACTGCAACCACTAGCAGCTAGCATACTTGTATTACCATGCCTGATACATGCGGCATATGAAATAAGCTAAAGCAGATTAAGTTTTCCATTCAAAGCACACCCCAGACATCTTTATCTCATCATCTTTTCATCATAGAAGCTTAGGTTAAACAGGATATCCCTAACCTCCATACCTTTTCACCTGCCCAGATTTTCAAAGAATGACCAGATTTTTGCCTTATGTTTCCTTATAAAATTTGTGGCATTCTGTGAAATAACTGAGGATTGTAATCACTAAATAATGGCATTCATTTGAGTTTCATATTTCATATTCTTCATAAAACTGAATGTTAGCACAAATCTTGTTATTCTAGCAACTTTCTAAGTTTATAAGAGCAATATTTAACATCTGTCCCCATTTTTAAGGTCTCTGTTCCCCCATTATTTTAGGCTTTGCCCAGATTTATTGCACTAAGAGGTTGAGAGGTATGGGTACATATTCCTGTTCTTTCTCACTCTGGAACTAGAATAGAGATGAAACTCTACTACAGCTCATAGAACACATTAACATTCCTTCCTACACCCAAAACTCATCAATAGGTGACTATGAGCATAACTGAATTGCCATTAATGTAGTTATCCACAAGAACACCTCTGTAACTGTCATTGCAGCCTACCTTCCCCTATCTGCATCCCTTAAGAAATTCTTAGTCTTTCTACAAGACATACTGAAAAAAAAATAGCATCACTTTCTCATTCTGTGAAACTTTAATATTAACTTCCTAAACCCCATAAAATAGATACATAAGATAACAATACCAACTTTTATCTTACCAATCTAATCAAGGAACCTGCCAGAACTAACTTCAAGGGCAATAACCACACCATCTTTTATCTTATTCCACCTCATAATCCTAGTGCAATGTCTAATACGTTCATAGGTCCATAGTTAAGTACTAGGCTAGCTGTCCTTGCAGGCCATTTTAAACCTATCTAATTTAAATTTTTGTTCTTGAAATAACCTATCCCATTTCATTATAGATTGGCCTTACCCATCCCATGGTCAGTAATTATGTATTATCCCTAATAAGCATAACTAGGATAATATTATAGATAGTTTGAGGTGTCCCATCCATGGGACAAAGCATTTAGGAGCTGCCTCTGTCTATTAGTAGCACAGTGGGCAGTCCTGGGGTAAATTTTCTGTTTCCCATCTATAGATCTAAGTTGCACATGAAAATAGATTGGGATGAACTTTGTTTTCCATGGAAGGGGAGTTTGCTCCACAGCAACAGCATTCTCTGCAGAATATACCTGTCCCTCCAAACCATTCTGTTGATGTTGCAGAATAGGTTTAGATCCCTAGAAAAAGTATTTCTGATGTCATTTGATTTGCTGATGTGCAGTAAATCCATCAATAATTGGTCAGAGGATCCCTTGTATGCCAGATACAGTTCAACTCTTAGCAGTTTTTAGGATACCAGGAATAGCGACAAGGCTTCGAGTCAGTACATATAAGGTGTGTTGTTTAGGCCTTGTATCCTTTTAGTAAGGTATCTCCGTGGATGTTCCAGTTGTTGCATGTGTCCAAACAGATACATACCAAAGGCGTCATTATGTTCAATGATTGGCCTAATGATGGCCAATCAAAGGGTGACAATGACATCCCTAGATCTAGACAAAATGCCTTTGTTTATAAGCTGTACAACACAGAAGCATTATAATCTCATAATAATAATAATAATATAAAATAATAACATAATAATCTTACAATCCTCCACCAATGTTTTAATTACCACTGTCCCTTTACTTTTACTTTAAAATCAATTTAAAAGAACAAACCACCTCCATCTCTTGTTGCCGTCTATTCTAAATTAACACTAATGATCTTGGAGAACTCTCACAAACTAATTATGAACTCTCCCTTACAGAACAACACTTTGTACTCTATATCAAAAATAAACAATTTCCAAAAAGTAACAAACATATTTAAATCATTACAGAATCAATGATTCATTAAAGATGTAAACACTTATATAATGTGAGAGACAAAGCAGAGGAACTTTGGAAAGCATCTCCCATTCAGGAACACAAGCTTTATTTCACAAAACTAAGAGACCTCAGAAAAAAATCTGTTGCACTTCTTCAGACAAACCCAGGCTGCAATTCAAATTAAACAGAAAAAATATTATGTTTAATTAGCAATTTGGTTTTAATTTGTTAAAAACTTTAACAAAATCCATGGCTGAGATCCACTTAATGTCTCTCTCTGCATAAGGGAATAATTTCCACAGCCAACAGGCCACTATCACCACAAGGCTTTCTTAAAGAATTCTCATCTCTTTTTCTTCCCTCACCTCCATAATCCTTTTCTCTTGGAGCACAACAGCCTTCTCTGATACACACATCCCATTCTACTTCAAAAGGATTAGATCCAAAATCCCAGCTAGTGCACTTCCTGGGACGGATTATCTCCATCCATTGTTTATCTCTCTCTCTGCCAGGAATTTATCCACCACTCACTTGGACATCTATTTTTATATCTGCCTATCCAATATTTTAATGACAACCCCAAATAATGGCCACTTTTCAAACCTATCTCTAATGCATCCAAACCATCCCATGCCAATTATTTCCATGCAATCTCTGGTATTCCATCCCTTAGCAAAATATTTGAGAAGCTTATCTAGATGTAGCTCACTGACTGTCCACAGTCCCATAGAATCCTTTCCCCACTGCAACATAGCATCTAGACAGGTAAAAATAACATTACTGATACTACTTTTACTGGTGACATACTTATTGATATGAGTAAAGATCAATTTATACTAACAAAGCCTTTTAACACAGATTACTACAGTCTTCTATTACGTTCATTACTGTCAAAGCTTTTAAAGTTCAGCTTAGGTTCTCCTACTCTGCCGTAGCTCTGCTTCCCAAATGAGTGCCTCAGAGAACAGTACTGTGTCCCATACTTTTCACACTATTTATTAATAAACTCCTAATTTAGCTTCCACACATCCTCTTCCTCCTTTATGCAGATAATATGATCATTTACAGGTCCTGCACCTTTCCATCAATCTAAACCAGTCTCAAATCAGACTGACAAATCCTATCAACCTGACAACTGACCCACAATCTAATACACACTACAAAGTAAACCAAAGTCATGCTTTTTGTAAATCCACAAGTCCCAGCCAAAATGAAAAAATAATTGGACTAGTCCAAAATGACAAAAAATACACCGAACCCACAGACATTGCCAACATCCTAGCTGACAGGTTCAGCACAAACTTCTCCCCCCCGCCTCACCAAAAGGGCAAATATCTATCCCAGCAGAGTACTGCTCCCCTGACATCTCAGATGCTCAGGTAAGAGCCGCCCTCTCCAAAGCAAAAAACACAGCATCAATGGGACCAGACGGTGTCCCAGGCTGCGTCCTACATGAACTCCAAGAAGAGCTAAACCCAAACATAAAACTACTGTTCAATCTCAGCCTTACTGCAGGATATGTACCCAAAGAGTGGCGTACAGCAACAGTGGCCCCTCTCCACAAAGGTGGTGCCTCAACGGATCCTGGAAATTATCACCCCATAAGCCTGACTAGCTTGGTCTGCAAAGCTATGGAAAGGATCATCATGGACCTCATAAATAAAGATATTGGGGACGTACAGACACTGGATCCTACCCAGTTCGGCTTTGTTAAGGGCGGATCCTGCCTCTTCAACCTGGTCGATTTCTTTGAAACAGTCACCAAGGCCATTGACGAGGGGAAAGTGGTCCACACAGCCTACCTGGACCTTGCAAAAGCCTTTGATACAGTACCCCACTCGGGCATTATAGATAAGCTCACCAGCTTAAATATAAACCCCTATGTCACTAGATGGGTTGCAAGCTGGCTCAAGGACAGAACGTGCATGGTTAGAATTGCTGGAGCCATGTCAGACTCCAAACCATTTACAAGTGGCATCCCACAAGGCTCAGTCCTGGGACCTCTCTTGTTCGGTATATATTTCTCAGAGGTACAGGCCAACATGGAAGGACTGTGGCTGACCAAGTTTGCAGATGACTGCAAACTAGGCACCATAATCAACTCTCCAGCTGACACAAGCATCCTACAAAAGGGCTTCATAGAAACAGACAACTGGTGCCAGAGCCATGACCTCAAGCTAAATGCCAAAAAGTGTATAGTCATCCCCTTTGGCAAAAACAAAGTGCCCACAAATTACCACATAGGTGGTAATCCATTAAGTACGGAAGAAGTAATTAGGGACCTGGGGACCCAAGTTGATAGCAATCTCTCATTTGAAAACCACGGGGCCAAAGTGGTTAGAAAAACATTTTATATAGCCCACCTAATCATGAAGAGATTCACATCTAGATCAGGGGAGGTCATTGTGCCTCTTTACTCATCCCTCATCAGGCCCATAATTGAGTACAATGCCCCTTTTGGGATGTACCTTACCAGACACCTGCAGCAACTGGAAAGACCCCAAAAGTACCTCACCAAGAGGATAAAAGGGCTCAAACGGATGCCATATGCTGCCTGGTTAAAGAAACTCCAGCTCTACTCAGTGGCATACCACCTGCTCAGAGGCGATCTGTGCCTGACGTATAAAGCCATGTCCAATCCGGAATTAATGGACATGCTGCACCTCAGAAAATCCAAATCCCATCGAGCTACGCGCTCGAGAGACTTGAACCTCAGCACTGAAATAAATAGGACATGCTGGAGGGACAGATTCATAACCCAGAGGCTCCCTTCACTCTGGAATAAAATCCCAGTCCAGGTTAGGCAGAGTCCCTCATTGACTCTCTTCAAGAGGAATCTTGATGAGTGGATGGGAGATCGTAGGTTTATCCCGGGTATCACTTCTGTGTCACTGTTTGACAGAGGCACAGTATACTAACCTCGAAAAAGGGCATAGCAAAATTCATTTAAAATGGGTGGCGAAAGCCGACAACACTTTGGCTAGGCTTATAAATGCCCTAGGGCAGATAGCCTAGTATGAACCTATGTACCTAGTAACTATTTAAATCTGGAACGAAGAGAAACTGTGCAATATTATAAACACATCAGTATCTGGATGCACCTCAACCTCAACTAACAAAGCACATTTAATATTCTTAAAGCCACAATAATTGGTTTTCTTTTCATGTCCAATACAATTTCCCATTTCTTCCCCTTGACTGAAGAGTGCCATTGTTAATGGGGTTCTGCTACCCAGGTTTGAATGTGGTCTTATCATGGTGACAGTTACATCTAAAATGACTCTCAAACCACTGTAAACCACCTGTAATAGTATTTGCCAGTTCACCACCACAACTCCTAAAAGAGAAAACACTTTTCCCTTCTGCCTAAAATCAAGTGGCTACCACAGTTCCTAAGGGCTGTACTACTAGTAGCACTACTGCTGACCAACTAAACTAATTTCCCTTGCTAGTAAACAAGCTGTATGGCAAAATAATCTCGCACAACATAACGCCCCCCCCCCCCCATATACACTACAATCTACAGTATAAACACTCCTTATCCATACTCATTTTAACAAGTTTTGTCAGTCATCCCTTCTCATGTATAATCAAATCCCTTCTTTTCTAACTTTTATTCTAAGCTAAAAGCCTTATTGAAACAAGCCACATGTAAAAGCTTCCAAAATAATGAAATTGCCTAAACTGCTCCACTTCCTGGTATTCCTATATCTCTGCTTTTGCCTCCCAAACTATATCTGTATGTTTCTTCCCTCCCTTCCAAATAACGTGCCTCCCATCTTAGTCTCTCATACTTTTAATCCCTCCCCATCTCCTCTTTCATTTAATTTCTCTTATTCTTGCACCTCTTTCACTCAACCCACTCTTTAGATACCTCCATCCTTCCTCTTCACAGATTTGTATACTGTGTATAGTTCTCATGAAATCTTTGTTCTGCAATATTTATTATACTATATTATGTTAAGAGCATGTATCTAATCTATGTGTGCATCCTGCATAAATGTTTACTACTCTGTTTGCCCAACTTTGTATTACCAGGAAAGCTATTTTTCTTTCTTTATAATCATGGGCTGATCCTGATGGTGATTAAGCATAAAAATAAAATAAAAAAAAAATAAGTAAAATGACACCATTTATGTCAGGAAGCACTACAATAATATGGAAGATAGCTTTTTATGCTCTTGGGTGATATAAGACATACCTCTCAACTGTCCAGATTTTTGCAGAATGTCTAGATTTTTGCCTCATATTTTGGTGTGTCCCTTGCAAAATTTGTGGTTTGCTGGCAAATCACTGAGAACTGAAGTCATTAAGCCATGACATATATTTGAGTTTCAGACTTTATATCATTCAGAAAATGCATATTAACACAAATCCTGTTATTCTAGCAATTTTCTAAGAGCAATATTTACAATCTGTCCCTATTTTTGGTCCTTTGTCCCCCCCCCCCCACCATTGTTTAGGCTTTGACCAGATTTCTTGTGCTAAGAGGTTGAGATGTATGATATAAAGTATGCTCAAATATTATTCCCTTTAGCTGGTTTGTTGGTAATGCATATTAAGCTGGACTCAATCAAACATGGACTGTATATTGTTTCTGTACAGATGAACTATCTATTTTATTTCAGTTGCTGTTAGGATAGTTGATGTCTCCAAGTAAAATAAGCTGTTCTCAAGATAAAAATATGATGAAATTCAACAAGCCTGTAAAAGTCATTGGTGGAATAACTAAGAAGTCTGCAAGATGTTGAACTTTCCTTTCATCAAAACTATGACTGCTTAATGATTTTTGTTGTGTGTTGTACCAAAAACAGAATTTATTATTGAGACTTCTTACATCTGTTGGTAAGAACTGAAGTTTGACTTAAAAAGAGCTAATTTTCAGCTTCTACGAAGTTATTTATTTATTTGCAGTTTGTTAACTGGGAAAGTCTATTGGGCCAAAATGAGCTCGTTTTCAATGGACGCCCGGGGAGAAAAGACTCCATATACAATTATTACAAAGCTAATATCAACAAAGTTAACAAGTGCAATACAATTTTCAAAAACTACTAAAACATAATAATATAGAAGACAGAATAATAACATTTGAGCAAGGTGTTGTAACAAAGCATTGAATGAAATTAAAACATAAGTATTTTGGAGTAACTATGTATAATTTGGATATACTCTATACAAATTATATACTTGTCTATCCCACTTTCATTGTATACAATCTGTCATACACTAGACAGCATTGATAACTGTCTGTTAACTGAGAAATATCAAGGAATTTTATTCTCATAATCTCATGTGCTGTAGCAATGAAGGCATTAACCACTGTAGTTTTCTTCTTTAGTTACAAAGTGTTATCAGTCTTCAGTACGATGGTTAAAAAATGTCTTAACTCATGTTTCACTCTCCATCACTGTATGAAAGATTGGCTCTATAACTTTAGCTATTTTAGGTAGTTTCTTGTGCAACATTAGACATGTGTAAGATAATGTCTGCAATACTGTTTTTGCCCTTGCTTTATTTTCTTTGTGTACCCCAATATGTGTTCTGATGTACAACCTAGCTTTCATCTGTTAGAGATGTATGATTTATGCCTTAAATAAGAGCAGATATTGGCACCCTTTTTAATATGGAGTCATCTAAAACCGATATATCACCAAAATTGGATTGTTATATACTATGGAATTATGTACAGAATGTTACTGTATATCAGAAGTAATCCAAACTGTTCAGTAATTTCACCAGTGACTGTCAGTAATGAGGTGTCTGCATTAAAAAAAACTGATGTATTATCGCTTCCACAGTAAGATTTATGAGCTGAATTGAAATCTTCAGTCTCCTTGGAGTTATCACTTGTCACTTGAGTGTCATCCATTCTTAAATCATATATTTTTTGTGCCTCATACACTTTGTCTGTCTTAATGAAGAAAATGTTTGCGTCGCTGAACTATATGTAGACTTCTGGTGTAATAAAAAATGTTTTATGGACAAAGGGCCTATGCTGCCTTACTTAAATGTCACATATATATTATATGGACCTTCTATACATCAGGCAAACCCATTCACCATTAGAGAAATCCTCCAACTATCTGTTAGATCATAGACTATCCCATATGCATCAGGTGTTTACTTGGACTAGAGTACATCAGATTTATAATGCAGTAATAAAATATTTAGGGGCCCAGGTAGGACAAAGACCCATCAAAATTCTTCCAGTGATGCCCAGTAATACACTAGACATGAGATAAACACAGTCAGTTTCACTTGCTCCTTTACCAGTACATTCCTCTCCATCAGTTAGATACCAGTAAATCAATTTCCATTTGTAATATGCTTCCCCTAACAAAGCTCTCCTATTATTCTTGTGAGTATGAAGTCTGTGACATCTCAGAACAGTAAGAAAAATAGGAATCTATCATACATATATATATATATATATATATATATATATATATATATATATATATATATATTTACCAAAGCTAACACAAACAGGAACTGTTCATAAGGATCACCCAATTTTAATGTTGCATTTTATCTCCTCATCACCATAAACATGTTGACATTTATTGGAAAAATGTGATAAGAATGAGGCTGCATAGTCTGATTATAAACAAAGCAAAATAACCTGCTTAATGCTTGTAACCTGTTTCATTATATCTCCCTTAAGAGCACACATAAACAAACTAACAAACAGCTTAAGGGAACCATTAGGAAGCTCAAAGCTGAGTATGAATGCAAAATAGTTGCTAAAGCCAAACATAACAGTAAATTCTTCTTTAACTATATCAGGAAGTTAAGAACTAACATCCAACAGTGTTTGGAGCTAGTCCCTATCCTAGGTAACAAATTTAATGCAGATTTTACTCCCCCCACAATTATAGCTATCCCACAGGTTCCACAATCTCAGTCACTGCCTTTAATTATTATTATTATGGAACAAGTTCTCTCTGCCCTTTCAAAAACTAAGACTGCTTCATCCATGGGCCCTGACAACATGCCAAGTTGCCTGATTATCAATGCCAAATATGGCGTTTCTGAACCCCCCTACTTAAACCCTTTAATCTACGACTCTCCACTGGTTACATTCCAGAAGCCTAGAAAGCAGATACAGTAATGCCATTACACAAGGATAGCCCAAGCACTGATTCTGGTAATTACAGACCAATTAGTCACAGTAGGCTCATATGTAAAGCTGTGGAGTGCATTATCTCAGACTTTATTAAATGAGGACATTGAAAATCTATTAACCCTGGACCCTCATCAATTGGGCTTTATCAAAGGAAGGTCCTGCCTAAGTCCGTAATTTCTTTCAAAAGGTAACAGAAGCAGTAGAAGGTGATTATTCAATGCATACAGCATATTTAGACCTGGCAATGACCTTTGACACTATTTCACATGTAGGCATTATTGATAGTCTTGTAGATGTAAATATAAATCCTTATATTGTACAATGGATAGCTAACTGATTTTAGGACAGAACTCTTATGGTTAGGGTATCAGGTGCCACTTCCTGAAGCAAAAGAGTTACAAGTGGTACACCACAGGACCCAGTTTTGAGCTCTCTCCTAATTAGCATGCATATCTCAGATCTTCAGGTCAGCACTGCTAGCCCATGGTTAATTAAGTTTGCAGATGACTGTAAATTGTGTGTTGTTATTTGATTTCAACTGAATCACAATTTCCTTAACATAGTTTAGACCATGTTAGCAATTGGTGTAAAAACAATGGCCTCAAATTAAATGTAAGAAAATGTAGCATAATTCATTTTGGTAAGCAAAACAGTTTCACTTATCATATAGATGTACCCCTCTAATCAAGCAATGTTGTAAGGGTATGGCTACTGTTGTTGATAATTCTTTATCATTCAGCCATTGTGTCTCCACAATAGTTCAGAAAGCCTTTTATCTGGCCTATCTAATGTCCAAAGGCATCTCCACTAGATCCAAAGAGGTCGAAATTCTCATTTACACAAAACTTATCAGACCAGTCATTGAATACAATGCACCTTTTGTCATGTGTTTATTTAAATATATCACAGAACTTGAGAAATCTCAGAGATTTCTAACTAAAAAGATCAGTAGCCTCAAAAATTGTAATTATCAAGAGAGGCTGGCAGCCCTTTCTCTGTATGGTGATCTATGTCTAGCCTTTCGTGTCTTGAAAGACCCAACCTTATTTGAACTCGTAGTTCTTCACAGAACTAATGGTACATTAAATACTCAGTTAAAGGTACATTAAATATTCATTTAAAGGGACCCTTCATCAATAGACAAATAAGACATGATAGATTCATATTCAGTGTATCCCTCACCTCTGGAACACACTTCCACTACATCTCAAGTAGAGTGGCACCCTTGCCACCTTCAAGGCAAACCTAGATAACTGAATGGGCAGCCTCGTATTCTCTCCAGGTCTATCATGTCTTGCCTTCCTTGAGGCTAGAGGGAAATCTGAATAGGGCTTTTTGGCTAGGCTTGAAATAGTCTGCAGACTGACTAACTAGTACTTACCTGTGAACTTATGAAAATATTACTGAATTATTTTATCCCAGTAAAACACAATAAAGTTTGGACTCTGCATATTATATTTCTGGTTAATCCAACGAGAAACACAAAACCTTGTGCTTCAAGTCTTGATAGACAGAGTTTGTAGACTGCCACCACAAATGCCATTGTTAAGATGGTCCAGATGTGCATAATAGCAAACTTGTAGTTTTCTGGTGGTGCTAACTGTTCATTCCTATGTCATCATGGAACATCTATTGTGTATTGTGAAGTAATAATCAATCTACATGCTCTAATATCTAGCTATTACATTCATAAATAAAAATAAAAATGAAGATGCATGTCTATGTGTCCTCAAGTTACAACAGTAAAACAGAAACTATGAAAAAACAGACAGAAGACACTGATGGTAATCCTTGTAAAAAGTGTTTTTCTACACCCAGTATTGCATTACCCTGGTTTAAAGTCATTGTTCTTGTCTGTATATTCATATGATGTGTTTCAAATGGATTCTCCTACTCTGTGAATGCTATCTACAGACCAGGATAATTTATAAAGTTCCTTTGAATCCCCAAAACAAGTTAATCTGGGCCTTTCTATGTCAGCTGGAGAGGACTAATAAACAACTCATTTTCATCATTTCCTCAGATTAATGCTTCATTTTTGGCTATGAGTCTAGACACCTAGTCTTCTAAGGTTGCACGTTCCCTTTGTTTTGTGACCTTAGATATGTCCGTTAGCAGTCAGTCACATGATCACAACATGCTGATGCTGTTTATTTGACAAATGTTATCGCATCTTATCTCTGAAGTCTGACACATTTTATCTTCTTTTTATGTCTGTCTTCTGAGACACTGCAATCCAACAGTTGTCGTTTGAGAGGCCAGGAATCCTAGAATCCCTCCACAACTCATTACTGACTGGTTGCTATCTTCTTTTATCTTTCAAAAAAAATCTGTATTTTCAAAATAAGACAAAGAAACTCTCTGGCCCTTTCTCCAGACCATACACGAGGCCAGATACAGGAACCATGGCTGTTGGCCAGCCACACTGCATATTATCTTTATATGTCACTAGAATCTGCCAACTTTTAAACAACTCTCTGGAGGCATTTTCCATGAATTTTAATGTATATTGTGCCTCCATGAAACTTGTCTAACATGCTTTCTATTTGCATTGATATATTCTTCAGCTTGAAAGGAGTAAAACAACATAATTATATATCTAGGCTTACATGAATCTTATGATGTCTGCCCCACCAACTGGATCCTCTCTGTGTCAGCTGGCACTTTTGACAGTGCATGCATGACATCCACAAGTATTCTAGAGATAAAGGATTTTGAGCTTGTATCTGAGATTTAATTATGGATCCCATGGATCTCAACATTATGTTGAGATTGATTTACAAGGTCTTTCATTTTCTGTCTCTTCAATTCCACTAGTTCCAGTTCCAGAACTCTTCTCTACTTTGGAGCAATTCTCTGCTTCTTTAATTATTGAAATCAATTATACATTGACTTTTTTAAACATCTCTTACAGTAGATGAGCATTGGTTTTGACACTTTCCACTTCCTGTTCCATTAGTGATGTTTGTTTAGATAACATAAATAACTTATATTTGGATGCTGTGTCTCTCAACCTAGTAATCAGGTCATTGGGTGAATTGTTTCTCCATTGATCCGTGCCAAAAAAACACCAAAAATGCCATCACAACCATTTTACTAATTGAAACTAATTAATACATTACACTAGGTAAACATAAACAAAGAATTCATCAGAGTTACAACCAAATTAAAAAACAGCATTTCACTTGGCAATGTAGAAAAAGTTCACTTAATCATCTTCTATTCACCATGCAAGCACAGTTATATCCCACCACTGACTCTGAAATTCCCACTATCTCCCAAAGCAATATACCACTGCTCAGTTCTGAATGACTAACTACCAAAAGGGGAGGGGGGAAACAGAAGAGCGGCTCAAAATGAGCCCCCTCTACTCTGCCCTAATAAAGTCTAGTACACTTAAATTACTTATCCCTCCTACTCCTAAAACAAGAGAAGGGAGGGAGGGTTGTATCAATCCATGCCAAAAGAGGCTTGGGTAAGCCCTACATAGATTTATAAGCCCTAACCTCCACCCACCCACCACTTACCTCACTTCCTGCCCTAACCATCTCTCCATTTCCTCTTAAATTTAACCCTTCCCAACCCTACATAATCTTTGCACCATTACACATCTTATTCAGTCTCCCATCACTCACCCATCCCACCCCCACTATTTACTCAGGTGTCTTTGGACAAATGAGTCTGCAAGCAAACTGTATTAGTCATAGTTTGAAACTCATTTTTTTGCATGACTCCTGGATATATTAGGAAATAGGTATACAGAGCTAAAAAGTTACTCCAGCATCTTGCTGCAAGCCAGCTGTGTTTCCCATGCTGCTGTGTATTTAAATTGCAAAAAGGGAGGAAAGGAGAAAAAAGCTGAACTTGAATGACAGAATATCAGATACTGCATCCGACAGAGAAGCTTTTATTAAGGACTCATTCTGCACAGCTGTCTGAAGTGTCACCACAGCTGAACTGGCCACAACTCTTTCTCAAAATCCACAGGTGGTTGTATTCTACTTTCATTGATGCACAGGCTATATCTATATACTGAATGTGCTAGCGAGAACTTTGTATCACTTACATGTTTCCCATGTGCAGTTCTTTATGAGGCTGTGCACTATATATCACTGTATGTGTACGCAAGACACTGATATCACAACACTGTCCAGCTCGATGATACATTAAGTGTGCACTCACTGGTGGATCTTAGCTAGACGACTATGTCCCATTCATCCAATGTGAAGGGTCAGCTGGCTGCTCATCAGGAATCCTGTTAGTAATTCTAACTATATCTTCATTCCAAAGTGGAGTTCTTGTTTTAGCCCTCTATTATACACAAATTAATTGTTGAAAAAATATGACCCCTATCCATATTCTTATGCTTTTGATTAGCACCACTAATGCCAAGTTGTTTATATGAAATATGACAAAAAGGGTGACAGTGACTTGGTCATTTTACAAAACACAACAAAAGGCAGAAGCAATACTAAGCTTTATCATATGTACACAGAAACAGCATACTCAACAAATATGCTACACACCAGGACTGAGTTCCAGAAAAGCATAAAACCTTTATATTTGCACATGATACAAGTAGAATTACTGTTTTCAAAAACAAATTGGTCATATAGTTTGTTGGAGAAATTGATCTTGCTACCTTTTTCTTGTGAAACAATAAAGCATTTGCATTTTTCTGGAATGCATTTTTAGTGTTGTTATATTTAGCTGCTGATTTTTTAAGTTTGCCACAAATCTTTTTGTCATTATTAGACCCAACATTCCTATTTACTTATTCAAGATCCTAACACACACACACACACACACACACACACACACACACACACACACATGCACACAGACCCACACGTACACAGACACACACATGCACACACACACATATATCTTTATATATCTATATGTATATCTATATCTATATCTATCTATATAGATAGATATAGATTAGTAGATGGATAAATTGATATATGCATTTAGGTACTAACAGGCACCCTTTTGTCCCTATTTCCCTGTTCCAGTAATATGGCTAACCTGATGTATTCTCTTTCATGCAACTAAATATGTCAGTCACATTTCTTTAGTAAACAATTTCACTCCTATTTCACTTTTCTACTTTAAATGGCCTGTGCTTATAGCTTTTCAAAATTCACATCATCCCTGTATTCTGTCTCCTACAAACTGTTAAGGAAGATCTATGCCTGACATACAAGGCATTGTCATACCCCACCCTGATTCACCTCTTGCATAGCCACAAAACAAACAGTATCAGAATTACCCATTCTAAAGACTTAAACCTTGCCTGTAATATAAATGGGACCTGCTGGAGAGACAGGTATGCATCCCAGAGACTACCCCTTCTCTAGAATTGGCTCCCCATCAATGTGAAGCGGAGTTCCTCTCTAACCCAATTTAAGTGTAACTTGGGCAACCAGATGGGGAGCAGGAAATTCATCCGTGGTTTGGCACCCGTGTCTCTAATGGGCACAGGCAGCCTGTAAATGGTTTACCTCCCAGGCCTCTGCTTGTAAATGTTACATCTCCCAAGCCCCTGCTTATTCCTATCAATCAAGTGCACCAGAACTTGTCAGAGATTTGGGATGCATATCTAGGCTTAAATAGGCTCTAGTGATCATTTGCCTAATACACACCTCTGAACCTATGACAGCACTTTGCATAACTCCTAGATTTCTCAAAGATAAAAATCCTATACAGTATGTCTTTATCCTGTCGTTTAGTTTCATACATTTCCTAGTGGAATAAAACTTATTATTTATATCATTCTTATACACTAGATAATTAAGTTAATTATTTTAAACTACTTGTACTTTATTTGCAATTTTCTACTTATGATTTTGAAAGGATATTGATACTTGTTGCATTTGGTCTAGTAATGTTTTGAAAAACATGTATTGTATGTGTTCTACATACAATGTTTGTGTACTTTGATTACTGTATTTTCCATTTTATTCCAGGTCAGGGCTGAAAAGGGTCTTTGCATTAGGTCACCTACCCTTTAAAAAATGAATCAATCAGTCAAAAAAAGATAATAAATTAAGCTTATGGTTATCAGTGGGATGGATCAGCGTTAAGTTGTTTTGATATCCTGTTAGATATGATATGTTGAGTAGTGATGGGATATGTAGATAGTGAACAGAGATGAAATAGGCAAAGGGTCCTCAATATCTAAAGCCAAACAGCAATACAATGTTGTATCTCTTCATTTCTCTCATTTTATTTGTGAAAGTAATCATACCTATCCACTTTAAAATGTTAAAAAGAAGAGATTTTTAACACTCTTGCATATCCAAAGTATCGGAGCTATTATATGAATCACTTGATAGGGTTCAGGAACATAATCCCTTGCACCATGTTTGGTACAATCAATAGATAAGTTCAGTATCTAACTTAAAAAAGTAACTAAATAGTAAACATACTTTAAAATCCCTACTAAAAGATCACCTATCCAAACCTTGGATATGTTCCTGTACAGAACCAGACTAATTTCACTTGTTCCTGACTTTCAACATCTCTAGATCACAGGTGTACTATGTAGTTTCACTTAGTGCATAGTACTGTGAACCAGGTGTTTAGGCAACCTTTATAGTTATGATTTCTAGTTTATGATCCTGTTTGTCTATGGAAACTTCTTTTTGAATTTATGTTCAAGCAATTCTATATTTGTTGTATAATATCTTGTTTAATTTGTTTCTCAATATTCTAACCACTGTATGCTGCATCATTTGTAAAACTCTGATTTTACTCCTTTTATATGTTCTATGCTCTTTGTACAAAATAGCTATGTTGATATTTTTTTTATTATTTTTTTATATTTTTTTTTTTACTATGTATCTGGAGCTTTTCTCCACAGGCCTTCACTGAAAATGGTCACCTTGTGCCCAGTCGGACTAACCCAGTAAACAAATGGCAAATAAAATAATAAATAAATAAATAAACTCAGCTGTCTGGATAGAAGATCATCAAGGTTGCTATTAATTTCTTCCATAACAAAATTACCCAGCTCTTGCTATAGCGTATTTCAGACTAAGGCATAAGGGAATATAAGCATCTGCTACAGTTATAAAATACTGAGTTTTTCACAATCCCAGAACATTTGCATTCCAAAATAAATGCCTGATAATGAAGTCCAAAAGTTTATAATAAAATAAAGTGTGGCTAAGATAATAAATATGCTTATTGTGCCATTATATAATTAATAATAGCTAAGAATCTGTCATCAGTTTTTGTTTGATTTTACCTTAAATAGGATAAATCAGTTCATAACAACTGATGATTATTAGCATAAGTGCACTGTATTCCATAAAAGCAAATAGTAACAATTTTTGAATGCTTGCCTCTTTTAGAATGCGTTTTTCTTTGCATTATTTAGCCTCGTTTTAACATTTTGAGCAAAATAAAGGGCAATCACAATTGAAAAAGAGGCTTATGAATGTTGTACTATAAACGAATAATTTTTCAAAGTACATAAATCTATCTGCTAGGTTTGCATATTACAAGAATGATTAAAAAAGAGCTGCATTAGCATATTCTATGAAATCATTCTGAAGTTTGGCTGAAAACTGCCAGATGCTGCTCTGTGTGGATAAATTGTAAGAAATATGCCAGACTTGCATTTGTATGAGATTCAATTAGTCAACAAAGATAAAAGTAAGGCTGGAAGGGAGGAAATACATAGGCAGCTAATATTGTTGCTATCACTAGACACAGAAGCTTTTAATCACATTAGGCTTCCCAATGACAACAAGGAGGAACTTAAATTTTGTTTATATATGCATAGCTATATGTAGCTTATTATTAAACATTCCTGAAAACTGCTGAATAAGGACAAACAGCAAATGATTTAAGTTTACTCATTTGGATTGCATTTATGTTGTTTGTGCAATTTATTATGTATTGCAAAATAAAAATGCCTGCACAAAATGCTTGTGAGCAAGAAAAATGTTATTTAAAAGGTCATCTGTTTTCATCTTATGCTGCAGTCCATCTTATCTACAAACGTTGTCATTACAACTATGCTACATTGTCGGCATTGTAAAAATAATATGACTCTGGCTTCAGCTGTCATCGATTCATAGAAAGCGGATTTCGTCTTCACTGTGTGTCACTTGAAGTAAAGTAATATATCCAGATCTTTCTATTGATAGTGCTTATGCTTGAAAAGCAAAATAAAATGAGTCACTATTGATATATTAAGCATATCTCTTGTCAAGTATATCTAAATAGACTAGCAGTACAAGATATTACTGTATCAGCAAAACAGAATCCATTTTTTGTTTTTGTTCATGTTGTCACTTAGGTGATATTTAACAATTATTGGTTTCCTATCTTAGTCTAACTAATCTGAGCATATGCATCTTACAGAGATAGTAGTGAGACAGTAGGGAGTGAAAGTGTTTAAAGAAAATACTTGATGATGGTGTAATTGAATGGCGAAGGATATACCTGGGATCTTAGGGAGCCCTCAAACAAGCATAATTATAAATGGCAGACATGCTGCACGTCTGTTCTAACCACGCTGCCTGCATTTCTTTTTGTCTTGGAAAGTGTGGCCCTTGTGTGAGATTACTAGTCCTCAGACAGCAGCAGTGGTAATCTGAGTTTGAGACTTCACAGTGTAACTGCAGTCGTTGAACAGGATAAGAGATATAAAACAAAAGTAGTTCAATCGGTCACCCATTCCCATGAAGCACAGAACCTAAGAAGCTTGAACAGGGGAAAAAAAAACATATTGAGGGAACGAAGCTGCTTGACGGTATAATTTAAACTAAAGGAAATGCAATTAAATAAATATGAGCCAGAATGGAATTTTGCAAGCCAGATGGTAAAAATGGCTTTTGTAAAAGAAAATCAGTATCTGGAAAAGTAACATTTCATTTGCAGTAAGACATATATGCCTATATGAAAGTCATGTATGAGGGAAAGTAGTAAGCAGCCATTATGCCCAATACCAACACAACCCAAAGCATCCAAGTTTTGAGGTTAAAAATCTTTCTGGCCAGTAAATATTTTCCATCCTACATTTTGGCCTTTTAATTGTGCGTGGATATTTTGGGCGTACTGATATCTTCACACCAGCTAAAGACCTAGAGAGACAAATTGCAGCTGCAAAAGTGACAACATAAAAACACAGTAATAATGTTAGTCATGTGATCACAAGGACTATGTAAACAGCCACAAGAGTTCTGCATGGACAGCAGGTGCAAAGGCTCAAAATGGTCAAAGTACACAACAGAAAACAGCCAGCATGAACTGGAAAGGAAGTTTAATGTATAAAACCGCAGTCAACACAAACTGCTGGAAAGGCTATTGAGCCAAAACCAATTTGTGTTGACTGCGGTTTTATACATTAAACTTCCATTCCAGTTGGTGGTGATTGTTTTCTGCTGTATACTATCACAAGGACTATACCATGCCTAGCTATACACACCATTAAAACAACACACTTAAACATTTTTGACACTTTCTGAGCATTTAATAGTACTCACCTGCAAAATCTAACAAGACCATGCATGGTAACATTAAGGTCAATTTATGACTTCTTCTTCTTTCAGCTTTTCCCAGTTAGGGGTCGCGTTGCCAGCCCGGCGCCCAACCTTCCACAGAAGGCACACACATGCACCACTCACACCTAGGGCCAATTTAGAGTGTCCAATCCACCTATTGCATAACTTTTGGAATGTGGGAGGAAACCGGAGCACCCGGAGGAAACCCACGCAACCACAGGGAGGACATGCAGACTCCGCACAGAAGGCACCCCAGCTGAGAATTGAACTGGAGAACCTCTTGCTGTGAGGCGACAAAGCTAACCGCTGCACCACCACGGCCACCCAAGGTAAATTTATGACTACCCAATCAGTAATCAAGACTAACCTTAAAGGTACCCAAGGTAATGCTTTGTTTGAATTCTGGTGGCAACTTATTCCCATAAGCTGGGAACAGGTTTAGTTAGAAACCTATTCTTCCAGTGAGTCTTATTTATTTGTTGGTTGAGATTCATGGCCCTACTGCAAGTGCTTATAGAGCCAAATATATATTTTTCTGCAAAGGTCTTTTTGGAGTGGCCAGAAGGCTCCTTTTCATGAGGACAATGGTGCTAATCATTCACAATAGCTGAATGCTTTAAGGCCTTTAATTTTCTTGGTTAGAAATCTAGGAGTCTTTTCCAGTTGAGCAATACGCTTGGATTATGTATGCCAAACTGAACTTTATACTTAGTGATGGGTCTGATAAAGGAAAAGTACAGTGAAAGAATGACTTCCTGGAGCCTTGAACATAATCCCTTGGATGTTAACTAAGCAGAATAAAATGATCTCCTGTGGTGGAAACATGGTGATGAAATCTGAGAGGTATAAGCACCTAGGTCTCACATGATCATATCTGTCTGAAGTGGAATACCATTTACAACATCTGAGCTGTGAACAACTTTTTTTTGCCAAAATACTATACTGCATTATTTTACATTTAGCTTGAGACCATTTTTGTACACAACGCATGCGCATATTTCAGCCCTTAATGGAGCTATTTAGTATCAGTGGATGAGCAAATAGTGCACAGCTTGCAAGCATCAATAAACTCAGTCAACAACACTTCTGAGCTATTGGACTGTATGTCTGCAAAATAAATGTTCACTAGGGAGGGTCCCTCACAATATGATACCCCACTGGTTACAATTTTACATTCAGAGACAATAACAGTGACTTTTACAACCTGGGATCTGTTGGACAGTCAGTTTGAAATGCAATGGCCAGCATTAGGGGTTATGTTAAGTTTATCTAATTTTTCAATAATGCAAGACTGGAAGATAGTGTCAAAAGCCTTGGCCAGGTCAAGATGAGTATAGTGCTCTGACTGACTGTCCACTTTCCACAGCCTCTATTACCTTTTCAAAGAAGCTTACTAGGTTCAAGAGGCAGACCTTACCCTTCATAAAGCTGAACTACTTGGTGTCTAGTTCAGTTAAGTAGTCCATGGGGGGTAATTCAATAAAGCCTATAGTGTTAAAGCCCAGACACGGAACATGTCTAACAGGTGATCCAGGAAACAAGGTCAGGGTGTGCACGAGCCTCCCAGCACTGTTCAGACACAGAGGCAATTGCATAATGCAAATCTCATTTGCTAATGAAAAACATGCAAATGAGGTGAATTTGTGATCTAGGAAGCAAACAGGCATCCGTATATGAGACATGTCTGCAGGACAAATATACACCATTACTAACCATGTACTGGAATGTAAAAATAAAAAAGGGACCATAACAACTCAAATAAAAGCATTTATTAGGTGCAGTAGGTATGCCAATGGCCAAAATTGACATTTAAAAGTGATGCAATTAATGATAAATTGAATGTACTTTTTAACACGTATGTCATGTTTAAGCAGTATGCAGTGATGTGCAAACATAATAGGTTGTAAAATAAAAATTAAAATAGTAAAATTTGAGATATAAAACTATATTGAAGTTTTCCATTATATTGGTCAATAGGCAGAGTCATACGATGGCAGGTTATAGTGGTTGCTAAGGACATAGGCTCTGGTGTAGTGCAGTAACTAGGGTATACGCAATTAGGTGTATGTAAATGAGCTAAGTTTACTGAATAACAAAATGGGACACCATGTCTGCAGGTACCTAACCGTCTAAGGGCTACAATGTGGTAGTGTAGGTAGAAGAAACAGCTGACATGATAAGGGTGTGTGTCACGGTTTGTGTAAGCACTTTGGAGCACAGCAGCTCCTGTACCCACTCAGCTAAGCAAGGGGTATATCTGAGGCGGCTAAGCTGTGCTTAACTGGTTCAAGAAAATCTGAGTGTGCTCATGTACAGAGGATGGCCCTTTCTGCTCAGCAATGTTTACACTAGCTCCACGGGTTTGTGCGGAGTGCCGTAGGGCTTAGAAGTGGAAGAAATTAAAAAAAGTAAAAAAAATAAAAGGAAATAGCTGAGAAATGGCAATCAAATATAAATGACTAATAAGCCCACTGCCACTCACAGTGGCCCAATCAAACCCCTCAATAATGTAGCTGGCAGGTGTGATGTATCATAGTCACCCAATCACACAGGCTGCATCTGCAGAACACAAGTATAAAGTATGCAAACACCCTTCAATCTGATTTCCCCACATACTCTGCACCATTGGAGTACACACTTGGGAATTTTAACTGACAAAATGATAGGGGCTGCTGTGCTTTGCTACATCTCTACATGCTACAGGCTGAAGGCAGTAATGAGGATGATGCTGACAACTGGCCCAGGCTGAGGAGGAGAAGAGTGTTCAGACTCAGGGTAACCTTTCATGGGCTACATGAGATGGAGATAGTAGAATGCTACAGAGTGGACAGGGACATACTACAGCAACTCACTGAGCTCTACCGCCCTCACCTCAGACCCAGAGCCAACAGATGGGAACCCATCCCATTGGAAACAAAGATATGTGTAGCCTTAAGAATACCAGCTCCAGGTACTTTCCAAAGAACTACTAGGGAGATCATGGGGATCTCACAGGCATCTGCATACAGGGTACTCCACCATTTCCTGGATGTCATGCTAACACATGCCATTGAGCACATTTATTTCCCTAACACCCTTGAGGACAGAACCAGTAATATGTGTCTTTTCCACCATGTAGCACACTACCCAGAGGTATTGGGTGCCATAGACTGCACTCATGTTCACATCAAAACACCACCCAGTGAAGAGTGTAGAATCTACGTCAACCGCAGGGGCTATCACTCCATCAACTGTCAGGTTGTGTGCAATGGCCAGGGCATTATTATCACTGTGTAGGCTGGCAGCCTTGGCAGTTATCACAACTCCCACATCTGGCATGCCTCACAGCTGTACCAGGCATTTACCGGGGGAAAATCCCATACAGCAATCTACTGGGGGATGCTGATTACACACTGAAACTATGGATGATGATACCCATCAGAAATGCACAAGACCCACTGAAGAATGACATAATGAGGCACACACACACAAATTAGGAACATCATAGAGCATGTGTTTGGGCTGCTCAAGTCACGGTTCTGCTCCCTTGACATATCTGGTGGAGCCCTGCAGTACTCTCCAGCCACATGTGCACACATGTTCATAGTATCTACCATGCTACACAATATGATCCTGCAGAAACAGCTGCAGCAGGAACATCAGAGGCAAGGGGGGACACAGTCCCCCACCATTGTCAAGGTTCCCACAGGCACAGGGGGACTCGGAGGAGGAACCCCTTGAGCCTGTCCCTGTAGGCAGACATAGGCATGCCCAGTATGCCCTGGCCTTGGCAAAGACGCAACGCAGAGCATATGCACGGACACCCTAGGGGCCCAATGACTGACACCTCACTCCAACTCACATACACACAGTAAAATGGATGCCAGCCACATCATACTACCTGTACCTTACCATGTATAGGCCGTGTACTGCTTGCATCCAACAGAGTCAGCCCTGAAGCACTGTCCTGTCAACCACTGCTTGCACAAGGTAAGTCACTCTTATTACCAATAAATGAATGGGGTAGTAGACTGTGGTAGCATATGTATGGTATTGCATTTATGCCTGGGAATGGAGTGAATTACCAGGACAGCATCAGACATTGGACAGATATCTGGGACAGCAGGAACTCTCTCCCAAATACTGGCTGACCCACAATATGCAGTAGGCCCTAAACCAGTAAAATCTACTGCACTATGTGAGTGACTTTGGGCAAAGGACAAATTCATGGATGTCAATGTTGGAGTCCCATACATAGCTCTATACCTCTTACAGCAAGAAATCTGTACAAAGACATAATGAAGTGGGGGTCAAAGGTCCAAAAATGGGGACACGTCTTAAATATTGCTCTTACAAATATAGAAAGTTGATAAAGTAACAGGTGTTTCAGTAGCATGAATTCCCTGAAGGGCAAGAAGTCTGAAACTCAAATGGCTGTCATTACTTTCTAAATTCAGTCTTCCAAACACCATACACACTGTTCCCTGATGGCAATAAAACGTAACCACAACTTCAGGTGAATATTTCCCAGAACACAGAATACGACATACGCTTCTGAACAGTCAATAAAACTTTTAATTCGAAAATAGAGTGAGCGCTTTCGCCAACAGGCTTCTTCAGACTCTTAATAAATACAAACCAAATTTCAACTTCTTTAAAAAGCCCACCATAAATTCTCATTGGTTACAAAATGAATCACCTTAAAATTTAAAGTGATACATGCATCACATATTGTGACTCTTCAAATACAATCTATATGTATGCTGTTTCAAGATAATCTTCTGCTTATAAAATTTGCATAAAAAGAAAACCAATTTATGAGAAAATGGACATCTATTAAAAATTTCTATTAAAATACTGGTATTCATCAAAAATATATTATACAAATTATGGACATATAAATGTATAACACATATAACAATATGAAAATCAAACATTTTAGGCTTATTGAATAGAAAATCAAATAAATAATACTTATTAAAAAATCAGATATCTCGTGCTTCTTAAATAGAAGCGATAGATAACTTCAACACACAAGCATACTTTTACATGGTGTGAACAACTCATAAAAACCACTCTCTGAAAATAAAAATTGCTCTAAAACCAGGCGGCTGTAAATTATACAAATTCTATGTACCAAAAAAGGCATGTTAAAAAAGAGCAAACGGTACATGTTATGGAACAACAGAGTATGTCCATAACATATTGGCGCACCTGGTGAACCATCAATGTGGAGACAGTCTATATTTATTAAATGAAAACATTATGTGACTTCAGTACGTAGACACGATCTTTCATATTGTGGGCAATTCATAGAGGCCACTCTCTACAGTCAGGGGTTGTCCTATAACCAAACGGCAATGATTTATACTAATTCTATACACCATTAACTAACAAAAACATGCTAGAGTGCTAGGAAAGTTAGTTATGGAGTAACAAAGTATATCTATAGAATATAGGCACACAAAATAAACCTTCAACCTTAAAGTATCTCATAGAAATTACTCACTAAGGTTCAGGGTTAATTTAACCTACTTCTACATCAACGGCTAAATTTTAATCAGACTTCAGAAACTATAAAGTGTTCCTTTAAATCATACAGGATATAGTCACTACACTCTACGTAATCTCCTACTCTTGAGAAAGGGCTTTATTTGTACCTTATCATTTAGACCAGGAGGTACATCTGCTCTCCATCTGATAATCCACCTGGTCTCACACTCCAGTGTTCTGTTGATAAGGTCACCTCCTCTAAAACTTTGTATAAGGGACTGGAGGACAAAAAATTTAAAGGTGTGATGTAAACCTACTGCTTTACAGTGTCTAGCTAATGCATTAACATCTAGCTGGTGTGTGAGACCAGGTGGATTATCAGATGGAGAGCAGATGTACCTCCTGGTCTAAATGATAAGGTACAAATAAAGCCCTTTCTCAAGAGTAGGAGATTACGTAGAGTGTAGTGACTATATCCTGTATGATTTAAAGGAACACTTTATAGTTTCTGAAGTCTGATTAAAATTTAGCCGTTGATGTAGAAGTAGGTTAAATTAACCCTGAACCTTAGTGAGTAATTTCTATGAGATACTTTAAGGTTGAAGGTTTATTTTGTGTGCCTATATTCTATAGACATACTTTGTTACTCCATAACTAACTTTCCTTACACTCTAGCATGTTTTTGTTAGTTAATGGTGTGTAGAATTAGTATAAATCATTGCCGTTTGGTTATAGGACAACCTTTGACGTTAGAGAGTGGCCTCTATGAATTGCCCACATCATGAAAGATCGTGTCTACGTGCTGAAGTTACATAATGTTTTCATTTAATAAGTATAGACTGTCTCCACATTGATGGTTCACCAGGTGCGCCAATATGTTATGGACATACTCTGTTGTTCCATAACATGTACCATTTGCTCTTTTCTAACATGCCTTTTTTGGTACATAGAATTTGTATAATTTACAGCCGCCTGGTTTTAGAGCAATTTTTATTTTCAGAGAGTGGTTTTTATGAGTTGTTCACACCATGTAAAAGTATGCTTGTGTGTTGAAGCTATCTATCACTTCTATTTAAGAAGCACGAGATATCTGATTTTTTAATAAGTATTATTTATTTGATTTTCTATTCAATAAGCCTAAAATGTTTGATTTTCATATTGTTATATGTGTTATACATTTATATGTCCATAATTTGTATAATATATTTTTGATGAATACCAGTATTTTAATAGAAATTTTTAACAGATGTCCATTTTCTCATAAATTGGTTTTCTTTTTATGTAAATTCTATAAGCAGAAGATTATCTTGAAACAGCATACATATAGATTGTATTTGAAGAGTCACAATATGTGATGTATGTATCACTTTAAATTTTAAGGTGATTCATTTTGTAACCAATGAGAATTTATGGTGGGCTTTTTAAAGAAGTTGAAATTTGGTTTGTATTTATTAAGAATCTGAAGAAGCCTGTTGGCGAAAGCGCTCACTCTATTTTCGAATTAAAAGTTTTATTGACTGTTCAGAAGCGTATGTCGTATTCTGTGTTCTGGGAAATATTCACCTGAAGTTGTGGTTACGTTTTATTGCCATCAGGGAACAGCGTGTATGGTGTTTGGAAGACTTTATTATTTTTTGTTCACGTTTGTTCCCGTCTCCGCTAGTGTGCTACTCTGCATTTGGATTGTTTTCACTTTCTAAATTCAGTCTTTAATGACTTCACTATTATTTGCCATACAACCACAATTTTATGAAAAATGGACCCCAATTATGAGCCAAACATATGGACAGTCTGTGAAGATGCATACAGTTGAGAGGTATGCCCCCTTCCCCTCAACATACCTGTGTTCACATAGAACTGAAGTAACATTTATGTTTGTAAGGTGATAGCAGGAGGCCACACATTCCGAGGGCTGTCACAATCAACTTGATAACTTGTTCCATTTCTACAATATGCAGGGGTCAATGTGCTATGTATGTTTGTGGTTAATAGTTTCAGGAAATAGACAGTACTTACTGGTGGCTGTTGTGGCTTAGTGCTCTAAGTAGAGTACTATAGTTGTCAGGGCTCATGGTTTGAGACTGCCCGTGGTAACTGTTTTGCATGTTAGCTACACCAATGGTAGGAGTTGTACACACTGGCCAGAACTCAATATTTGTTACTGCAGGAAAGCTGGACAATGGAGGGACAGGGTGCTACACAGTACACAGCTCTGAGTAACATGCACAGTGCCTAGTAGAACTGCAGGTTGTGACAAGTCATTTGACAGCTGGGATATAAAGGCTGCCACATCACTGTGTCAGTACTGACCACAAGTCAATGGGCACCACCCATACTCCTGGAATGACAGGGTGTCACAGAATGTCCACACATATCCCTCATATATCTGTTCAGCTTGTATAACATTGCATTTGCCTGCCAAACTCTTTGCAAACCAGTAAAGGTTGATGTGAAAACATCAATGACAGACAGTTGAGATGCAGATGTCATACCCATAAGTAAATGCAAGCTAATAAAAAAAATATTCTACCAACTGTGTATGTTTGGAGGAGCAATATTAAGAGTCTGCCCCCATGTCAGGACCTGTGTCTGGCTGTTTTATATGGGTCTGTCCAGATCTCTGTCTGAGTTTGAGAGCTATGGCAACATGTAGCCTTATAACAGTCCAACACTATCCATCTGAGGACCACAGCAGATGTATGGGGCACAATGATGGACAATCTGCTAAACAGGTACAGAGGTGTGAAGTCTGTAACCTTGTGTGTGACGTTACGACTTCTACCCCACTAACACCATAACTACAGATACATAGCAGCAACTGTGGACAAAGACTGTGACTGGATTACAGAAGGACAAAGAGACACATATAAGGGGAAGGGGAACCACTGGCCAGACAAACATAGAATGTGCGCAATAGAACAATTTGTGCTATAACATAGTTCCCTTCAGTGTATGGGCTCAGTAAACAAATGTCTGTAAGTGCTCCCTCACGTTAGTCTACACTCATCTGCTACTGACATACCAGGAACTCATACTGCAATGTAGAATATACCACACATACTATGGAAAACTCTGCTCAGTCCAATGAACTCTGTACCCACACCAAGATATGACTCAGGTAATAAGGATGGCACACAACCATGAGATCCCTAGCCAGTATATCACTGAGGTGCTAGACTGTTTACACAGGTTCATCAGCCAGTCGGCTGTAGCACACAAAATCCTGGACCGGAGTACAGCTACCTCTGGAATGGACAGTCACTCTTACTAGGTTGTACTGGGCATGCTCCTACACTTAGAGAATTACAGCCCATGTCTAAACCCACATCAGACTGTACAACTGTGTTGCCATATATGCTTTTACATACAGACAGCTATGTACACTTTAACTGTCTCTCCCCACCCCCATCACACAGGATTATCCTCAGCTATCTGTAGGTGGCACATATGTGATATATCTGCATCTGTTGAGTATGATAGACATACATATACATATATAGGTAACATATACAAATATATCAATTATAGACAGGCAGAGACAAGGGAGAGAGACAAGACGCACACACACACACACACACACACACACACACACACACACACACACACACACGCACACACACACACACACACACATATATATATATATATATATATATATATATATATATATATATAAAGAGAGAGAGCAACAGAGAGAGAGAGAGAGAGAGTCATAGAGAAAGAGACAACCTGAAAGGCATAGAGTGATGTCCTGCTGCAGCCATTTGCACACCAGTAGTAACCAGTGGCACTTGCTAGTACGAAGGTGAGCTCCATTGTGTAATAGTACTGAGGTAGGGGTTGTGATCTCACATCACCCACCATATGCGTGTGTGTGTGTGTGTGTGTTTGTAGGTTAAAGTATTTTGAGTCCTTTTCCACCTAGTAAACTTCCCATTGCCCTACTTTACAAGGCCTGCTAATGTCATTCACCTTGGAAGCACTTTGGACATGCTTTGGCCATCTAAGCTCCATGACACACAAGAGAAGTACTTAGGACTATAGTACACAGAGGTAAATAGGTAAGGGTTCTAATCTTGGCACTGGCAACTGTGTATGTGTGTGCTTGTAGGTTAAAGTATTTTGGGGCCTTTTCCACCCAGTAAACTTCCCATTGCCCTACATTACAAGGCCTGCTGATTTCATTCACCTTAGAAGCACCTTTGGACACTCTTCAGTTGTAAACATTCTGTGATGCACATGATAAGTACATAACACTATAGTACAGAAAACAAGATAGGTAGGAGTTCTAATCTCAGCACTGGCAACTGCATGTGTGTGTAGGTTAAAGTATTTTGAGGCTTTTTCCACCCAGTAAACTTCCCATTGCCCTACTTTACAAGGCTTGCTGATGTCATTCACCTTAGAAGCACCCTTTGACAGCCTTCAGCCATATAGGCTTCGTGCACCCGATAACTATGCAGCAATATAGTACAGAAAACTAAATAGGTAGGGGTTCTAATCCCGGTACTAGCAGCTGTAATGTTGTATGTGTGTGTGAGAGAGAGAGAGCTATGTCCTTTGTGTTGGTTGGCTAAACCATTTTGAGGCCAGTTCCGCCCTGGTAACCCCCACTTTGCATTACTTTACAGGGCCTGGTCATGTCCTCCATCTTAGATCCACTGATGGACACTTTCTAAGCATATAAGCTCTGTGACACATGCGATACGCAGGCAGGACTATAGTACATACAACTAGGTAGGTAGAAGTTTGAATTTCAATACAGTTATCTATTCTACTGTATATGTCTGGGTGTGAAGCATATCCCCTGTAGCTGTTGTGTGTGTTGGTTATACCATTTCTAAGGCCTGTTGACCCCCTCCCCAAGGCATTACTTTAAAGAGCTTGTTGATGTCATCCACCTTAGATGCACCATGTTAAACTCTACAGGTCATACCAGTCATCTGTACAGATGCATGCAGAATGTCCAGATGTTTGCAACATATATGTGGTCTGTGTCTCATAACAATGGGGTTTTGTGACAAATCAATGGCAAATACGTGACATTTGCCGTAGTGACAGACATGTCAGCTTCAGATGTCATACCCATCTGAAAAGTCATGCTGATCATAGGATCACAGGATCATAGGATCATAAGAGGTTACTAGACTAATGGTTCTGGGGTCCTTACAAGCGTAGCCAAGGGTTTATCCCCCCAAAAAAGAAACCTCAGTCAGCATCTGTTGTCCCTGTCAATGAGGGACAAAGGTGGAACCCCTGGGACAAATTTGTGGTTTCCCATACACTAATCAAGGTTGCACTTAAAGAGGGTCAGCGACATACTCTGACATATATGAGAAGTCTATTCCAGAGATGGGGCAGCCTCTGTGAGAAAAACCTGTCTCTCCAGCAGGTTTTGTTGATGTCGCATATTAGAATTAGGTCTGTCGAGTGGGTAATGCGTGAGGAGTTAGACTTATGGATATTGACCAACTCTAGGAGGAAAGAGTCCAATATTGCCTTGTAGATGAGACACAGATCACTTTTGAGAAATCTGTATGATACAGTGTAAAGTGATAGTGATTTGAGCCTGATCATCTAGGACAGGTGTTGGAGACCATGGATTCTCGTTGTGCAATATTTCTGTGACCTTTCCAGTTGGTGCAGGCATTTGGAGAAGTACATACCAACTGTGGCATTATACTCAATTATAGGTCTAATGAGGGAGGAGTACAGAGAGGTAATAGCTGCCTTTTTTCTGGATGCAATCCCTTTACTTATGAGCTGAATCAAGTAAAAGGCTTTTCTGACCACTGTCACCACATGATGGTTGAATGTGAGACTGTTGTCAACCTGAGTAGCTGGGTCTCTCACCAAGGGTTCTGTGCTTAGGAGGTTGCCATTGATGTGGTAATCAGTTGAAGCCATGTTTTTGCCGAATGATATGATAATACATTTTTTTTATTTTGCATTTAACTTAAGGCCATGGCTTTGGCACCAGTTATTTGTAGATGTGAGACCCTCTTGCAATATGTTAACATCATTTGGGGAGTCAATGACAGCATCCAACTTACAGCCATTCACAAACTTGGTCAGCCACAGGACCTTTGTCTTTGCCTGGACCTCTGAGAAGTAGATGCCAAACAGCAGGGGTCCCAGGACAGATCCATGGGGAGCACCATTATTGACAGGTATGCTGTTGGAGGTGGTGGTGTCTATTTTGACCTTGTGGGTGCTATCTGTGAGCCAGTTGGCCACCCATCTCACAAGATAGGGATTAACACCATGTTGTGATAGCTTTTGATGATACCCAAGTGGGGGATTATGTCAAAGGCCTTGGTTAGGTCAAGGTAAGTTGTATGTACAAATTGGGTGGGGTCAAGTGTTTGGAGATTGCTTATGTCCTTGCTTATGAGATCCATAATAATATGCTTCATGGCTTTACAGATCAGACTTGTCAAGCTAATGGGGTGATAGTTTCCCGGGTCAGTAGTGGCACCACCTTTGTGCAACGGGATGACTATGGAGGTTCTCTATTCTGCTGGTATGAAGCCTGTAATTAGGCCGTGGTTGAATAGGGTTCTCAATGACGAAGCTAGTTCTTGCTGCAGATGATGTAGAATACAGCCTGGGATATTATCAGTTACCATGGAAGCTGTATCCTTTACCTTGGATGGGGCCTTTAACACTTGATCTATGGAGATATAAGGTGTGGGACAAGTATTGGGGATGTTGACTGGACCTTTGGGGCATAGGGGCCGGAAGCTGTTAAAGACTGGGGGGGCGGAGGGTGACAGGGGCACTTATTAAATTAAAAAGGACGATTTTTTTATAACTATTTGATACCACAACATAGGTTCACTTGGAGGACATTTTATGCTTAGCCAATTCCTTTTTGGTGCTTGAATTTACATTTTCTGATTGGTCTTAGCTATCCCCATGGCTGATAATTGTATATTAGCCCTCGTGAAGACAACTGTGATCATACCTAGATAATTTGAGGGGGACCATGTAAGGGGTGCAGCATTTAGGAACTGCCTCTATCCATTAGTGGCATGAGGGGAAATCCTGGAGTACATTTTCTATTACCCATCCTTAGATCCAAGTTACATTTGAATATGGATGGATGAGCTTTGCTTTATTTTTATGGATAGTCTGTTCTGGAACAGTAGTAGCCCCTGTGATATATATCCATCTCTCTACAACATTCAATTTAGATACCTGGGCTGAGTATTTCTGATGCCATTTGACTCACTGATGTTCAGTAGGTCCAGCTTTATTATGTCGGAGGATGCTTTGTATGCCAGACATGTCGCCTCTAAGCACTCTGTAGGATACTGAGTATAGTAATAAATCTTTGAGGTGGTCCATGCAAGACCTATTGTTTAGGACTTGTATCCTTTTAGTAAGGTATCTCTGAAGGTATTCCAATTGCTTCATGGGGCTGGACAGATACATGCCAAAGTGGGCATTATACAAAATGATTGACATAATGAGAACTTTGTAAAGGGGAAAACAGCATCTCTAGATCTAGTCACAATCAATTTGTTTATAAGCTGTGCAATATAGAAAGGCTATTTTATGATTCTGGGCACATGTTGGTCAAAAGCTAGGTCACTGTACACACAAGTTCCCAAATGCCAAACAAATTGGATCAGTTCTCAGAGGGCATTGTCATGATTTTGACACCAGTTATTATCTGGGACAAACCTTCCTGCATGATGGTTAAGTCATTTGGGGATCCAATAACTTCTCCTAGCTTGCAGTCATCTCAAACTTAGCTGGCCAAAGCTCTTTGGTATTTCCTTTTACTTTTGAGATGTATATGCCAAAAAGAAAAAGTCTCAGCACCGAATCCTGGGGCACTCCATTGCTGATTGGTCTCTTCCCTTGTTTTGATCTCCTGCATCCTGTGAGTCAATGGCAATGCAGCTGGTGATGTAAGTGTTTGCTCCTACATTATTCATCTTTTGTACTACACCTGAGTAGGGGATTGTGCCAAAAGGCTTGGCCAGGTCAAGGTAATATGGTGTGAACTGTTTTACCTTCATCCAATACTTTGGTAACAAGAGTAAAGCTTAAAATTTGCCCATGATATTGAGCCTTTCACACTTTCCTCTGGGCTGTTTTCAAACACATGTTTAGGACCATGAATACATGTATGCATTCCTTGATTCACCTTCCTGATTGTATTAAATTATATTCCTTGTATAATACAGCACCAGTTGTTAGAATGTGTTTTAAATCTGTAGTTTTGAACAGTCTTCCAGTAAGCAATGAAACAAAATATATGAACCAATAATGACAAAACAAAACTACCCATTTTAAAAAATTTCAACCATAAAAGGCCACTCAAACTTCTCATAATCCACCAATATCAGTAAATATGCAAAATGTCTTCAGAAGTAAGTCATCTAAATAATTCCACATTTAAGGGATCTCTAACTAATGAAGAGGTTGCTGCTAGGAAACAACTCTATATTTCATCGTTTCATCTAAAAATAAATTGGCTGTTGCCCTTGAAGAATAAATTGCCTATGTTATATTAAAAATGATAAGCTAATAATATTGCAACAGGGAATGGATGGCAAACTGAAAACAGGCTCATAGTTATTGAGTAACTACTCCAAAGGAGGACATTCCCAAGACTGTAGCATCCACTCCCTTTAAAATACAACATAGTACAGTATCAGCGATCTGCATACTGTGGGAGTAGAACCCACAGCCTTCTGCATCAAAAGCAAGCTACTACCTGTTGTGCTAACAATATAAGCAGTCTTGGAATATGCAGTGCTAAACTTTTCTTCCCCTAAAGCTCTCAGCTCCTTGGAAAAATTATTTATTTATTTAACATTTTTTTATCAGGAAAGCTAGACTTGGAAGAAAGCCACTTTTCAGCAGAGGGCAATGCTCCAATGCATGTCTTTGCAACATGGGAGAAAACCAGAATACCCAGAGGGAGCCCACCCAAATACAAGAAGAGCATACAGACTCCACCCCAACCAATAATCAAACCACATAACCTCTTGTTAGGAGGCAATGACACTACCACTGCACCATCCACTTGACACAACTAAATTGCTCCATTTCACAGCAGAAGAAATCGGGGAAAAAGCCAAAATTTATGGGGGGGGGCAAAGGGCTAAAACCAGGGACACATTTTAAATATTGCTTGTATAATCTTAGAAAGCTGCTAAATTAGTGTTTTGTATTATTGTGTGTTTCCAAATAAAAAGATGGTAAGACTGAAAAATAAAGGGCTTTCATTATGATTTGCCAGAAAGCCACAAATCTTAAGAGAAACAGACCAAAAATATGAGCCAAACTTCCTGAATCACATTTCTAAGATTATACAAGCAATATTTAAAATGTGCCCCTGGTTTTAGCCCCCCCCCCCAAATAAATGAAGCTCTCCGATCTTGTAGCCCAGGTAGGTATGACCCTAGCCCTGAGTAGCATCCTGCCATCACCCAGAATAATACCACAGTTCAAGGACAAAATGATTGACTTCAACAATTGGCTAAGCTTCTGGTGTCATTCTAAGGCAATCCATTATCTGTCTGCCTAGGATGACATGATCGACAGACCATGCTGCTTTGCCAGAGATGGCCTGCACCTGTCACCCTTGGGATTCCAGATACTGGCAAAGGCTCTTGCCACCCCTATAGTGCCTTTTTTAGGCAACGTTCAAATGACAAATTCACCACTGTAACAGGTACAAGCAAGCAAAATCTGAGGGTAATGCTACTCAATGCTAGAAGTCAAAACCTCAAAATGCACTCACTCGAGGAACTCCTTAAAATGGAGAACATCAACATCTGTGCAGCGACAGAGACCTGGTTCAAAGCTCCAGAGAGCACCCCTGCATTACCAGGCTATAATTCATATCACAACTTTTGGCCAGCAAACCTGGACTGAAACATTAAAGGTGGAGGCGTGTCCATATTCATTAAGGATATCCACACCTCCAAGCAAGTTACTCAGCATAATGCATCCAAGACTATCCAAGCTCAACTAACTCTGGGCAAAACCGCAATCCAGATTGTAGCTTGCTACAGATACCCCCACCATGCCCCAGGATTCCCACTCCTCTTTTCTTGATACACTGGAAAATATTAAGGTAAAACCCAACACCCTAATAATGGGTGATTTCAACTACCCCACCATTAACTGGGAAACTACTTGTGTACCAACTCTTTTGCACAACGTTTTTTGGAATTCATCAATTCCAATGCCTTGGATCAACTTATCCACACCCCCACCAGGGGCAGCAATATCCTAGACCTGGTTATCACCAAAGTGGGTGACCAGTGTTCCACAACAGAGGTCAGCTCCTCGTTGGTCAGATCCGACCACAAGCTAATCACCCTAGACATCCACATCCCGTTCCCACCCCCCATTAGGAAAACAACTAAAAAAAACTCCAAAGCCAACTTCAGTCTTCTTAAGACAGAAGTGGCAAACTTCACGACACCCATGCAGATGGACAATGGAGGTACGACTGCTGAATCCTACACAAATGCACTTTATAAGCACTTACACAAGTGCATGGATCATGCTATCCCTAACAGAACCAAGATGCTATCGTCCAAAAAAAAGGAAGCCAATCTGGTGGTCTTCTGCCATTAACAAACTCTACAACAGAAGAAAAAAACTGTTGCAAAAAAAAAGAGTAAAATCCCATGATTGGAGGAACTCCCTGGTCAGCCTCAGTAAGAAGCTGAGATCCCTCATAAAATCCTGCAAAGCTAGTTATGAAAACAAAATTGCCACTGATTCTAAAGATAACCACAAAGCATTCTATAGCTATGTCAAGAATCTCAATGGCAACACTCAGATCTGCTCTGAGTTACAGCACAATGACACTAAATATACAGAACCAACTGATATTGCCAACATCCTGGCAGAGAGGTTCAGTGCTTACTTTACCCCCCCCCCAACCCCCTAAAGGGCCCATCTTTATATCGGAAGAATCCAAAGTTCCTGTAATCATGGCTGCACAGGTAAAAACCTCACTCTCCAAAGCCAAGAACACAGCAATCATGGGACCTGATAAAATCCCAGGCTGCCTTCTACATGAACTACAGAATGAACTGGCACCCCACCTAAGTACCATGTTCAATCATAGCCTCACATCAGGCTTTGTGCCCATTGAATGGCGCACCATGACGGTTATCCCACTCCACAAAGGAGGTCCCACAAAAGACCCCAGGAACTACCATCCCATTAGCTTGATGAGCCTGGTCTGCAAGGCCATGGAATGTATCATCATGGAACTCATAAACAAAGACATTGGAGATCTCCAAACTCTGGACCCCACACAGTTCAGGTTTGTAAAAGGCAGATCATGCCTCCTAAACCTGATAGACTTCTTTGAAGCAGTCACCAAAGCCATAGATGAGGGTAAGGTGGTTCACAAAGCCTATCTAGATCTCGCCAAAGTGTTCAACACCATCCCCCACTCTGGAATTATAGATAAACTCCCTAAACTAGGTGCAAATCCCTATGTCACAAGATGGGTTCCCAACTGGCTTACTGACAGAACCCACACTTTGAAAGTAGCAGACTCCAAATCAGACTTCAGACCAGTGACAAGTGGAGCACCACATGGTTCAGTCCTGGGTCCTCTCCTGTTTTGTATCTACTTCTCTGAAGTACAGGATAACACAGAAGGTCTTTGGCTAACTAAATTCGCAGATGACTGCAAACTAGGAGCCATAATAGAAACTCCTAACAATGTGGACATCCTACAAAAGGGCCTCACTGAGACAGATGCCTGGTGTCAAAGCCATGGTCTCAAGCTCAATGCCAAAAAGTGCATTGTCATCCCCTTTGGTAAAAACTCTGTACCCATGAACTACCACATAGGTGGTAGTCTACTTAACACTGAAAGTGTGATAAGAGACCTTGGGACACAGGTGGACAGTAGTCTCTCCTTTGATAATCACAGTGCCACAGTGGTCAGCAAATCCTTCTACATGTCACACTTCATCACAAAAGGTTTCTCATCCAGAAAAAATAGGTCATTGTTTCCCTCTACTTATCACTCATTAGACCCATTATAGAGTACAACGCCCCTTTTGGTATGTACCTCACAAGACATGTACAACAACTGGAAAGGCCGCAGAAATACCTCACAAAGAGGATTACTGGCCTCAAACAGATGCCTTACACAGACCGTCTCAAAAAACTTCAGCTTTACTCCATTGCATGTTGCGCACTCAGAGACGATCTCTGCCTAACATATAAAGCTATGTCAAACCCAGGGTTGTTGGACATGCTCTACTTAAAAAAAAATCCCAATCACTCCAAGCTACATGGAGTGTACACCACAATAAACAGAACATGCTGGAGGGATAGATTCTTGTCCCAGATACTTCCCATACTCTGGAAAAGACTACCTATCTATGTCAAACAGAGCTCCTCATTAGCACTCTTCAAGAAAAATCTTGATGATTGGATGGGTAATAAGAAATTCACCCCAGGGAACATTTCTGTGGTTCTGCTTGAAAGGGGCACAGGAAAATAATTTTCTTGGGTGGTGAAAGCCAGGGTACCTTTTTGGCTATGCTTGTATAGGCCCTAGGACCAATAGCCTAGTACCTACCTGTAAACCTATGTGGTGGTGTGGGTAGAAAATACAGGACCCTGTACCTAAGGTGCTGGGTTTGAGCCCAGTTACTTACACACACACACACACACACACACACACACACACACACACACACACACACACACACACACACACACACACACACACAAAATATCCCTTTGTAGCTACTGCACAAAATAAATGGAGCTTGCACTAAACGGCCATCACTATTACTTTGGAGCTGTGGCCCTTTTTGATATAAATCCAATAGCATTGTACCTACAAACTCTAGCACATAAATGATTCCAAACATTAAACAACTTGAATACATCCTTGGTCAAAGCATTACACTTGTAATTATGTGCAAATGACATCTAGAAACAGTCATCAACATATTGGAATACTATGCAATCTCAAGTGGTACCCAACATCAGAGCCCATTCTAACGCAAAAATAACTGACTGTAAATGTTTTGAATCCTTGATGACAATTTGTAAATATCATTCTAAGCAATGCCTCAAATATTTCACCAACTTTCACACTGTTCTCACACCACCATGGGAACAGCCAGCAATTCCTCGTACAGTAAACTCATGTACTGTCACTTCCTATATTTTCTATTCTGTATATTTGAAATACAGAATTAAAAATGCAGTGTGTACACTAACATTACTGCAATCAAATTTGTAACAATCTGTGTACCATTTTGTGACTGGTTTGATTAAGGTATTGAGGGAAATTTCAGCCACTTTACAGAACATAGTGGGATAAAGAAAGATTTAGACCAATGGCAAAGTGAGCTATCTAGCTACTGCATAAAATAAATGGAGCTAGCACTAAACGTCCATCGCTATCACTTCAGAGCTACTGCATAAAATAAATGGAGCCAGAAATACCACTTCAGAGCTACTGCATAAAATAAATGGAGCTAGCACTAAATGGCCATCGCTATCACTGCAGAGCTACTGCATGAAATAAACGGAGCCAGAAATACCACTTCAGAACTATTGCATAAAATAAACGGCCATCACTTACTGCATAAATGTAACAGAATGAAATATCACTTACTTACTCCAGAACTGGAGCCTTAGTAGTTATCCACAGAGCTAACACTTGGGAGCCGTATCAACAAGAAGTGTTTTCTGCGCACTTTTGTGTTTAAATTAGTGTGCAATGTGCACATCAGTCCTCCCCCTCACCTTGTGGTTCTGGTGCCTATAACTAAACTGCCCTATTCAGAACATTTCCATCATAAAGGTCTACTTCCACACACAGCTGCATTTTAAATGTATTGTTTGAACATTTTCCAGTAGGCAATGAAGCAAAATGCATGCACCAATAATGACAAAACTGCCCTATTAGAACATTTCTATGATAACAGTCTACTTCCACATACAATTGCATTTTAAATTATTGTTTGAACATTTTCCAGTAGGCAATAAAGCAAAATGCATGCACCAATAATGACAAAACTGCCCTATTCAGAACATTTCCATGATAACAGTCTACTTAAACACACAATTGCATTTTAAATTTATTGTTTGAACATTTTCCAGTAGGCAATGAAGCAAAATGCATGTGCCAATAATGACGAAACTGCCCAATTCAAAACATTTCCATGATAACAGTCTACTTCTACACACAATATATAAATACAGAATCACAGTAGTGTAAACCATAGGCATGTTGCACTGCTTCTTGGACTTATTTTCAATTGGTGGGGGGGCAAAAAGGCCAAAAATTAGGGACACATTTTAAACATTGATTGTATAATTTTGGAAAGTTGCTTGCATAAAATGTTGTGTTACCACCATGCATGTTACTGCCAAGTATTGGACCTAGAACCCTGTGTACTACAGTCAGAGTAACATACCACTAAGGTAAACCAGCAGTTTCTTGAAAGACAGGAAGACAAACTTAAATGGCTATCATATCATTTAGTGAATTCAGTTCTCACTTCTCACCATAGCTCTAAACCTCCTAGCACAAAAATACAGAACAAAGCCAATAATGGGGGAATACAGCCCCCAAATAGGGACACATTTCAAATACTGATTTTATAACCTTAGAAAATTGCTAGAATAAAAGGTTTTGTTTTACCACTCCTGAAAACCAGAGGAACAGAACAAAAATGTGAGGCATGAATTCACAAATGATGGTGTCTAGGGATGTTAGGCTCTTTTTACCTGCACCCAAGGTACAGGGTTTGAGCCTGAGTACCTCTAGCCACCAGATGTATCCTGTTAGGTGCATTTTAAACACACACACAAACTTACTCTGAATTCTCTAGTCTGCTACATCTGCCAACCTAAACAAGCCACATCTGCTTAATTCAAAAGTAGAACTGTACAATGCTAGTAGCCTCAACAAGTAATTGTCTACACTACAAGTTTTCATGTCCCTAGAAAAATATTGAAAACTGTATCATTAGTGAAGCATGACTGCAACTCAAGGATAACACACCTTCACGATCAAGACTCAGTGCCTGCCACGCAGTTATACCCAACACTAAAGGCATCTCTGTTGCAGAAGATGGTATGTCCATATTCTTCCACAAGTCCATCACATACAGATGTATAATGCAGGATATTTACCTGAAACTCCACCACATCTTAGAAACAAATGAGACTATACAATACCATAAACTAGCTAACTGTAGAAAGCATTCTATGACATTCACTACTATCCATGAATCATATTTAACTAGAACCTGCTGTAATCCACTAATGCTCAAGATTTCATTAGATTACCCTCATACTGCTTTGAAACTATCTGTTTTGGCAGCTTTCTCTCTCCGTCTGGATTTCTCTGGAAGGAATAATTTCCAGATTCCTTCCCTTTAACTGCTTCTCTTTCATAAAGTAGCATCACTGGATGCTATTTTTTTTATATGCTTTCAGTATTTCTTCATACTAGCCTCATCATCATTCTCATCATTCTCTTTCGGCTTTTCCCGTTAGGGGTCGCCACAGCGGATCATCTCTTTCCATTTCTTCCTATCCTCTGCATCTTGCTCTGTCACACCAACCGCCTGCATGTCCTCTCTCACCACGTCCATAAACCTTATCTTAGGCCTTCCTCTATTCCTCTTACCTGGCAGCTCCATCCTTAGCATCTTTTTCCCAATATACCCATCATCCCTCCTCAGCACATGTCCAAACCAACGCAATCTCGTCTCTCTTGCTTTGTCTCCAAACTGTCCAACATGAGCTGACCCTCTAATATACCGATTCCTAATCCTATCCATCCTAGTCACACCGATTGCAAATCTTAACATCTTTAACTCTGCCACATCCAGCTCTGACTCCTGCCTTTTGTCAATGCCACTGTCTCCAACCCATATAACATAGCTGGTCTCACTACACTCTTGTAGACCTTCCTTTCACTCTTACGGATACCCGTCTGTCACAAATCACTCCTGACACTCTTCTCCACCCATTCCACCCTGCCTGTACTCTCTTCTTCACCTCTCTTCCACATTCACCATTACTCTGAACTGTTGATCCCAAGTACTTAAACTCGTCCACCTTTACCAACTCTACTCCTGCATCCTCACCATTCCTCTACCCTCCCTCTCATTTACACACATATATTCTGTCTTAGCCCTGCTGACCCTCATTCCTCTGCTCTCTAGAGCATATCTCCACCTCTCCAGAGTCTCCTCAACCTGATTCCTACTCTCACTACAGATCACAATGTCATCTGCAAACATCATAGTCCACGGGCCTCCTGTCTGATCTCATCTGTCAACCTGTCCATCACCACTGCAAATAAGAAAGGACTCAGAGCTGATCCTTGATGTAATCCCACCTCCACCTTAAACGGATCTGTCACTCCCACTGCAGTCCTCACCACTGTCATACTACCCTCGTACATATCCTGTACCACTCTTACGTACTTCTCTGCCACTCCCGACTTCCTCATACAATACCACAACTCTTCTCTAGGCACCCTGTCATATGCTTTCTCCAAGTCTACAAAGACACAGTGCAACTCCTTCTGACCTTCTCTGTATTTCTCCATCAACACTCTCAGAGCAAACATTGCATCTGTAGTGCTCTTTCCTGGCATGAAACCATACTGCTGATCACTAATCATCACCTCCCTTCTTAACCTTGCTTCCACTACTCTTTCCCATAACTTCAAGCTGTGACTAATCAGTTTTATCCCTCTGTAGTTACTGCAGCTCTGCACATCACCCTTATTCTTAAAGATAGGCACCAAAACACTTTTTCTCCACTCCTCAGGCATCCTCTGACTTTCCAAAATTTCATTAAACAATCTAGTTAGAAATTCCACTGCCATTTCTCCTAAGCACCTCCATGCTTCTATTGGTATTTCTTCATACTAGCCTGATTTCACTAATATAGCCATGTATCTTTCTGTTGTTAAAAAAACATGAACAACTTAACAGAAACCCTTACTTGATTGAAAGAAACATCATTTTATTCATAAAAGGAGTCAGTAGTCATAGGACACTTCTTAGTGAGATACAAAGATGTACCACTCACTAGGATGAATGCATTTCTCATCATGGTATTAGAAACCTAAAAGACTTTCAGAAATTAAACCGAGTCATTATACTACAGTATAAACATTATTTACACAAATATTTACACTTTACTTGGCCAGTTTTATTCTTCTGTATGGTAAAAACCCCCATGATATACTACTATAAATATCTTATCTATATCTATATGCTTACACGTGTATATGTGGGAGGTTGGCATAATAGTTAAGGTACTCACCTATTATGCCAACCTCCCACACATACACATGTATATGTGGGAGGTTGGCATAATAGTTAAGGTACTTACCTTCTCACACAAGGTGCAGGGTTTGATTCTCACATGGGATTAATAGCCAGACATAAAATGGCCCACGAGGGCAACTAACCTCATACTGATCTGTATATCAGCTATAGAATAGTTGCATTTACCTTTCTATCTACATTTAAGTTAAAATCCTATTATTGTATCTCCCACCTCCTCACCCTAACCTCACATAAGGCAATAGTCAAAAATGTTCTAATATTCAAACTTAAATTTGCTCTCCCACTACTGAGCATGCATTTAATCTACAACATTCAAAAATTCCATGCCAAAGAATTAAAAAGAATCCGATTCATCTTCTTCACAACCCAAAATTCCCACCACTGTGATTTATTAAAGACCCTGCACTGATTCCCAGTGATTGTCAGAACATTTTCTTACTTGGTACCTGCCTTACACCTAGTTTACTGCCCTTGTTGCAAAAGAAAACTCCAACTTAGAAAGCAATGCTCTCCACTGAGGAGTAATCAAAGCAACATTCTCACACATTCAAGGCAAAGGTTCAAGAAATAAACTGCAGAAAAAGCCTTTTTCTAATGAGGTGAAAAACAACCATTTAGAATGTTTAAAAAAAAATCTCTAAAATACTTCCTTCATAAGGCTGCCATGTGCACAGCTATACAATTTAAACAATGCAACTGAATTAAAATGTGTCATACTGAATGAACAATATAATTTCTAAAAATGTATATATTTACCTCCTTGTACATATATGTATACTGGATTAATAATTATTTGTACAGCTTCTTTTTTTGCAAACTCTGTACACTATCATTATTGTACTTAATGTCAGTTTTATTTTTTGCCATCCAAGTTGGAACTGAAAAGGGTTAATTGACTGGTACGCCTCCCAGTAAATCCCAACAGACTCCATCCTCCCTCCGAGTAGCAGCAATAAGCAGCAGCTAATTAAAATAAAACTGTCTGATCCGTTCCCACTCGCAAAAGCATTTAACCCGGAAATACGTGCACCATGAGCTGACATCATCGCTAAAGCATGAAAAACAAAGTAATTCGGGACAGTTGGGAGGTACGGATGATCTGCAAAAGTGGAGGGCCTCCCCTCCCCCCTCACTCAATGGTTCCAGTGCCCACGCTTTGGGGGGGTGATAAGGGGGGGGTGAAGTTTGTGCTGAACCTATCAGCTAGCAGGTTGGATAAGTCACCAGGATCAGTGAAAATGGTACCATTAGTTACTAATTCGGAATAAACTTGGGCTTTGCCATGAAGGGTCATAACGTAACTGAAGAAGGACTTGTGGTATCCCTTTGATTCGGAGGCTAATTTCAACACAAAATTGGCTTTGGAATTTTTCACTCATGATCTAATTTGTTTGTTGAGGTAGAGGAGGGACATTTTATGATTTGGAATTTGTTCCTTTTTACCCTTGGACAACAGTTTTTTCCTTCTATTATAAAGCCTGTTGATGGAGGATGTTCACCAGATAGGTTTGTGTTTCCTTGATGTGCAGGTTTTAGCTTTGTTGGGTATGGCTGAGTCCATGCAATTGTTCAGGTGCTTGTATACTGCACTGGCATACTGTTCAGCATAGATGTCTGCATCCTCTGAGGGGGCGGTGGTGTGAAGCTGCTGATACCCTCCCTTAGCAGGGTGTAGTCAGCTTTTGAGAAGTTCTTTGGCCTAGTTACAGCTGGGGAGGCGTTGGGTGGGATAAAAACTTTGAATGAGACAGACTGATCATCTACTCTCACCAGGAAAGAACATACTATGGGAGTGGTGCAGTGGTCACCTATGTTGGTGCAAACCAAGTCCAGTATGTTATCCCCCCTTGTGGGGGATGAGACCAGCTGGTCTAGTGCATTAGAGTTGATGAATTCAAGGAATCATTGGGTGAGTGCATTGGTGCAGGAATAGTTCACCCAGTCTATGGTGGGGAAGTTGAAATCACCAAGAATCAGGGTGTTAGGGGGTACCTTGTTGGAGTCAAGTAGGTCCAGGTAGGAGGAGTGGGTGTCCTGAGACATGGACACGGGTCTATAGCTGGCTATAGCTTGGATGGGTGTCTTGCCAACTGTCAGTTGCACCTGGAGTAATTCCAGTATGTCATGCTGGTAAACCAGTCTGAAGGTGTGCCTGTCTTTAATGAAGATAGAGACTCTACCACTCTTAGTCTTTCTGACATCATTTTGGGGTCAGAAAGTGTGGAATGAGGTATAGCCTGGTAAGACAGGGGTGCTCTTCTCAGCCCTGAACCAAGTTTCCATTACTGCACAAACATCGGCATCTAACATGAGGAGATCCTCCAGTGAGTGCATTTTCAGATTAAGGCTCTTAGCATTGACCAGGATGACCTTCAATTTGCTTTTTGACAGATCTTTCATGTTGGAAGATTTATCTTTGAGACATAGCCTAAAAAAGGCAGAATGGGGGAGGCAAGAGCTGTGACCAGGATCCAGAACCCCAGGGGTGACAGATGGAGGCCAATTCTGGCAAAACATTGAGGCATGTCGACCATGTCATCCCAGGCAGATGTATACTGGATCCCCTTGGAAAGACATGCGAAACTAAGCCAATTGTTGAAGTCAATCATTTTTTGTTAGTATTGTTGCAGCATTCTTGGTGAAGGTAGGATGCTGCTCAGGGCTAGGGTCACACCTGCTTAATCATGTCCCTCTTCATATAGTCCAGGGAGGTACATTTCAAGTCATTCACACCAACATGGACAATAATAGAGTCATACTTGTATCTGTTGTAGAGAGACTTAAGTGCGTGCATGATGTGGCAGATTCTAGTGCCTAATAAACACCTGACCATGACCTTCTCCTTGTTGAGCCTGGTAAGGGAGGCATCATTGTGTCTCACTACTGAGTCACCAATGACTAGTCTATTTGGTTTATCGTTATGCCTTATGGGCTGTGTTGGTTTATTGTTATACCTAATGGGCTATGTTTGTGAAACACTGGTAAGTTGACTACTGTGTGCAATGTTATTGGCATTGTGTGTGGAATGTTTGTGAGTGTGTTTTGGGGGTCTCTGCTGTTTAGGTAAGTTTTTATTGAGGACCCCTGCATGGGTGGGTATGTGACTCTGTGATGTGGGTAGTGTGGTGTTTGTGCTGGTAATCTCCTCTTTGTCAGGAGTACTTAATGTGGTGTAAGAGAGCATGGATTCCAGCTTACTGATGTAGCTGCATATTTTTCAGGTAGAAGAATTATGTGCTAGGAGAAGGGGACTATCTGTGAACATGAGGCATTTGCTACACTGTCTCAGTTTGCCCATGTCGACCAGACTGGCAGGGGAAACTGATAGGAATTGCCCAGACACAGTGCTCTGAATACCTGGTGGAGATAGGGATAACAGGGATTATCCACAAAAATCCCACATGCAAAATAACTGTCCTGAAGCTCAAGATGCTTAGAACAGCATGTAAATTTAATCAAGCTACTAACAAGCAGTAATAAGTGCAGAATAAGAGCACCTGAGCTCTTAAGAGCACACATAACAACAAATTAAGGTGATAAAGACGGTAGAAGACAGTTGCAGTAAGAACAGCTGAATAAAGTATAAATATATTTTATTGTTAGTGGAGAGAGATGGAATAGATCAAGATTAAGAGACTACAGGGGTTGTCCTTCCCAAATTCTCTCTGTACACAGTGGATAGAGCTCAAGAGATGGGACTAGTAGGAGTATCAAATCAAAATATGATCTCACTTTACACAGTTGAGTGAGCAAATGAGATGGGCCCAGGAGGAGTGTTCAAACACAAATTTACAAGAGGGGTGGGCAATTCCAAAGCCACCAAGATTAATACCACAACAAGAATGGGGGGGGGGGGGTGAGAAAATAACCTGAGACATACTGATGCAAAATCTGTTACCCTATCACTTGTCTAGGTTTGTAAGAGTAATATGTGAGAACAGTCCCTATTTTGGGTGGTTTACCCCACCATTCATAAAGGCATTCCCAAGATTAATTGGTGTAAGAGATTGTGAGTTATATCCCTGGCATATAATCTCCATGATGCATGCAATATGTACATGCCACTATAGTACATACAAGTAGATAAGTAGGCATTCTAATCTGACTATTGCCAACTGTGTGAGTGTATATGTTTCTGTATGCATAACTCGTGTGTGTATGTGATGGTTATACCATTTTGTGTGCCTTTTTCACCCTGTTAACTCCCCCATTGCCAACCTAGTCAGGGCCGCTACAGATGTCATCCACCTCAGAAGCACAGTTACAGATTTTCTAACACAAAGGATCTGTGGCATGTGCAATAGTCATATCAGTTTGTATTGTACATAACAAGATAGGCAGGTGTTCTAATTGGAAAAATGTCAACTCTGAGTGCATGTGTGTTTCAATGCATATCCCCCATACAGCAGTATGTGTGTGTGTGTGTGTGTGTGTGTGTGTGTGTGTGTGTGTGTGTGTGTGTGTGTGTGTGTGTGTGTTTAAAATGTCTCTACCATGTTAAGGGACTGTGAACCCCCCATTAGCAATCTTAACAGCGCCTGCAATTGTCTCCCACTTAAATAGTAGTGGCATACAGTGCAACATATAGTAGCTCTGTAGTGGTTGTGTTATGTAAATAGCAGTATTGTATGTAAAACTAGGAAGGTAGAGGTTCTCCGGTCAACAAGGGAAGATCATGAGTGGGTGTGTGTGTGAATTTATATATGTATATCCACTTGCAGCAGTCTAGCTGTGTTACGGCCACCAGCATACCTCTCAACCCCTCAAAGAAAGACATCTGATTAAAGCCATACGGAAAAGTGGGGCAAAGGACAAACATTGAGCACAACCTTCACATATTGCTGTGACATGCATGGAAAGTAAATACCAGAACAGGCTGTGCATTTGAATGCACTTTCCAAAGTGTATGCATTGTGACATGACAATATCCGTCATTAATCTGTAATATTATTCTGTCATGATTTTCCAACAATTTGCCAGAAAACTAGAATGTTATGACAAATGGAAAAAAAAATATGTGGCAAACATCAGGACATTCTGCAGACATATGGAGAGATCAGGGGTATTGCTACTATCTGTACCACCCTGCAGGTTGCAATTTGGCAAGGTGTGACTTGTGACCACAACCAAAACAATACAGAGGTCCCGAGAGTATAGGACTACAAACGTTTCATAAAGTTGTCTACTAATTGAATAGAGTAGTTATTGCACATCAGAAGCACCTTAATGTTATGACAAACAGCATAAGCTAAGGTAATGTCACACAAAGAATGTGTCATAGTAGCAAACCAAAGGAAGTCCTGCATGTTGCACTTACCTTGGGTATTCGCCTGTCCTGCCAACTGTCACATTACTATGAGACATGTCCCACAGTCCACATTTGATAAGGTGGCAACCACAATCTGTGTCACCTATGTGTGTGCAATATGTAGACATGTGAAGGCCCTGTGACTACCTGCTGCCCCCAATGACCCCCATGTATATAGGCATGAATGCTGACTGCTACCACCCACATATGTAGGTACTGCCTAAGGCTGTGTCAGCTGTAAGTATTGTGCAGTCTGCAATTGAGCCACAAACTGCCATTAACAAATTGGAATGAGCCATAAAGTGGGTATGGAATGGTGCCAAGGTTCTGGCCTCAAGCAGAATGCAGACAACAATGTCAGTATACCATACAACAAGGACATGGCCCCACTATTTCCCACATCAGCACCAACCCCATAAACCCACAGACTGTGATGACAGACCTGGGTACTCAGGATGCCAACAATATTGCATTCAGGCAGCAAATAGTGGCAGTGGTCAGAAAATGCTTGTATGTGGTTCACCACATAGGTAAAGGGGCCACATCAAGGCAAATGGTGGACATTTCCTCTGAATAAATCCCAAATGAAGAACAAACACAGGGTAAGGTATCTCCTCACAAAAAGCAAAAATAATCCAAAGCAAGAGAGGTAGATACGCCACAACTATCGAAGCAAACCAGACAGATAGCAAAAAAATTCCTTTATTTGAATAAGTAAGCGCTTTCACATTACTTAGAATGCTTCATCAGACTTCAATAAAATAAAAAGAATTCAAATCACTTAAATACTATAGACTCACTCACAAAGTACCAATAAAACACCATCTCCATATCACATGTTACTCAACAGGAAATTACATCAAAAATTTCATTTGAGGAATACACAATACAGATGCTTATAAAAACATATAAAAGTATAAAAATACAATTATTACCTCTGAATAGTCCTCAGTCAGTGCAACAATACATTAGCAGCATGGCCGGTCTGCTATGCACCTATGCAGACATCTGCAGAAACTGTAAAGGCTATGTTAACACCTACAAAGGTCAGGCATGGCCCTCAACACCTGTTCACATAGACAGCTTGTAATCAGTAATGCCCCACTGGTTATCGGTTAGGTTGTCCACAGGCATGTGTGACATACCTAGATGGCAATGTGTGCTCAGCCCTTCAACAAGTGCCCCGCATACGAGAGTTTACCTCTATAGCCATTACCAGCAATAGAGACCTGCATTGCATATGAGATAGCAAAAACACATGCTGGAGAGTCAGGTTTGGCTCCTGGTGGTTGTCCTTTGTCAAGACTATACTCCCCGAACATGTCAAACACAGTACCATGCATACCCACATCAACTGCATCAAGGTTGAATGGATGGGAAAAACAAATCTGTCCCTGGGGTTCAACCTGTGTCCAGCAATGCCAGGGGTAACAGGTGCTGATTGATGATTCTGTTGGAAATAAAGTAATGGCTAGGTTGTAAGGGACCAAGGGCCAGTACTCTAGTAACCTCCACTGTATCTATGAACCTGTTATCCTACAGAACACCCAGGTGACATGTATGAAGGCTAGCTGGTGTGTCAAGGGATATGCATGCAAGGTTCTGCTGTCTGCCCCCATTGTCCCTCTCACACTGGTGCATGCATATGCACCTAGGTAAACATGCACATATACAGCCATTCCTTGGTGATGAAATTTTCTCTGTGTTTCCACTCCACCATACTAGGCTTCAGTAATGGCAGCAGATCACCAGGATGTACACACACAGACACTTGGGATTGAAACAGAATAAGGTCTGTGAGACAACAGTCAGCCAGCAGTACTAACAGCAATAAAGCATCATGGCACAAAGGTGCATAAACTTTGATGTGTACCCATGGCAATTGCCAGCAGACAGCACCTTACATGGCATAACAGTAGTACACTACACACTGTCATTACCTGTACTATATTCACCCTGTGCATCAGAAACATATTAGCATATACCTGCATTGATGGTATGGATAACAGGGATGTGGTATAGGTATCATCATGTGCACAGGATGTGGTGTGGGCCTGCCAAAGGCCTAGGCTAGGCCATACAGTTGGCATCATGTATGTGTATGTATGGAGGGGAAGTGTTCACCTGGGCCATGGAGAGAAGTTGTGTGAGTCAGGTGGTGACCTGCATGTGATAGTGATGTATGAGTGTGTGTATGCACACAGTTAAGCCATGTGCTAGCCTTACATGAGGATATGTTGGACAGCTGCAGACCGTACAGGGCAGGATGTACAGTTCACCTTTTCCAGCCATGGATATGGGATCTGGTTCTGGCAGGAGTGTCACTGGAACCACCATGCCCAAGGCCAGATGCAGTAGTACATCCTGATGGTGACTGCTGTCTGCTGGGTCTGTGTCCACATGCCCATGGCCTGCTACATTGTGGTGTGAGCAACACCCTCCCTTCGGTAGTGCTGGTTGTTCTGCCACTATGAGAGTGTGATGTGCATGGCAACGTGTTGCTGACCTATGTCCACATGTCCAATGCCCTACTCTCACCACATGTTCAAGCACAGACATTGCACAGTTAAGGACTATCAATGTCTCACCCCACCATCTATCCACAACATCAGCAAAATGACATACATCATCACCAATGAAGTGAAGGGTGTCACGCATGCCAGGAAGTGTTGCATTCATGACCCTGAGCGTCCATCTGGTGTACCATTCACAATGTGTCTGTGCCTCCATGATAGACTGAAACATGCATCAGGTGACACATCCTGTGAAACCTCTGATAAGGTCTGGATGGGCAGCAGTTCCCCTTCGAGCAGCTCTGACAATCTAGCTGTGTGGTATCTCACTAGTTCTCTGGCTATGGCTAATGACTACAGTCACAGATGCCATAGTCACCGCACAACCCTGTTCAATGCCACCATCCTCTGACTGTCCAATATCTGTGGCTGCTGGGGACTGGGTATGTGTGGGCACATTGACCATGTGTGGGGACATTGTGGGTGGCAGTGGGATATCACTATGGCCGCCATCATCATCAGAGACTGATGAGACACTGACAGGCTGTGAGAGGGAGAGATCCTAACTCCCATGTTCACCTATGAGGGGAAGACAACACACGTAAATTAATTCCTGCACTATAATGTTTTCTGATCCACACACACACAGACTCATGCACAAACACACACACACACACACACACACACACACACACACACACACACACACACACACACACACACACACACACACACACACACACACACACACACACACACACACACACACACACACACACTTGTATATTATACAGGTGAGGTGCCACAAAGGCTTTATACAGTCCACATCTTCTGACTGATGCCATGTATAACACACAATCAGACCACAAGAGACACATTCTGGACAAGCCTTCAAAAACATGTAGTGCAGCTAAGTCCAGTTAATTTTGCTACTACTATACACCTGTGAGATACATGAGAAGTGGGAGTATGCGATGGACCTTCACCTAACACGCAGTGCACCAGTGTACACAATACTAATGTGCCCCTGTATAGCACAGTGGCTACACCTATACAAAAATATGTGCCAGTATGTTATAGCTCCTGTGATTAGGCTCCTGTGATGACCAATGTGATGCACTGCAGTGAACCTCACCACAAGTGAACATGCACATATTGGAATATGGCTAAGCTTAACAGTTGTGTGCATGGAAAACCTGGCTGCTCTTGACATGACTAGGGTATAGGTGAGCCACAACATGACAGTTTCACACTCACTGGCTTCAGGTTGATGTTCCCCAGCCACACCAGAGGTACCTATGTAGTTTGGGGGAGAGGTATCGTCAGAACACACACACGTGACATTGGTACAGGATAATATGTGCATTTATGAACATGTACACTACAAGCTGTGATACTACCAAAATTGCTGACATTCACAATATGTGTGTACATGTGTGCATTACAAAATCCCATCCGCAAATGCAGATTGACCTGACATATGCATACAGGTATGCAAAGGCTACCACTATGAATGCTACTGTATTGATGTGATAACCACTGGGGCCTTACCTGGATACTCCTCAGCTGTTGAATCTGTGCCACCCATATCCATGACATATGCATTCATGGTTTCCTGGGAGGTGGCGGCTGAACAAATTTTTGCAAGGAACTCCTCAGTGGCTGAGAGTGGTGCTTGAGTAGCAGGCCCTCCATATGTGCAAGCATGGTCTCTGGCCACAGCTGCAGCCCTTTGACATGCATTGTGTATGAGGTCTGTGGCACGGTGTCAGACCTTTTTGTAGCTCCTGTTCCAGTGGCCCACATTATTGACTGCTGCTACCAATTCTGCCCACAGGGCAGTGCCTTCTTGCAGGTGTTGGTGGCTCTTTCCCACAACAGTACCCAGTGATGGAGGCTGAGGGCATTGATGATTGCAGTGGTCTCGGCTTCTGAGAATGGCTGATTCTGTCTTCTGCACATCCCACCTGAGAACAGGGGAGCACATCACAAGACCACATACATTGGCCACCATTACGTACAGACCTTGCACATCCACTTTTGCCAGCACTATCCACCGCCAACACCCACATCATTCCCCTGCCATCTATCAGCACAGTATGTGTGTGGGTATTGGCAACATACTGGCAATACAGCATGCATTGCCCCACTGATCCTGTTGTTTCATGTTCCCCCCAATGAGGATTATTAATGTGCATAAGTCTCTGTTCACCATTCACATCACACAGCACATGCATCAGCTGGAGACATCACAGAGGTTCCCCACCAGGAAATACAAGGCCATCAAACATCTAATGTACATCTATAGGTTTTAAGGCCAACCCTCTACCTAGTTTCATACATACTCCTCATGAGTGACTTCACTGTGGCATGCACATTGCTGGGACTGCTGCACAAGTGCAAGTCATGCTCCATTGTGTTAACACACACACACACACACACACACACACACACACACACACACACACACACACACACACACACAAATACCCTCAACCTGGTGAGTGACCTGGAATGGCCTTGTTGGTAGCTCAGGTGTGTCCCACACAATCACACTGCAGTGGAATGGCCACCCTGTCCACATCAGGCAGGGCAGCTACCTACACCATTACAGGTGTAACCTGGTCAACTGGTTGGTTAACAGCACATGGACCCTTGGGATACCACCTGTGTCCCTGATGGACTGGGACATCAGCTGCTGCCTCGCATACACATGGGCTAACATGGCCCATAGCCTAGTACCTTATATGGTACTAGGAATACCAGAAATGTCCTGACTGCTGTGGCAGACTGCATTTTTATGTGTCCACACACATCACTGCCATTAACTGCTGGGTGTCTCCTATGGGCAACGTTACAGTACCATGTCATCCAGCCTATATCTGACAAATAGGTGAATGCTATTACAGGTACATGTGGACATTCCAGAAACATCTGAGGTACACAATAACAGAGAGCAATGCATATGTGGTGTAAGGTGACCTCCTCATAGGTCTCTGACATCTGCAGTACCCAGATGTTTGCGGAATTGGTACATGTGCCTGATAGATGTAGACCCCCCTGCCAGACAAATGTGTATTTCCGCATACCAGTTGGACAATACATGATGGTTGTCCACAGAGCATGGGGAATGCATCTGTGACATGCCAGTCCCCTGGGGACACACTAATGGTACATGGATATCTGTTATTGTATCCATTCACTTACATTGTATGCTCAGTATGTACACACTGCTGCTGAGCCAGAGCCAGCATCCCCCCACTACTAGTACCTAGAACCTGCTGTCCTGCTGCAGGGGCCCATCAGGTATGCTAGCCATAAGTGTCAGGCAATCAGATACAGGTGTGGAGTACACAATGACCTAGCCAGAGTATGTCAGGGATGGTCAGGGAGACCTAGACAGTCTGGGAAATAATCCTGTATGACATTTGCAGACTGAGATGGGCTCAATGACAGTACATGATGTAATTTGCCAGGTGAATCCACCAGTACATACTGTCAGTTGTATTGCCCCTGCACTGGCCCAGTAATCAAGGAGCCTCAATCTTCACCACAAGCACCAGTGAGGGACATACACAATGGGAGGATGACAAGTGCACACACAGTAAAGTACAATTAGCCTTTTGAGCACACAGAGATCACAGTCAGTCTGGGGCTGGTTTCTACTTTTCTCTCAATATCCCCACGAAGACACCCCACTGGCACAGCTATATGGTTAACATCTCAGCAGAGTAGTCAAGCCAAAACCTCCATCATCCTCTCTGTCTGACTGGTGCTTCATGTCCCTACCCAAGTAGCTGACACACACTGAGATTTGATTCATAAATCAAACACACACACACTCCTGGAAAAGGCAGGCACAGGTTTACTAGCTATGGCCCCTTCTGCCCAGACTAAAAGGTAGTTATGACTGCCACAATCCAAAGAACATCTAAAGTAATCTTTACTATATTCCCATCTATATGTAAACACAATTACTTATTCCTAGTTCCTTACTATTGGGAAGGTAAATGCAGATGAGTGGATGTTGTCAGATACAAAGACACATACAAAATGCAAGGGTCTTTCTCTGAGACAGGTCTGACATTAATACTCAACATTACTACTCGGTTAGCTCAGATTACATCAATGTTTGTCACCTGCCTTCAGTTCCCAGGCTAAGAGCAACAAACTTACATTTTAACATCTCTGTCAGATGTACATATCTCTCAGATGTTTTGTCTAGAACTGGAATGCATAACACAGTTAAACACTTTTATATTTTCAACCTAGTAATTATTTATGTTTCAAGACAATACAAAAACCTCTAGCTGTAGACATTTATGTCTACTTGCTGCACTGAAACTGAGATAATACATTCGTAAAACAAGTTTAGCTTATTTTCTTAAAAGTTTTGCAAGTTATCTCTGTATGTTCGAGGCTTCCAGCTTCTACTATTAATACATACATTTGCACAGGTAATAGTTTATATACATTTCTGTTCTTTTCCAGTATGGTACACTGTGGTTACATTCTTGAAGCTCAGTCATACCTATCAACCTCTTAGAGCAAGACATCTGGACAAAGGCACAGATAAAGGGGTGACAAAGACCCAAAAATAGTGACACTTTTTAAATATTGCTCTTAAAACTTAGAAATCAGATAGAATAACAGGTTTTGCATTTGCATGACTTTTCTGAAGGATATGATGTCTGACATTCAAATGTGTGCTATTATTTTATGACTTTGGTCTTTAATGATTTACCAGTGATTTGCCAGAAAAAAACACAAACATATGATAAACTGACTAAAAATATGAGGCAAACATGTAGACATTCTGCAAAATTCTGGACAGTTGAGAGGTATGAGCTCAGTACATAACATACAGTTTAACATACACTTCTGCACCAGTAGTTTAATATCCACATAACATATAGCTCTTTTACTTTTGTAAGAAAAACATATGAATCATTTCACAAATGATTATTTACAAAATTCCAGTTAGCTGGGCTGGCAGTCTCACAGTCAGTATTGTACAACAGACAATCCAGTAGTAGTCATATGTGAGCTAACCCTTGCTGGGGTGATGCAGGGGCCACAGCTGTGATCTATGTCACTGCAGACAGAGCCGTCAGGGATAGCCTTAGGTGCTGGACAGCAGACTAACAGCAACATGTCAGTCCAGGAAGTGTTGTTGAGACCTACTGTGTAAATTCCTATTTCCCATGACTGCATCCCCCCATCTGCATTCCATTACATGCTTAATTGTATGCCATACCTGGTATAGTGCTGTAGTCCTTTGTCAGAAGATATCCACTTGTATTGTTGTAAAGAATCGCAGTCTGTCTTCATGAAGAAAGTGTCAGACCTGTTTACCATAGGCAGCAGCTTGCCTTTTGAAAGTAATGCTCCTGAACAGGTGATGGCCTGTGTACCAATCTGTGACTCCCACTTGCTAATTCCATCCAGAACAGCTGGGTTGCCTTTCAATTAGCCAATGACATGGCAACACAGTGCTATAATTAAGGCCTTCATGTGGGCCTTGCCTCTTTTCCTGGCCTGTGAGGAGGACAGTATCAAGGTGTGGGAGCTACAGCATCGCAGAGGGTAGGTGGAAATACTGTCTGCTGTTTGGAGTGATGTGTTATGTTCACAGTTTTGCATACTATGTTTGGCCATTGTTAACAGACTTTCATATTCTGTAGAAGTGTACTGTGTAAATGTGTGTTGTGGTGAGTGAGGAGACAGGCAGATGTGCGTGTCATACATCCTTTTCTAGCTGACTGTGCATGTTGCTACAGTGGATGCTGGTCTATCAGCTCTGTATGTAGGTAGGGGGGGCTGTGACACATGTCCCTTAAAACCTCTACATCCTCCCCAACCCTTTATGTTTGGCTGTTGTGTGGATGCCCTGCTCTAGGTGTTTGGGAGCAATGTTAGATTTGTAGCAGGTAGCTGGATATACTGCTGCATGTGTAGCAGATCACAGCTGCTGCATTCTGGCCAGGAGTCAGACTAGGGATTGTGAAGAGAATAGGGGAGAGCAAGCTGTTACTTTTAGTAAGGGTGCTATGTCAGCTGTTGTGTCACAGCATGGCCTGGTTGAGGGTACCCACAACAGTCCAGGTGAGACATGTGCCTGTGCTGCATGTTATGTAATAGTGCCATACAGAGAGTGGTGGGCAACATTTAGTACACATATTCATAGCTGTGAAATGTGTCCTAACCTGCAGGCCTTTAATGTGCTACTGTGGGTGGCAATGACTGCAATAGGAGCAACCAGTTTTACTGGACATTGCAGGGTTCAATTATTCCCATGTTGCATTGGCATGCATGTAGTTGTCATGCCAAAGACTGGGCTGTGTGCCAGCACTGTGGGTGTCTAGATGTGACAGATGCTAGAAATGTAACAGATAGAGCTACCAAGTCATTATTATGGCAGGTATATTTGTAAAACATATGTGCAAGCATACAGTGTGTAACACAGGATTAGCATGGGCATGTGTGTTCTGATGGGTATGGCGTGTGACATGATTTTGTAACCCCAATCTGCACTGCCTTGCCAGTATGTCAGCACACAGAATAGGTTTTATGACTACCCTGCCATAAATAGGTGGCACAACTATGGATATTCAGCAACAGTCTGTGCAGTTGTCAGCTCTGCCTGATATTGTAGGCCTCCTGTACATCCAGCAGCATTTATTTGTCTGTGTACTGGTTCTGTGTCTATGTCAGAGTTCCAAGTACACTGTGATTTGGGCCACTATATATAGGAGTAGTGTGTGACTGGCAATCAGGATATGTTTGCAAAAACAGTTGTTATATCCAGAGGCCAGTTGCCATTTTGCTCTGCCTGTAGTTCAAATAGTTCTGGGTTCAAAATTTGACAGTGATGTCTTTTCCCTAAGTTACATCCCTGTAGTGCATGATATATTTACAAAAGCATCAATATTTCCTCCGAACTGAATTGATGTAGTGGTGTGTTGATTTGACTCTAGTTCTAATGGTCCTGAGTTCAACTTGGCAGCTTTGTCCTTTTCATTTTTCCTAATGTTACATGACTGCACTGCATGATATATTTAAAAAGCACACCGCTGGTTTGGCTTAGTGGTGCCTTGCTCTGAGTGTAGTGCATTGAGTCCTGTGCTCAAGAATTGGCAATGATATCTTTTATTTTTTTTCTGTCATATGAATGCATGATATATTTACAAAAGTAGTACTAACTCCCTACAGCTGGTTTGGCTTAGGGGTGTATTGCACTGACTCTAGTGCACAGAGTCCTGAGTTCAAGAGATGGTAGTGATATATGTTTTCCCTAATGTTACATGACTGTAATGCATGATATATTTACAAAATATTGCGGCCTCTCATAGCTGATTTGACATAGTGGTGCATTGCTCTGACTGTAGTGCAAAGAGTCCTAGATTTGTGACTTGCCAGGGCTGGTTATTTTGTTGCTGGGCAGAACACTGGCTGAATGAGGTAGAGTGACTAAAGCAGTTTTAAGTGGGTTTGTGTGGTTTTCAGTGACACACTGTGATGCCAAGTGTCACTTAATACTGCTTAGCTTTGCTTAGTGCCACTTATTCCCACTGAAACCCACACTATTTTCAAAAAAAGAAAAGAAAAAAAGGATGATAGGAAAGTGGTAAAATGGGGGCAAGCAGGGGGAAAAACATTATGAAAGGCAGCTAGGGATGTGCAGTATGGGTGTAGGAAAGGACAATAGCTCTCCATTTCTTGTGCAGCAACAGCTGTGAATGATGTGGACAATTTGGAATTTAGAGCCTCACACCTCACAGGGAGGGGTGTGGGTGACACACATTTGTTGAGTAATTTAGGGGTAAATTGATTAATGTCAATGTATGTGGGGGTGAAATGGAGAGCTATCTATGGGATGAGATTTTTTGTGGGAACAGATGCCCACCCCCCCTTTTTTTAAGGTGAGAGTAGGATGTTGGGGAAGGGTTGTAGGTACGTTTGGGCAGGTAAGATGGATAGGAGAGGTTGCTTTTACAGATAGACAAGACAGACAAGACAGCAGACAGGAGCAGTGTATGACATATGAGGGGGTAAACACCTTGGATGGGGAGGGTGGTTGGGATTCAGAGGGCCACGTTCCCCTAGATGGAAATAGTGGGATTGAGGTTCCCACCCATGGGAAGTCACCACTGCCCCTTCACATCTCCAAAGGTGGCTGTGCTGGGAGGTGAATGATGGGGCCAGCCTGCCCCTTGAGGTGCACCAAGCTGCCCTCAATCTAGCACAGGTAGTCATCCAAATCCTGCTGGATGACACTGCACACTGTACCTTTTAATTCTTGTTAGTTGACAGGGTCCTCTCCATGCCTGCATCCAGGGGAGGGATGGGCCTCATCCCCTGAGGCAGTTCCACCCAAGGGTGGTGCAGGACCAGTGGAGGAGGCAGCTCGAGGTTGGGTCCCAGATGTGCTGGGAACTGGTGCCATGGCCAAATGAGGAGGGACAGGTGGATCCACTGGGATCTGCCTACCCAAACATGTTATTGTGCTGAGTTTTGTCAAAGTGTATTGGTCGGTCATGAATAAAACATTTCAACATTAGTTATAGCAACATGCATGGGTGTTCCAATTAAGCCAGAATAATACAATTGGAAAAATTGCATAGCAAACAGAACACTGCATAAATGGAATAACAATAATTATTGTAACAGCATGCCAGTAACAGTTATGGCAACAGTGGAATTATAACAAGGTATATTAGTATGCAACCACTAAAATATATGAACAATAATAGAATACAAGTCTCAACATTAGGTTTTGAGGATAGCATAGCCATAGTATATGAATAATAATTATTGATACAGATAAGGGGTGGGGGGAGAGAAACACAGTCCATTACCAACTGTATAGGCTATATTTTTCACAACAGTACTGCTCAATACTCTACAGGTCGGCCCTCACTTTACATCTACCCAAGGCCTATTGCTACTGTAGCAGGTACATACCTGTTAATCTGTCAGCCTGGAATGCTATAGGAACATGAGTAGAGAGGGCTCATGCATGTCAAAGTTACATATATGACTAACAAGATGTACCCTGCACTGATGTTGTGTGAGTTTGCTAATGGCATACTTCGACTGGATTTACATCTGTGTGCAAGGTTATTGGCAACAGTGATCATTAGCCATGACAGCGTGACACTTGAGAGACATGTGTCAGGGAGAGTGCATGGTGTATATAGCTATCCAGCTGTCATTTGTAGGCATGGGGTTGGACACTGGAACATTTGTACAGTTTAATAGTATACCCTTCACACAGTTACTACAGACATTTCTTTACCTGTGAGCCATATGGAGAAAATATCTGCTAACACTACCTGACTGTTTTTACAAAGATTCAGGATTACTTGTGTGTAACTATAAATGCATTTTAGTACCAGTCCCTGGATTCAAACCATGGTCTGTGTGTGTAAAAATGAATAACATGTCTATTTCTTATCACACTTTGCTACTAGGGAACTGCTCCCTGCTGCTTGACTGATTTATGCATAAAACTCACTTGGTTGCAAAGTCTGACTTTGTAATATAAGTGTAGCATCACATTGTCATGCATGATAGATAGTGAACTGTGTATTAATACTTTGAATGCAGATTTACACATTTAACCCCTAGTGGATGTGATTATGTGTGATCTGTACAGACCATAGCAGGGTGCTGGGTTGCATACCCAATCCATACACATTTGCACATCATATATTTGCAGTCTCCACCTATTACAGTCCCATACTTGCCTACATCAGCATACCTACATTCAGGACTACATACAGCTGAAAAGCAAAGGTTAACACAGGATAATACTGCAGGAAACACACCATAATACATAACACATTTCTATTCAAGGTTCACATCTTAGTGCAGAACATATATCAATTTTCATTTTATCTTGTTTTACAGCTCCACATCTACAGTTTGGCATAACAGCTGGTTATCAGACAAACCTCAATGAATTCATGCTCTCATAGCTATATTTGCTGTGTAGCATCTGCACACTTGTATTTCTTCAACAGCAGACCTGATTAAACAAAACAGTTTGGGGGAATAAGCTTTATTTGTGGTGACATGACACAGTGGTTTATTACATTTAAAATTCTAAATTCAACTGTACTGCATATTCTGTAGATGATGAGCAGTAGCAATCACAGTGTACTTTATTACCAATTTCATTCCTACATAGTATTACAATAGTATTGGCTTTCTTTCATCAATAGTAGCTTGCTTGCTGCCTTCATCTATATTACACAGTACCTGGCATTAGTCAATTATATCAATGTTGGTCTAACGACGCATTTATTCAGTACACTCAGAACACAACATACCTAATGGCAATAAACAATTCCACTTTCTTATTTATTGCACTATACATTGCAAGTTAGATCTGTATTCACCACACTTTCAGTGCAGCCTCACCAGTCATCTTACATGGGCCTCAATATTACAAGCCATCTCCTCTGCTGCTGTGGGGGGAAAACACATCATTATGCATACCTGTCTCTCAAATATTTATAGCACAATTTGATAAATCACAAGTTGATACACTTAAAACTTATGGGGCATTCTGTGCCCAAGCATCTTGGATCCACTGGGACAAGAGCACCCCCTTTGTCTGTCTCAGGTCATCATAATGATGATGGACCTGCTCACCAGTGCAGAGGATGCCAGTAGCACTGGTGAGCTCACGTGCCAGATGGTCCCAGGCCTTAGATTTGTATTCTGAGCCCTGGTACTGGTCCTGCAGCAGTCTGTCATCATGGTTCTTAATGAGGAGCCCGGCTATGACCCTGGAATCCAACATGCCCCAGCGCTGTGCTTAAAAATACACTCCCTTTCCTGCACCTGCCATAGTTCCTACAGGGATCAAACTCTAACAGGTCCAGCCTGTATTCCTGCCTGTGTGGTTTAAACATGGCCATTTTCCTGCCCTTTGCCACCATTGGACCATTTTTAAGAATGCTGTGAAAAGCACAGCAGTAAGATGGAAGAATTTAAAACTACCGGTATTAGCAAAAGTATCAATAGTGAAAATGAATATACTACCACGAATGTTATACATATTTAGGTCTGCCCAATTATCAATTTCAAAAACAGTTTTTAAACAAATGCATAAAGATCTAGCTAAATTTATCTGGAACCCAAAAAGAACTAGAATATCTTATGAGAAATTAATGACCCCTAAAACAAGAGGGGGACTTGAGCTACCAAACTTTGAAGCATATTATTTGATTGTAAACGCTAATAAAATTTTAAGAATTGCTAATTATGATGTAACGAATACAACATGGATACCAACTTGGGTGGTCTTGAATCATAAGCATATTTTGGATAGGAAAATAAATCCTAAAGCATTGCCCTTTATGGACAAAATTAGTCTGATAAAATATGGGGTCATGGACCACATAATAACCTGTGTCTCATCTTTGCAAACTTTATTTCAGTCCGTAGATTTATTGCAATATATGATGGTTCTTCAACCTTTCCACAGGAATCCTAATTTTAAACTAAATAATCAGCTGATCGATCTCAGCAAATTTCCATTAATACTTAATCTGACTCTATTTGATGTTTTTAATAAACTTGACTTATCGGCTTTACAAATTAGACAGGAAATGAATCTACCTAGAAGTTACATTGTTATAATGAGACAAGTTAAAGAACTTGCCTTGAGCTACTTTAGGAACTTTAAACCTGCAGCCGGATTTGTGGATAAGTGCTCTGAATTGTGGCAAGCTATCCAACAAGACATTAAATTTATAGCAACTGCATATAAATTAATTAAGGATTTGAAATTTCAGGACAAAATTTTGCTTTCAGAGTATTGGGTAAAAAAGTAACAGTAACAGACAATCAGATATTAAAAGCAATTGATATAACTAGGAAATCAGTTTCTTTTCAAAAACTGATGTACACGCAATTGATGATTTGGAACAATGCATATTACACACATCTTAGATTACATAAATTTAACCCTAGGAATTCTCCAATTTGTCCATACTGTGCAGATCAAACAGCGGATCTTCTTCATATGTTCTGAGTTGTAAATGCGTATATAAACTTTGGAACTCTCTTAAAGTACAACTGCAAAAGATGGGTTATCAAAGTTCTACACTGTCATGGGAATTTATGATTCTACACATTCCTCCAAGAGAGCTTTCCAGATCGCAAACTATTATTTGTATGAATATTTTTTTGCTGATGAAACTCTATATAGCCACAAATTGGCTAGAACCACATAAGACATCATGGAATAATTTTAAGCTTGTGGCTATAAAGCATATACTAGCACATAAATTACTTCTGAAACAAACTAACAAAAATATTAATAAGCCGAAAATATGGGAAAAGGTCTTCAATATTATATTAGCATGATACTGATTTTAGGAATATATTAAATATAGGAAGCATTTCATGTAGATATTGTATAAATGGTTTGTAGTAGTTATAGTGTATTATGTGTGTGATGTTTATTGTATTTTTGTAATGTTTTTGGAAAATATATTTCAATAAAAATTTATTATGGAAAAAAAAAAAAAAGAAAAGCACAGCAGTGCGCAAACCTGCTAAGCTGAGTTGAGCAGTGCTTAACATAGCAAATGCATTGCAGTGCTTAGCAGTACACAAATCTGCTCAACTGAGCTGGGGAATGCTTAAAATGGGACTGCTTAACAATGTTTAAACCAGCTAAGCAAAACTAAGCACTGGTAAGTATTGCTCAGACACGTCCTGTTTGAGCATTGCTAAGCTTGGTTTAGCAGTGCTTAGCAAAACTGAGCTAAGGGCAAACAAGTTTTTTAATTAAAAAAAATAAAAATTTATTAATTATTTATTATGGATACATTATTATTAAATGTATACATTTTACTTTACATGACCTCCCCCTATGTGTTTTCATTACATTACCTTGGGGTGTGACTGCACTTTATCGGACACTTGTGTCTAAATGGTGGTTTTCACCTCATATCTCTACTGACACTGGGATTCTGGAACAGCTACACTACCCTGGTTAACAAATATCAATAACTACATCAATAAATAAAATAATAATTAATATACAAATGCTTTCTCATGTAAAAGCTAAATGGCCTGTCTTGGAATTTGAATAGTGCATCTGCAGCACACAAACCCGTGACTCTAACCACTCAGCCAACCTGGCTGTGAAGATTTCAGCTATACATTTCTATATAGCTTCTTGATTCATTTAAGCACTGCTGAGCAAAGTGCTGCACCACGCAACCTCTCAGCTACGCTTAAATTTTGAAGAAAAAGAAATAAAAAAAAAATTGACCATTACTTACAATATAAACAATGCACTTCAAATTATTAAATAGGTGTCTGAGGACACTTTCTTTATTGTTTTAGTGTTGTACAGCACTTTTACAATGCAGGGGGTCTGTTACGGAAACTGTAACACACACCCTGTATGGCATTCACTTTACAGTCTTCATTTAAGTGTCCAAGGACACTTTCTTTATTGTAAAGTGCCATACAGCACTTTCACAATGCAGAGGTTGTGCTAGGGATACTGTAACACACCCCTTGCATTACATTCACTTCACATTCTTCATGTAAGTGTCTGAGGACATTTTCTTTATTGTAAAGTGCCATACGGCACTTTCACAATGCAGGGGAAGTGTCATGGATATTGTAACACACACCCTATATGGCATTCACTTCACATTCTTCCTTTAAGTGTCCAAGTACACTTTCTTTATTGTAAAATGTCTTACAGTACTTTGAGAGTACGGGGGGCATGTTACAGATCTGCGAGCACTGTAACACACCCCCTAGCACTGGTTCAGTATCCATGTACACGACTCTCCCCCAGTAGTGTGCCTTCATTAATATGAAAGGTGTGCTGCCGAGATGGAGATGCGGACATGGACATCATTCACTCTATGTAGGAATAACACTATTTCTACATGGACTTTATTAAATCCGGGGGAGTAACTATTACATTGTAATATTTTGCAAACAACTTCTCAACAACTACTCAAGTTACACACATACAGCAGCATTTTATTCATCTAGCTGAGACCTTTCACATGAGGCTAAGAAGTTCTGTCTGTGTTACTTGGTTGTTGAGATATTTAGAAAAATGTGAAAATTATATCTATACAAATTAATAACATAAAAGCAACAGTTAATATCTATTTACTTGCACTAGACAGAGGTCAAATATTAATGCAGTTGAGTTTGCCATTGTGTAAGCTTTAATATGAAGTCATTTAAAACCTTGTACATAGCATGTATTGATGTAAATATGAACAAGCAACATTTGACACCTAAAGGCATCAGTAGGAGTTAAGTGCAGATGCACCTGGAGGCATCACTTGAATGTAATGAGTTAAAACAAATTCATGAAAAGTAACAAGGTCAGCTTCAATATGTAAGGCAAGATTTGGGAAAAATAGGTAGAAAAGTGCAATGTGTATCATCAAAGCTAAATAAAAGTATACATAGAAGGAACATCATGCACTTGAAAATAAACATAGTGAGGAAGAAAACAGTATGGCTGAAAACAGTCAGAGATGGAACGTGAGAATCATGGGCATCTCAAAAGAGTAAATGAATAGAAGCTGAAGGATTATTTAAAACTGCAAGTCAGAAGAACACTAGGAATTCTCAAGGATATAAGCTTTCAGCCAGAAAGAGGCCATTAAGGTGGGTAATTTAGTCAAGTAACAGACCTCTCAAGACTCATGACGTACTGTGATTTCATGAGTACAGGAGGACCCAATACATTTTAGACCAGCAAAGGCAATTTTTTTCATTAAAACTCAACAAATACATGCCTTAGATGAATATTTGGCAGAGTTACATCCATAACAGAAGGCTCTGATAGTTTTTTATGAAGAAATTAAAAGCACAAGAGACACAGACACAGACATTAGTATTTCATTTGACTTACTATGTGAAGAACCAGTGAGTCATGGTGACAAAATCTAGAGAGGCCAAGAAATCCAATATGGTTGAGAATTATGGTGACAAGCTATTAAGGACTAGAAAGGCCTTTTCCAGAAAACACTATTGACTTTCCTTGTGGAGCTATCAGAATGTCAGACAGATGATCTCAGCCATCTTGACACACGTATATAAGACATATACAACAATCATACACTGCAGTGAGAGACTGAGTTTACAATGTGGAAGAACAACAATATTAGAACCACCCAGGATAAGAAGAAAGAGTAGACAGAAAAGATGTCCTTGGAAAGAAGAATTAAATTACTGGGAAACAATCTGCTGATTAAGTTCAAAGAAACTCTACCAAAATCAGTTGCTAGAGCCCTGAACAGATGGGGTTGTATTTCTCCATGGATGTAAACATATCAGTTGTGCTCCGATTGTATTTTCTCCTTATCTTTCTGACCAAGCCTCTAGATGGATAAACTGTGGGTGACATATATGGAATTTTTCCAGGGTAAATGATGGACTATGTTACCACCCCCTTCCTGCCACATGTGAAGTACTTGTATCAGTACCACGCAATCTTACCTACAATATCTCATTATTAGTTTCAACTTCGACCTTCATGAGAAGCCAACGCATAACCTTCTCCCCTATTCTGACCTGCAGAATATGCGTTCCAACAACTTGTTAATGAACCTACTCCTCCATCTACATTATGTGATAAATATTACCTGCTAGACTTTTTTTTTACACAAACCTGCTTTTTGAGTTATCTATGCATTCTGCAGACTGTTCCAACTTTAGTGGCCATTGCTTGTTTTTGTCCATGTTTTCAGCTAAAGTGTGCTTCCAGAACTATATGACCATCAACAAAGCAATAAAATAGGAGCCAAAATGAAAATTGTTGAGCTGGTACTAAATGACAAAAAATAAAGACTGCTTTTTCTGCATTCAGTTTTATTCTATGTGCCCCCCCATTCCACTATCACTTGCCAAAGTTCCTGTTCAAAGTCTGCTTAGAGAGTCACATTGCCAACATTCAGCAGCTTTGCTGATCTGTCTCTTCCAATCCGTTTGCTGATGTAGTCCATCAAAGAATGAAAAGGCGTGGCCACATGACTGAGCCCTGATGCAGACACATCTGGAAAATGAGACAAAGGAGGAAATAGCTGAACAGTTTAAACGTTTCAAGTATCTAGAAGTTAAGGTTGAGCAAAATAGAAATCTGAATGACTACATAAAATTCTAGAGTCAGAGTCCTGCAGCCATCTGGCACAAGGTTTCATGGGTAAGGTGTGACAGATGACGAAGTCTGCATGGTTTTGTGGATGAAAGTGCTAAACCTTTTTAGCAATATAATTTTTATAAATCTATTGTTATCAACTTCCATTGACTGTGTCTATGAAACAGCTTTTTCTTTGGTTCTTTGTGACATAAAATTATCAAAGAAGCTGAGAAGTAAGGAGTATAAAATAGAAAGTTAAGCAGTGATTCTGTATGGTACATAAATCGGGTGTATTTGAAAGTACAGAATGGACAAACTGTCAAAACCTGATATGGTCAAGACCATATGGTCGACAATCCAGTTTGTTGATAAACAACATACACCCAAACACACCTGCAAACAACATAAACAATGTTTTTACAGGGGGACAAGACCCCTGCACCCTCCCAAATGCAATGATGCTTATATATACTAACGCCAAGATCACATTACAGTTTAGAAAGGGGCAAATTCCCTGATCCCCACCGTACCACTATCTGAGTCAAAATAATTTGACAGACTGAATTGTCAACCACATGGTCTCAACCATGTCAGTTTCAAAAATCTGGCTATTCAATACTTTGAAACAGACTACATAAATCTGAGCACAAACAACTCAGAGGACAAATTAAGTCTACTAAAGCCAAATTTGAGGTAATTTTGGCCTCTCAGGCCAAGCACAGCCACAAAGCATTCTTTAGCTATATCCACAACCTCAAAGCCAATACACAATTGTGTGCAAAGCTCTTTGTAAATGGAGCCACCTATACTGAGCCAGAAGATATAGCAAACCTCCTGGCTGATAAATTCAGCTCCAACTTTACCACTCTCTCCCCCTCAACCTTCCCTCATAAAATATCATCAAATATAACTTCCCCTATTATCACTAGGGGACAGGTCCTTAATGCTCGTTCTATAACCAAGAACACTGCATCAATGGGCCCAGACAATATCCCAGGATGCCTTCTAAATAGCATGAAACATGACCTATCAGGGCTACTGGAATTACTATTTAACTGTAGCCTGCAAACAGGCTTCATGTCTCATGAATGGAGAAAGGCAACAGTTACACTTCTGCATAAAGGTGGGTCATCTACAGACCCTGAAAACTACAGACCCATAAGTCTCACTAGTCTTATATGTAAAGCCATTGAAAGAATTATCATGGAGATGATCAACAGAGATATAGTAAACCTCCAGACATTGGACCCAACCCAGTTTGGTTTCATTGAGGGCAGATAATGCTACCCAACCTGGTGGACATCTTCAAGAAGTTCATCAAAGCAATGGATGAGGGCAAAGGCATTCACACTGCCTACCTTGACTTGGCCGAGGCATTTGACACAATACCCCACTCAGGTATTGTTGACAAACTCAAGAGGTTAGGTACAAACTTGTATGCCACCCAGTGGATAGCCAACTGGCTCACAGACAGGACCCAGGAAGTTAGAACTGGGGAGTCCACCTCTACAAAGAGGCCAGTCACAAGTGTTGCCCCTCAGGGATCAGTCCTTTGACCTCTCCTTTTTGGCATTTACTTCCCAGAAGTCAGGGCCACTGTCAGTGGTCTCGCTGACTAAATTTGCTAATGATTGCAAATTAGGAGCTGTCATTGAATCTCACACTGACACAAATGTTCTCCAGGAGGGGCTGACACAAACAAACAACTGGTGACCGAGCCACGGAGTAAAACTAAATGCCAAGAAATGCATAATAGTATCCTTTGGGAAGTCATCCATCTTCATTCCTGGTAACTATCATATTGACAAAATACCCCTTAGAGTTGACCCAGTAGTCAGGGACTCAGGGACACACATAGATAGTAATTTAGCCTTGAGCATCATGTGTCTACAGTGGCGAGGAAGCCATTCTACGTTGCACAGCTTATAAACAAAGGTATGGCATCTAAGTCCAAGGAAGTCATTGTTCCACTGTATTTAGCATTCATCAGACCTATCATTGAGTACAATGTCGCCTTTGGTATGTGCCTAACCAGGCATAACCAACAATTGGAATGTCCACACAGGTTCCTCACTGAAAGAATACAAGGCATAAGTAATATGTCCTGTGCAGACCTCCTCAAGGCCCTATCCCTGTATTCTGTCTCCTACAGGCTTTTGAGGTGAGATCTACGCCTGACATACAGGGCATTGTCAGCCCCCCACTCTGATGTATCTCCTGCATATCCACAAAACAAACAGCACCTGAATTACCCATTCTAAAGACTTAAACCTTGCCTGTGATATAAACAGGACCTGCTGGAGAGATAGGCATGTATCCCAGAGATCACCCCATCTATGAAACAGGCTCCCCATCCATATGAAGCAGAGTTCATCCCTAACCCAATTCAAGTACAACTTGGACAATTGGATCGGAAATCGAAAATTCATTCTTGTTCGGCACCTGTGTCTCTAATGGACAGAGGTAATCTGTAAATGGTTCATCTCCCAGGCCAATGCTTACACTTATCAAGGGTATGAGAACTTGTCAGAGATTTGGGATGCATGACTATGCTTAAAAAGACCTTTATGGTCGTTAGCCTAGTAAACACCTATAAACCTATGAAACTATTAGCAGTGAAAACAGGGCAATTTGGGAAGCTGGAAGCGATAAAATAAAATGTCTAACATAGATAATAAGATGCATGCTGGAGAGCAAGGAAATAAAGCATCATTGCTAAAGCCAGGCTAGCAAAACGTTGAAGGAGAACGGATTGCACTGATTCAGCCATACATGCAGGAAAGCAGAAGATAAGTTAGAGAGGCAGGTTTGGGAGAGACACGAAGAAGGCAAGACAAAACAAGGATATGCAGCTAAAAGATGGATGGATTTTGTGATGTAAGACCTGCAATGGTTGGGCATGTCTGTTGAAGATGATATAAGTGTGACACTGAACAAAGGAGGGTGGCACAAGTAGACATTATACTCTGACCCTAAGTAAAATGGCATAAAAGTAGATGATGATGTCTATTTAGTCTTACTTTCCCTAGCATCTGCACACTGGCAACATCTGGATATATGTTCTATCTTCCATTTATAGCAGGTACTCTCTGTTTTTTTGGCCTGTTTCCACAGGCTGACTAGTGTGAGGGAATACCTATGGCCAATTTATCACAGTGGCAATGGCACAAGTGGTAGAACAATCACCTTTGGTGCAGAAGGATCTGGGTTCTGTCCTCACACTAGGTAGACAGATTGCTGACACTACGATGCAGCTTAAGGAGGGGGTGCTGCACTTCAGAGTGTGCAGCTCTTCTGATATCATGCCAAACTGAGGTTTCATCTACTTGAGTTTGATGTATTTAAAACATCCCATGGTATCATCTGAAAAGAGTAGAGAAAGTTCCCTGTTGCTCTGGCCAAAATTCCCTTAGTTGTGTAGGTACTACTTTGAGTTTCCCCTGAAAAGAGACTACTAGCCTAGTGGGACTAACTCAGTTATCAAAGAATAAATAAATAAGGTTTTCAGCTTCTGGTCCCATATGCTATCCCATTTTTAGTCCATTTTGCAAAGTCTAAACCTTGTATTAGGAAGTAAAGGTATCCTACATTAGTGCTTCCATCTCCCATCCCCAGGGTACAAGATACAGATAAGGCAGAAAAATTGTAAGCATGATATCTAGTTAGTGAGATCATAGCAGGTCACAGTGCTACTATATTACACCCCAGTACCATGGTTAAAGGAAGAGAGGTCACAAAGCTACAACATATGGCAGCCAACCCAATGGCATCATCTACCGATTAGATCTTTAAGTTAGAAACTCATCTGGGAGATGAGAGTTGTAAGTGAAAACAGTGTTGGGCAGTTATCACAGGCAACTAAGACCATGAATTTTTAATGAGCTGCATCCTGTAGTCCAGGGTTTGATCCCACAGCCTCCTTTTGCCTGCTGTGTGACTCTAAACAAGTCAGTAAACCAGAAAGTGCTCTGGCAAGGCTCCTCTGTGTATCCTGGACCACATGCCTAGCAGTTACAGCATCTGTAAACTTATGAGTATTTGTGATTTTGCACCTGATAGTGAATTGGACTTGAACTTGTTAATCAATTCCCTTCTGTAGCAGGTAAAAAAGAATCACACCCTCAATAGGGTACTTAAAAGCTGAACAAGCACTTATTGGGAACTCCGTGGCCGTAAGCTTACTTGTCTATTTTTGGATTTATTCTGTACTTAAAAATATGTTGAACATTGTCCGACTATACTCAAACTTAAATTCATCTGCAGGGTATTCTTATAGACCAATGACATCACCTAAGAGCAGCACTTTAAACACTGCATGTATCTAAGCTTATTAAAATATTCCCAGACATGCTAAAATGTATTTCATTTATTTTCATGAGACTTAAAACATGCTATATGGTTTTGTTTGTGCATGTGTGTGCATGTGTGTGTGTGTGTGTGTGTGTGTGTGTGTGTGTGTGTGTGTGTGTGTGTGTGTGTGTCTGTGTGTGTGAGACAGAAATTAACTTTGAATAGATTATAGTCTGCAAATATTGCTAATTAGATCTGTAGCTTAATGGCAGTCATCAGAGCTGCTCATTTAAATACAGTTCTACAAGAAGCCCAAAGCATAGAGTACATCAGCTACACAGACACAGATACACATACATAGGCACAAACGCATAAAGACATACACACACACACACACACACACACACACACACACACACACACACACACACACACACACACACATGCACAGATACACACTCAACACAAACACACATGCACATACATACATAACACATACACACACCTACACACACATGTAGATTGCAGCTAAGTATAATAATGGAAATTTATGGTTTAGCTTTTCCAATTAACTCAAGGTATACAGTGCATACATGTATTTCTTTTTATTTATTATTAACATTTGTTTACTGGGCCTGACATGCCCCTTTTCAGAAGAGACTCCAGGAGAAAAGCTCTACAGTTAACAAATCTTATAAGATGATTTATACAATACAATACAATACAATACAATGCAAGACAAACCACCACATGTTAACTATCACATTCAAAAGTTAGAAGAGATAGACCCTGGAAATCATTATATTCCACAAAGTTATAATTCAGTTTTATTGTAGCAATGACATACTACTGGGTATTTGCATGAAAGCCCAGAAGCTTAGATTATGAAAGAAGGCCAAAAGTTAACTGCAGCTAGAGAACAGATGGACAGAAAAAATTTCATGGAATATCTAAAAATATATACCAATGTGGCACCAGAAAGTTCTACCCGCATGATACATAAACCCTTCCATCGGATATATGTGTAGCCCTCATTCACAAACCCACTAACTTGTTTTTAAATGCAGTATAGAAAAAAGCTTAACACTCTGACTTCTTTTATGATGTAAATATTGCCTTTCTGTCAGGGGGTCTAGAATCTGTACATTAAATGTGAGGTTTTGTTCCTTCTTTAGCAGTTTCTATAGGTACATTGCTATTCTTTGAATGTAACAGTAGTCCCCTTTAATTTTATACACATCTTGTATAATTTAATTTGAAAAATGTGCACAGTTTCTATTTGTATTTGATTATACGATTTCTTATTATGATTTTTCCTTTGTATTCACTATTTGTAAAATATTAAAATACATTTTTATGCTTTTATAGTAATTATAATGAGAAAAAGCTATGTGGGATTTCTACTGCAATTACAATCAAAAGGAACCAGCATGTATATATATATATTACTGCAAAACAGAATGGAACTATAAACGAAAGCTGCTCAAATCTAAACCTTTTTCTTAACTGAAGGCTACATACAGCTCTTTTCTATTCTATGAATGAATACAATACAAGTAAAGCTACTGTCTAAATGTTAGACAAAGCTTAAAATAATTGGCATAGTACTTTTTGTAGTATACTTAGTGCTGAGCTGACAGTATTTTTCCTTGAGAGTTGCATACATGTACTCTACAGTTAGTATAAGTACTTTTATTAATCTCAGCATCAGTTTGTTAGCAGGGTTACAGCATTTTGGAGGTTCATAAGTTCATAGGTTCTTATGAAGATTTATTTTATTTTATGTTATTTAATTTAATTTGTATTTATCCTCCGTTGATCGGAGTAATATCAGAAGGCTGGTGGCCTCTTTTCAAAGGAGATCTGAGGTGGCATTTGAACTGTGTGTGTGTCTTTCGGCTTTTCCCGGTTAGGGGTCGCCACAGCGGAACTCCGGTCCGCTAATGATTGGCAGTAGAGTTTTACATGCTGGCTTGCCGGGCCTAACGCACAACCTTCAACGAAGGAATGCCCATTCACGCATGTCGTCACACAGTAGACGCTTTAACTGAGAATCGAACGGGCAACGTCTAACTGTGAGGCGACAACGCTACCGCAGCACCACCACCCCGAGGTGGCATTTGAACTACTTGGGGAAATTTGACCAGGGCACTGGGGAGTAACCCCTACTTTTTTTGAGCACTCGATGGCAGGAGAGAACTCCAAGATGGAGGCTAGCAGAAGTAACAGCATGGAGGAGAGCAGTGTAAAATCATTTGGGGGTATAAACAAGAATGCTGAACAGATGGAAGTCATATAGATTAGCTAGCAGATGCTGCCATGGGTGTCAATGGAAGCTGATTCTGTCCTAGCGGATGATAAAAACAAGAAGCATTTTGATGCTTCTCAGACTGATTCTGCACAGGGAAGCATTGTAATACCAGAGCTGGAGGATGGTGGAATGCAGAATAAAACATTATTGGAGCTGACTGACAAGGAGGAAGCAGGAGATGATCCTGCTGCATCATGGAGTGAGATAGTGGACCATGTGTTTACTGACGATGAGGAACACAAAGAACAAGTTTTTGATAAAGTTATTGGCAGGAAGTATCATTTCAGAATAAAAGTAACATTTTCAGAAATCGTCATTAGTAACAAAATACAAAAAGGTATAAATACTTCTCTTTATGAAAACAGGAATACCTTGAGACTAAGAAGTAGAAATGATGCTGCTGTAGACTGCTACTTTGTTTGGGGCAATTTAGTCCTGCTGTAAGTATTTTCTGTAAGAACTGTAAGGTCTTTGATTCATTTAGATAAATAGCCCTTCTGTGACATATTATTTGAAACTAAATTTTTCATAGACTCATAGGATCCTGGAAAGTTGCTAGGCTAATGGCCCTTACATGCCTAGCCAAGTTCTATGCTTATTTCCATGATCAGCACCTATTGCCTCTGTCCAAGAGGGACACAGATGGAATTCCTGGGCTGAATTTTTGGTTACCCATCCAATCTCCCAGATTGAGTTTGAGGAGGGCCAATGAGGTGCTCTGTTTGATATGAAGTGGGAGTCTGTTCCAAAGGTGTGGTAGCCTCTGGGAGACAAATCTGCCCTTCCAGCATGTTCTATTAATATAACATACCAGGTTAAGGTCTTTAGGGTGAGTAACCTACCTGTCATTTCACTTGTGGATATGCAACATTTCTAATAAAGCAGGGTCAGATATTGTCTTGTATGCAAGGTAGAGATCACCTCTGAGTAGTCTGTATGAAACAGCATTAAGTAACAGTGATTTCAAGTGATACACATAGGACAGATGCTGAAGACCTTGAATTTTTCTTGTGAGAACCTTTGTGGTCACCAATTGCTGCAGGGGCTTGGAAAGGTACATACCAAAACAGACGTTGTACTCAGTTATTGGCCTGATGAGGGAAGAGTACAGGGAGCTTATAACTTTTTTTTTCTGGAGGCAATGCTCTTACTCATGAGATGAACAATATAGAATGCCCTTCTTACCACTGTGGAAAAATGGTGATCAAAGGTAAGTTTGCTGTCAACATGTGTACCCAGGTCTCTCACCACTGAGTGCATACTTAGGGTGTTGCTATTGATGTGGTAGTTATCAGGAACATTGCTCTTACCAAAAGGGATGATAATACATTTTTTTTGCATTGAGTTTAAGGCCATGACTTTGGCACCAGTCGTTTGTTTGTGTAAGACCCTTTTGTAGGATGTTGACATTGTCTGAAGATTCTATGACTGCTCCCACTTTGCAGTCATCAGCAAACCTTGCCAGCCACATACCTTTAGTTTTTGCTTGTACTTTGGAGAAATAGATTCCAAACAGTAGAGGTCCCTGACTGATCCCTGTGGAACACCACTGGTTACAGGTCTGCTGTTGGAGGTGAATTCCCCTATTTTGACTACATAGTTTCTATCAGTGAGCCATTTAGTGATCCATCTAACTATGTAAGGATTGATACCTAGCTGGGTGAGTTTATCAATGATGCCTGAGTGGGGGATAGTGTCAAAAGTCTTGGTTAAGTCTAGGTAGGCTATATGCATAGATTCCCCTCATCCATGGCCTTGTTAACTGTCTGAAAGAAGTCCACCAGGTTTAACAGGCATGATCTCCCTTTGACAAACTCAAACTGAGTAGGGTCAAGTGTTTGGAGATTACCTATATATTTGTTGATAAGGTCCATAAGGATTTGTTCCATGGCCTTGCAGATAAGGCTAGTCAGGCTAATAGGTCTATAGTTCCCAGGGTCAGTGGAAGCACCGTCTTTGTGCAAGGGGATAACGATGTCTGTTTTTCATTCAGCTGGGTCAAAGCTAGTGCTTAGACTATGACTGAAAATGTGCCCAATGGTGTTACTAATTCTTGTGGGAGTCCATGTAGGACACAGCCAGGGATGTTATCAGGTACCATAGATGCTATGTTTTTGACCTTAGTGAGGGTGTTTATCACCTGTTGTTTAGAGATACAAGGTAGGGGACAGGTGGTAGGGATGTCATGGGTACATGTGATGGGGACAGAAGCATGAGGTTTTCACAGAACCTGTTGGCCAACAGATTAGCTATGTCCTCAGGCTCAGTATATGTGGTATCATTAACTAGCAGTTCAGCACAAATCTGGGCCTTTCCTTTTAGGTTATGGATGTAACTAAAGAATGCCTTATGGCTGTCCTTAGCTGAGGAAGCTAATTTGGATTCATAGTTTGTTTTAGAGGACATCGCAAGAAGTCTTATTTGCTTGTTTAAGCTGAGGAGAGAGTGTTTCCAGTTTAGGGCTTACTCCCTCTTACTCTTAGACAGCAATTTCTTCCTCTTATTTTAAAGCCTGTTATTGAAAGTTGTCCACCAGGCAGCTTTGCTCTTCCTTGAGGAGCTTGGTTTGGTCACCACACAAGGGATAGTCAACAACAACAGAATAATGTTGCATGGCCAACTGGACCAAATCAAGTGCATTAAGATGAATGACACACAAGCAAAGTGGACAGCTGTGTAAATGGTGCAATTTGTATTTGTAGGATAGGTGCCCTTTTTTGGAGAGAGAGAGAGAGAGAGAGAGAGAGAGAGAGAGAGAGAGATGAATGTTGGAGAATGTGCAAAAAAGCTCCAAAAGAATGGGAGTATCAAGTAGGTAGGGTAGGTTAGGTAGCATGTTCAGACATACAGGACATACAAGACAGACAGGGATGGTGATGGAGATGAAAGGTTGGGAGACATCCTAGTACCTACCTATGAACCTATATGATTGGATGGGGGCTAGGAAATTCACCCTGGGGATCACTTCTGTAGCTTTGTTCGACAGGGGCACAGGAAAATAATTTTCTTGGGTGCCGAAAGCAATTGTACATTTTTGGCTAGGCTTATATAGGCCCTAGGGCCAATAGCCTAGTACCTACCTATGAACCTATTAACCTATGAACCAATCATGACTGGAGATAAGTAGAGGACATCAGAGATGCTTGCACATCCAGCTTGAGTATAGTACAAATCTAGTCCTCACCCTCAGATCTGTCATCACTGTCTCCTGTGTCAGTTGCCTAGATCAATGCCAGATATGGCATTGATATGGCAATGCAACATAGAACCTTTTCAATCCTGTTGATTTGGACACAGAGGTCCCGTCTTCATTATGCCCTCCACCAGCCCTGCCAGCTCCTGATGGGTGACAAAATCACCACCTCCTCTACTACTACTACTCTCAGACAGTATCACTGCACCAGCAGCCAGGACAGAGCTACCTGATGCAGATGGAACAGGTAGGGCAGAAGTTGTGGAAGCAACACTGACAAGTTGTGATGCAGATGTGCTAGGTGTCTGTGCTCCCTGTGATGTTGCCACCATAGCCAGCTGTGGAGGTATGGAGGACAGAACTTCAGTAGTTAGTATAGCTCCCTGTCCTAATGGTCATTTTGTTTTCAGCAGCAATGTATTAAAAACACACACACACACATATATAATGTGAGAAAGTTTTTTTTGTTTGTTTTTGTGGATTTATTTTACAATGTCGAGGTTCCAAAAGTTTGATCATATGGTCTCGGCCATATGACATTTGATCTTTCCGAAATTCGGCATTGTGAAGTGAATCCATATATATATATATATATATATATATATATATATATATATATATTAAAAAAGAGAGCTATAGAGATAGAGTAAGGGAGACAAAAAAGAGAGAATTAGATCAATGGCATTTCACATTGTTTTGGGAAGGCATTAGTGTGTCATTAAATCAATCAAGCACAATGCTATAATATTTATTTATTTATTGCATGTGTTAACCGGGAAAGTCTACTGGTTTTAGGTGGCCCCATTTTCAATAAAGGCCCAGAGAGAAAGCTCCACATAACATTAATAGTACAAACAAGAAAAAGCACAATATACAGTGTATATTCAGTCTCAATGCATGGAAATAAATATTAAACGTAATGGTACTCATTATTTACAAACATTACACATCAACATTGCATACAATTTGATCACTGAGGATGGAGTTAGTCAGGTAGGGTAGCATTTTTTTTCTCTTTAATTTTTTTTATTTTAATTAGAATGTTATCTTTTAGGTAGGGTAGCGGTTTTGATTGTTGCATGTTGGAGATTTGTAGGCATAAGCAGCTGAATTCAGCAAGTCAGAGAGAGCTCCTAAGTAGTGATATTGTAGAGGGATATAGTAGTGGATCAGGTGTTAGGAGGTACTATTGTGGCACAATACATTGCCAGAGAGGTGTGATCTGAGAGACTTCTTAAAGGGAGCAGGATTACTGCTTGTTCTGATGGAAGGTGGGAGGGGATTACATAGTTTTGAGACAGTAAAAAAGTACAGCATTTGACTAGCTGGAAGGTTAGGTTTTTCACCTTTCAGCATCATTGTGTTTTTGGATGTTAGTGGCCTGTTAGGGTGGTATGTAGTCAATAAGGAGGAGATGGAGGGGAATGTTGAAGGCTTGTATATGAGTTTATGTGCAGTGGTTAATTGTGAATAAGTGAGGTAGTGTGAGAGTTTGAGCCAGTTTAGCTGTTGTAGAGATAAGCATTGGTGTACTGAGTTTTTTTAATTTGTTACAAATTTGGCAATCTTGTTGTAACATGAGTCCAGTTTGGTTTTCAAGGAGGACTGGATACTGGTGAGGATTGCGGCACCATATAGTACAGACATAGCAAGAAGGATGATGCTAGAGCTTTTTTAGCAGTAATATTAAGGTAGTATTTGTGTCTATAGATGGGACCTCATTTTTATGTGTTTTTTTATGTTGCTATGGATATGGAGGTCAAATGTTAGATTTTCATCAATAATAACTCCTAGCTGTTTGGTACTTGGAATGACTTCAATGAGAGTGTTATTATTGTATTGGACAGAAAAATCATTCTTGCTCAGAGCAGTAGTTTTTTTTTTTGGGGGGGGAGTAATATTAGAAGTTTGGTTTTATTGGGATTTAGAGCAAGTTGGTTGTTTGACATTCAAGCTTTGGTTGAAGTGAAAGCATTTTGGGTAAGACGTAACTCAGATATAGATTTGGCAGTACAGATAATTGTAGAATCATCTGCATATTGGATAACTGTGCCATGGGTAAGGGTGGTGTGGAAGTTGTTAATTAATATGCTGAAAAGGAGGGAATCTAGTATAGATCTTTGAGGTACACCTGTGTTTATTCTGATAAAAGCTGAAAAGGAGTGTTGCCATTTGGTGGATTGTTGTCCATTGGCGAGATAGTCTGAGAACCAGTTTAAGATATGTAGTGAGAGACCTAAGTTGGTGAGTTTTGTGAGCAGAAGGGGATGTGAAACCATGTTGAAGACCTTAGATAGATCTAGGAACAATGAAGAGACTATGTAACTGGTATTGCAAGCCCTGTTTACTGTGTGCATAAAGGATATGAGAACAGTGCAGGTACTATGACCTGGCCTGCAGTGTGGGGGAAAATATCTGTTTTTTTACAAGATAGTTAAGAAGTTGAGTGTGAATACATTTTTCTAATATTTAAGAGATGGGAGAGAGGATAGCAATGGGTCGCAAATTAGAGATATCAGAGTTGCTGCCACCTTTAAGGAGTGGAAGAACAAATGCTTTCTTCCATATGTTTGGTATACTGTACTCCTGAATAGATCTATTGAGGAGTATAGTGATAGGATAGGCAATGGAGTTTACAGATAGTTGTAGAAATTCAGCATGTAAATTGTCTGTTGTGTTAGTACAAGGTTTGAGTTTATTAGGTAGCCTTTTTATAGTAGAAGTTAGTACAGGTGAGAATGAGAATAGAGGAGTAGTACACCACTGTAAAGGTAATGGTTCAGGTGGGCAGGGGTCTATAGGTGGGAAGGTAGTGGGAGTTTAGCTATGGTGTTGATAAAATATGAATTGAAGAACGAGGCTATCTCAGTGGGAGATTCATCTGGATTAAGGCAAGGATTGTTATTTTTACCTGGATGGAGTAGGGAACTGATTGTGTTCCAACATTTCTTTGGGTCTAGTTTCTGTTGGTCTTGAAGGCTTAGGAAGTGTTCATTTTTATTTTTAATCACTAGCCATTTTGCCAGGTTGCTTAATTTTTTATATTGAATGAGGTTCTTAGGATTTTAATTTTTTTGCCAGGTTTCCAGGTTTTCCAAGCATTGTCCCTAGCAGACATAATTTGCTTTGTGTGTTTGCTAAGCTAGGCTGCCTGCATAGCTTTTACACTCTTCTTAGTCAAGGTGGGGCTAAACTATTTAAAATTCTAAGAAATGTTGAAATGAAGAATTTAACAGCCTCATGGAGGGGGAGATATTTGAGTGGGGTCCAGTTGATCCTTTGTAAGATTTCATTAAAGGTGTTGTGGGAGAAGTAAGACAGACCTCTGGTTTGCTTAACTTGGTGTGTGCTTAGGACGGAGGTGGTCTTATGAGTTATAAAGGCTGATAAGTAGTCACTAATACTGTTAGGTAGTGTGCCGGAGGAGGAGATTTTGTTAGGATCAGAGACGCGTGTCCAATCCAGAATTGAGCCACTGCCTGTTTTATTGTTGGGCCTGGTTATATTGGTTCTACAATCCCATAAAGTTCCAGACCAATAACCACAGCAAGCCAAGAAGCAATGAATGAAGTCACAGCACAATTCTGTGTCTTTAAGTGTTCAGTCCTTGCTGGACATGTGATTTTTTGAAACTGTATAACTGCCAAGTTGAGATTGACTTACTTGTTCTGATAAAGCTCAGTATACACTTGAACAAAAGGGCTTAAGGTATTGTTTGTACTCAATAAACGTATTTTCTGTAGAATTGTGCTCTGACTTCGTTCATTGCTTCTTGGCTTGATGTGGTTACTGGTTATACTCGTTATAAGTTGTATATAGTTATATAGGTTTATGCTGGTGGAAGGGTCCTGATTAGAAATATCAAACCAGTTAATGTTAATGTCCCCTAGGACGATGCTTTCATTTGTAATGTTATTAGCTGACCAAGCAAGAATGTCAAATATAGGAATGTTGTTGCCTGGGGGGATGTATATGACTATGATGCAAAGGTTTTTACTATTATTCATTTTTAGAAAGGATACTAGTAACTCTGCTGTTGAGAATTGTGGGACAGGCTTTGTGTATTGAACTACAGTGAAGGTGTTTGCGTATATCAAGGCAATACCTCCCCCTTTTTTATGTGGTCTATCTATTCTGAGGCAGTAGTAATTAGGAGGTAGGAATTTGGCATCTTCGATATAAGGTTTTAACCATGTCACAGTAATGGCAGTGGTCTGGTTTGTTTTTCTCTAACCAGGCATGTAGGTGTGGTATTTTATTTCTAATGCTTTGGAGATTGATGGTGGTGACATTTAGGGACTTTAAGAAGGTTGGGGGGTTATAATAGGCTGGAGGGGGACCACGGATTGGATGTATATCACCGCATTGACTTAGGTTGTGATGGGTGGGGAGATTTATAGGTTGCAGTTTCTTTTAATATTGAGGAGATTGTTTAGAATTGAGTTTTTGTTGTTGTGGTTTTAATAGGAGAGGATTTTTAGTTTGATTTGTAAGATTAAGTCTGTGACATACAAAGTAGGGCCTACTGAGGAATAGCTGGGGAGTATGGTTGTTGTAAAAGTAGGTTTGTAAGGTATGTGGGTTGTGCGATAAGATGTTAGTTGTAGAAGGAGATAGAGGTACAGAGAGAGTAGAAATAGAATAGTTTTGGAGGTGAGAAACATTTTATAGGGCTGCACTTGCTTATGTGTGTAAGTATGATGTCTATAGGACTAATAAGGTGAATGGCAGTGATGGGGTTATAGGTAGCTGTGGGTAGGATAGGTAGACTATTGAGCAGAGGTAGGGAGCTAGGATAATAGGGGTAAGCAAAAAGGAATTATCTGAGGTGGGAAGAAGTAATATGAGAGCAGTGTAAATGAAGTGGAGAATAGTAGTATTTGGAGGTGTATAGGATAGAGTAGTGGAGTAGTAAGTGACAGGTGCACAGATAATAGATGAGGTAGGAGATGGTAGGTGGAGAAATGCAGGTTAGGAGGATATAGTATAGAGAGGAGGTTGGATAGGTTGCATAGTAAAGTAGTTTGAGTTAAATGAGGGCTGAGAGGTTAAAGTACAGGTAGGAGATAGTTGTTGTGGGTTAAGCCTATGTGCAATTAAAGCAAGGTAGTACAATATGGAAAGTAAGTACAGGAAGAGGTTAGGGAGATGCATTGGTTGGTTGAAAGGTAATGGGGAGGAGGGTAGTGAAAAAAATGCAGATGTCTGTATTGTTACAATGGGAAATATGGGGAGTGACCCAGTATAGGGTGGAGCAACTGGTTAACTGTAAATGAAAGGATGTCAGGGGTGGGTGAGAATAGAGGGTCAATATGACAAAAAGAAACATTTATTTGATTCTGCCATAACAGATTAATGCTTTCAAAATTAGTAATTGTAATTGTAAAAACTGAATTGTTAATTTCATGTAGTATTGCAGTTAACACTTTATAAATCATAGCCTGTAATAAAATGTAATATCTATTTCTGGGTATTGAACCCACACACAGCAACGCTGGTGCACTCTTTGCCTGATGCAAGTACCGAGAGCTATTGCAGTAGGCAAGTATGATTGATATAAAAGTTTAGATGTACTTGCTTAAAATGATATAGGGTTATGGACTGAAAAGAACTTCTGTGCCTTAGATTCAGACTTGATGCATACTTACCCCATGCCTCTTTGAAGTGAGTTAATCTCTTCTGATATGCCTCATGGTTTTTGCTATCTCTTCTGTAGCTGTACAGCAGAAAGAAGAAAAAAAGATATAAAAACATAATGACTAACTGTCTTGGCTAACTAAATAATGCTATATCATGTTGATGGGTCACTATACTTAGAAAACTGAGAGTTGTTGGCAGTCTTAAATTCATCCTCCTGTTGGCTCAGGAGGTCCTGCTTGTGCCTCTTCATGGTAGCCTTGGCCAAGCTATTCCAAGCCTCATCCTTATACTGAGGTCCGGTATAATATACCCTGCAGCAGTGACTGGCTATAGTGCTTGATGAGGAATGCCGCAAAAATCCTGGACACCTCAACACCCCAAACTTGTGCTGTAAATGGAACACCATCCACATCTTTGTCAGCCATGTCTGCAGAAATCAAGCAGTAAATATGCATGTGAATTGGTACCTACTTCAGATCTTGCATGTAGCAGCTTGTGAGCAAAGATGCACAGCCCTGGCAGCTGCATTTGTGGAATTGAAAGCACAGCAATGACTTGGCAGACATATTGGAAGTGATTACATCAAAAAGCATGGAAGTTGTGAAATGAGGTAGTGACATTTGTCTATGAATGATGCTCAGTCTATTGACATATTTTCCACTGTTAAAGACTCAAATGCTTTATGGTATTTGTTAAAATCATTGTTGGTTGGAGGAAAAATGGTATGAGTTGTGACATATTGGGCTGTTGGAACTTACGCATTAGTAAGATTGAGTAGTACCACTTGAGAATCGAACCCATGTAAAAAAGAAGAAGAAAATGGTAAACTTTGCTTATTGACTGTCAGTGCCATAGGTGAACTAAAATTTTAACATGTTATTTTGACATGTTAATTACAGATGTACTATTTAAGAATGAATGGAGATATACTTAAGAGATGCATATATGTGTGTGACATTAAGCAGTCATGAGACTACATTAATATGTAAAAAGCAATATTTGTGGTTGTAAATACATTTTAAATGTATGGAGTTGCATGGCCTGAGTAATATATTTTGATATTAAAACTATATCCAAAAAAACAGGCTCACAGAACAGAATGAGCTTCACAGATCCCAACAGTCTGTTGGGATCTGTGAAGCTCATTCTGTTCTGTGGGCATATTTTGATATTACATACATACTTCACAAAACATACTGTCCTAAACAAATACTCATGATGTGTGATAATTACAACAAAACTAGTATGCACATCCTCAAAGTAAAACTCAGTTAAAATAAACATTATTGTCATTCAGACCACACAAGAGTTCAGCTGAATGAAACTGCATTACTTTGAAGTCAATGTGCATGCAACATATACTGATAATACAACAATAACATATATACTAAGGCTAATCGAACAATAACAACAGTAAGACATTTATGCAGTGCAGTAACAAGGACAATGATGTGCACCAAGACTCTTCCACTTACATGTCTTCATCAGTATCCAAAATATTGCACAGATAATATATTGCACAAATCAGAATCAGACAGATTTCAAATTGCACGGAATGTTAACTTGGCATTGTTAATGTTGCACATAATATATAAGATTGTGCTTTCACAGAGTTATTGCATATGTCTGTGAATTACTTCAGCATTGTAACTCCAGATCTCGATGACCAGTATGATGTATGTTATTACTGGAGTTTAGAAGTCTGATGGCTTGTGGAAAAAGCTTATATTAAATCTGCTGGTTTTGCAACACAAGCTATGATATCTCCTGCCTGAAGACAAATGCAAGAACAGACTGGGCAGGGTGAGTGCAGTCTTTGACTATATTCATGGCACTGCTGAGGCACCAAGCAGAGTACAAGTCCTGGATAGATGGAAGTATGGACCTGATAATTCTCTCAGCCATTCTCACCACCATCTGGAGAGATTTGCGAAACCATGCAGTTTCCATACCATACTGACAGATTACTGCTCAGGATGCTTTCAATGGTACCCCTGTAGAAGGTTGTGAGAACTGAAGGTGGTAGTTTTGCTCTCCTCAACCTTCTTAGAAAGTGTAGATGCTGCTGGGCCTTCTTAACAAATATTAGTATTTAATGACCAAGGCAAGTCTTCAGTGATATACATCCACAGGAACTTGGTGCTCTTCATCCTTTCCACTGTTTCTCCTTTGATTGTGAGGGGAGAATGAGCCTCACATCTCTTTCTGAAGTCTGCAACTATCTCCTTTGTTTTATTCACATTGAGAGCCAGGCTGTTGTTGTCAAACCAGCCAATCAGTTGGTTCACCTCCTCTCTGCAGGCTTTTTCATCACCATTGCTCATGATACCTGCCACTGTAATATCATCTGCAAACTTAGTAATGTAGTTTGTGTTGCACCTAGAGATGTAGTCTTGTGTCAGCATGGTGAACAGCAGGGGACTTAGGACACATCCTTGAGGTATTCTAGTGTTCAATATGATGCTCATTGAGGAGTTGTTGCCTCTGCATACCTTTTATGGTTTGTCCATAAGAAAGTCCAGAATCAAGTTGCATAAAGGAGTGCTAACACCCAGATGGATCAGTTTCTCAATTAAATATTGGGGGATGACCATGTTGATGGCTGAGCTAAAGTCAATAAATAACATGCAGACATAGCAGCTTTTGTTCTCCAGGTATTCCAAGGATAAGTGAAGTGCCAGTGAGATGCCATCTACTGCATAGCGATTGGATCTATATGCAAATTGCACTGGGTCCAGTGTTTCAGAAAGACTTGATGTTAAGTAATCTTTGACCAATCTCTCAAAGGACTTCATTACAGTGGAGGTGAGATCTACTAGGTGGTAGTCATTCAGGCTTGAGGGTAGAAACTTCTTGGGCAGTAGTATAATGGTTGCATGCTTGAAGCACTTGGGTACTGTGGCTTGATGCAGAAAGATGTTGAATATGTCAGTGAGAACAGTAGTTAATTGGTCAGCACAGCCCCTGAGCACCTGCCCCAGAATATTGTCAGGACCAGCTGCCTTTCTTTGGTTTACCCACCACACCACACTTTGAACATCCACTGGGTGAGGGCAAAGCACTTAATCTGCTTGGGCTGGTGGACAGTTTCATTGCCATTGTATTGTTTCCCTTCTTGAACTTGCTGAAGTAGGTGTTAAGCTCATTGAGAAACTCCATGTTATCATTACATTGAGAAGTACCTATATAAACTCATAATAATCATACCTTTAATAATATAATAATAATCATAATCATGCCTATGCAAGTGCACTCTAACTTAAATAGCATCGTTGTCCAGTTTAACATACTTTACACACATTATATTTGGATTCTATAGCGAGCATTAATGATATATCTGTTGCAATATACGTAGTTATGATACCCATTTGTGCTTACTGTAACATTTATAATCAAAATTTTGTGACAAATGGCATTCTGATGCCTTCTGTAAAAGTATGTGTAAACTGAATTTGATGCTGTGATGGGTCCCTACTCCTGGCCAGCAATCAAGGAGACTCAATTCTTCCAACTGACTCTGGTGAGGGACAGTTACTAACAGCAAAGATGGATTCACATAGTATTTTCAGATGCAGCTCCCTGCATCAAGCACAATTTCCCTTAAGAGCACACAAGGAGCATGTTTCAGATCTGGGGCTGGGCTCACACACACACACACACACACACACACACACACACACACACACACACACACACACATACACACCTGGGTAAAGCTAGTGCAGATTTACTAGATGGGTCCCTTTCTGCCCAGACTCTGAGGTAATCATGCTGCCACCAGTCAGCTGCCCTAAGGCTTTTACAAAGGGAGCACAATTATACTGTGCAAAATTAATGCTAATAGAAATGGTAGGATGTAACCAAAGCAGCAAGACTTTCAGGAGTGGCGAAGGTGTCACTAAAACAAGCATAAGTACTCTCAAGATGTTAAAAGTATTCTCTAAAGGACCAGCCACAATGAACAGTAGTAAAATATTTAATAATAAATGAAACAGAAAACAGGACAATACTGAATACAATAAACTACAGAGTCTCAACGACAGAGATATAAAAAATAATACAGTTGTATATTTTCTCACGGATGCAGAAAACAATATTAAACTATTCTCACTAAATGTCCCTGGCTAACTAAAAATTACTGTTATCTAACTACTTACTAAAGCAAGGCAAGCTGATGTGTGCTGAGTGTCTTACCACAGCAAAAACTAGATGATGCGTCTATTCGTCTGTGAGGATATGTGAGATACATATCCTGTCAGAAATCTTTCCTGTCAGGTCTCAAAGTGCTGCTGAGAGAGTTCAAAAGAAACCAGATACTGGTTAGAGGAAGATATCACCTCTGGTCCCCTGACTCTGGTACAATACACAGACAGAGGTTTTCTAAGATCTGTGGCAGCATCAGAAAGTTATAACACAATTTCAAACTTTCCACCCTTCCAGAGTACTCTGATAAACATGCATATTTGATAAGTTACAACAATACAACCAAATATACATGCATATATTCTTTCTGTCCATCAGGACCTACTGTTTATGCATTTTTAACAGAAGTAACTTTACAAATATACTTTAACTTAAACATCTGTACAAATCAGTGTGATAGTCAAATAACATAAAATTCTTTATAAAACTCCAGCTAGCTATGCTAGCATATGTACACATGGACTGACCTACTCTCCCTGGCACAGATGGCACTACCTTATAACATCACACATGCATTACTTGTTTTCTTTCTCTCTAATCACTGCACTTACACCCTGTGCCCCAGAGAAAGTTAGCTGATTGAGATGATGCTGAATGAAGAAAATTAACCTGCATGTTGACAATCATGTAGTGGTGCCAGTGTCATCTGAACCATGTTTGCTACCAAGTGGCACACAAATGCAAAAGGCAGTAAAAAAGTTGAAAACATTTTAAAAGAAAATTAAAAAAAATCAAAGGGTATATCTACCAATGACTAGAACAAAAGTGCATTACACTGACACATTCAGCTTTCTCCAATGTCCTTACCACATCGGAATGCTAATTACTGTCACACACTGTCAGGACTACAGATAATGCCAAATAATGTGAAAGGAGATAGACAACAACTGATATATCATTAGTAATACTGAGAATAGGTGAGTTTACAACAACAATGCACTCACATACCAAAATGTGTGTTAATATTTATTAAAAGTCCCTTTGTAAAATGATTTGTAAACTGGATTTGAACCCTGTATCACCTACTTTATTTCTCTAAGCTCACTGCACTTGTACCTTGTGTCATAGAGAAAGTTAGCTGACAGTTTCATTTTATTCACTCAGCACTGTACAAAGTGCTGACAGCCACAGACCAATGCCAGACTAGTTTGTACTACAGAAGACAGCCCAAACTAAATTTTTCAGTTTTTTCCTTTAAAGAAAAGGAAAAATAAATAAATAATAACATAACAAATAAAGCATTAAAATGACACATTCATCCTTTTCGCCTCTGCTTGCTACATCAAAAGTAGCATTTAGGTTACACATCACCATGATTTCATGTACTGGCAATTGTTCAGGAAAAGGACAGACAGAGAATGACTGAGGTAATTCTTGGCACAGTATATACAATTACTCATTACATAAAAGTTTGCAATAAAACATGTTACTGTTTTGATGAATAATTGCAGCATGTGGATAAGTTCTCCAGCATATATGACACACATGTCTACATTACTCATATTACTGCTTTTGTGTTATCACACTTCATAAAATGTATATTTTACAACATCCATAGCACATATTCTTATTAATAATGAGAATATGTGAGTTTACAACATCAGCAGCACACTTGCAACATCAATTTACATGGATTACAGGGATGATTTTTAGCATTTATCACAGACTTTATTTTGCCTATTCATTTCATATATGACATTGGGTGTCAATATTTATTCTGAATCCACTCATATTAAACATTTGTAAACTGGATTTGAACTTTGCATTATGTGATCTGTTTCTCTAAGCTCACTTAACTTACACCTTGTGCCACAGAGATACTTATCTGACAGGTAGAATTTCTTAGCTCAGTACTGTCCAGTGTCCTGATGAACTCACACTGATACCACTCACAATTACAAAACTGATGGCATTCCAAATAAAAGGTGTTGCTTCTTCTTTACCTTATAAAGTGAACTCTGCTTTACTGCTAGCGATCACTGCCAGTCAGGAGTGCTTAATGCCAAATGGATTGCAAAGGATGTAAAAGAATAAAAAATATAAAAAGGAAACATTATGAAATAAGTAGTTAAAATGTACATTTATTTTATTTCCTCATCTTTGTTGTCTTACAACATGAACATATGCTCCTTAAATGTCACTACATTCACACAGACAGCACCCCATCTGGATATGAACAATCAAACCAGGTCATTTGAGATTAATCACTATTAACCATAGACACAAGCATATACTGGGAAGAAGAAAAAGTAGATTACATATAGTCCAGATGTGATATTGTATCAATTCACATTAAAGGAGTGACAGAACAAGTTTTGAAAGTTGCCCTTTGTAATTTACCAGTAGATGTGTGGATGAAGTGGATATTGACAGCAGTTAAGCTAATATTTTCTCACACAATATAAAACAAATACTTATAATACTGCAGCTGCTTTCTTTTCTTTGTTTTGTATCATTCCCTTATATATGCTTTTCTAACAACAATGCAATCTAATTTGCATTGTTTTGATATCTGTTTCAATGAGTAATGTACTTCCTTAGACATGCAGACATATTTTTACTCAGAGGCACAAAATGTGGTAATAAACAATTCATATAAATGCTACTCTCTTGTGCAAGGCAATGTAATCCCAGAATTTCTTGTAAGCCTCTTCTCCATGACATACCATTGGTAAGTTTACACCAAAATGACTGACTGTGCAATCCTGATTGTTCTTGCAGTCAGACAAATCATTCACACTGACAAGACTTTAGCAGGTAACACTTCTCAATACTCATTATTGTGGTGCTACTGCATATGTGCACAAGCATGTAGATCCTTACACTACATTTAACTGCCCTGCACTTAGTGCAGATTGTGAAATTTATGAAGACTAATGAGTTCACACCTAATTTACATACTCATAGTGCTCAGAGGGCTGAATCTGCACTATAATTGTGTTGGTAAGGAATTTGTATCATTGTAGAGGACACTGGATCCAGAGAACTTGATGTTGCTATTTACTTTCAAAATATTTTCTAGTTTAACAACTGACTTGCTGCAAATGTATGTAGCTGTTTTTTTATAAAATGATTTATTGTAACCTTACTGATGGATTTGCATTTCACAATACATCCAATTGCTTTATTGTCTGGATTGTTTGTCCCTTGCTTTCTTTCCATTAAAAATTTTGTAAAGAATACTACCTGATATTATGGAAACAATTTCTGAGAATCTGACCAGTTATTGCTAAAGAGTATTGCCTACTTATTAGCAAGATCATGTGTTTTACATTTGTAACCCACAAGGTATGTTAAGCCTGTGAGATATACCTGTCTGCCCTCCACACAAGTGAATATCCAATGAAAGTTTCATGCATTTTTACTCAAAATTTGTAAATTATTTTTAACGCTGTAATATAATACAGGGTTATGCAACTGTTGTCCTCCCTACATACTTTTAGCATTTCTTTTCATTTCCTTTATCTTTTTTGGGGGAGGGGTCTGTATTAACTTGTTTATACTCATAGGGAGCCCTGCTTTTTCAATTATTTTGTGCATGATGGATGCATACATTCATACATATTTGTTTTGTTAGCAATCGCTTGTGGCTTAAAAGAACAAATAATAATAATAATAATAATAATAAAATTATGTTTCATCAAATACAGGACTATTTTGCCTTAGACATTTGCATACCATAAACTGACACAATGTGATGCAGAAAATGAAGTTATCATCTAGACACTGCATCAACATGGCTCATTCCTCTTAGATAGAAGCAAAAAGTGATAAACCCTCCCATGACTATATATGGAAGAGGTGTCCAACAATACCAATGCTGTAAGATGCCATCGCCGTACCTATCACAAAAATCAGATACAGTGGCAGTCACATGATAATGCAGGTGAAATATAGGATGGCTACAATTGTCCAGAATCCTATGGCTATGTAGGATGGTCCTGCTACTGAACCATCACTGACTGAAACAGAGGAGATCCTTACCACAGCCAGACATTTAGACAGCTCAGAAAAGGGTTCGCACAAAATCATTGATGTTGACGCTGATGTGGAGGACAACCCAATGTAATTAAATATCTATATATAGAAAGACAGTGAGAATGGTGGGATAGAAGAGACATTAAGAGAGAGAGAGAATGATAGTGGGATGGGGGAATTAAACAAGACATCAGACTTTTTTGAATGAGATCTTTCTTATTCTACATACGTAAAAGGGAGTGCTTTCTACTTCTTGTGTCATTTGCATTGTGATGCTTATGAGCCATGTTTCATCTCCCTTTCTTACATGTAGGCACATTGAGTTCTAAGTCTGCACAATCACCTGCCCACGGTACGCACATATTTTGTATTATTATTGTACATAAAGTAAATTGGTGTAATCATAAAAGTCATTTTTGCATTGCACTAGCATTTATTAGTATTTAGAATAGGTTCATAGGTGTATACAAGGCTAACAACCATTAAGGCTCTTAAAAGGCTAGCTGTGCAACTCAAATGTGACCCACAAATTTGATTTATATTTGATTTATAGAGGAAATTTACTGATCACCTCTGTCCATTACAGACATAGGAGCCAGACCAAGGGTGAATTTCTGATTACTCATCCATCGGTCCAAGTTACGCTTAAATAGGGATAGGGAGGAACTCTGCTTCACATGGATGGGGACCATATTCCAGAAAATAGGAATACTCTGATAAACACATCTATTTCTCAAATGTGTCCTATTTATGTTGTAAGCAAAATTTAGGTCTTTTAATCTAGTACTTCTGATGCCATTTGTTTTGTGGATGTGCAAAAGATTCATCAAAACAGTGCCCAGGGATGCTTTGTATTCCAGGCAAAGATTACCTCTAAGAAGTCTGTATGACACCAAGTAAAGAGACAAGGTTTTGGGGTGATCAGCATAGGATACTGTGTTTACTCTCTGTATTCGTTTTGTACAGAACTTTTGTGAAGCTCCAGTTGCTCTATGTGTCTGATCAGGTATAAAATGAAGGGGGCATAATACTCTATGACGGGGCAGATGAGAGCCAAATACAGTGGAATGATGATCTCTCTGGTCCTTTTACATAGTGTAAGTTTGATCAGTTTGCATTCTATTTCTCTGTTTGTTGTGTTGATTACTTGTTATCATACGTGTTCCTGCCAATGGCACTGTGGATCTCCTACAACTCAATGTCAAAGTAATGGTAACCTCTGATGATGATGGCAGCAAAGAAGAGACATAGTCTGGAGGTGTACAATGTCAGTCTGCACTGAGGTTGTTCCTTCGATTTTCCCTGCCCACATTTTTTACACGGTCAGTATGCCTGCACATACCCATGACACAGAGACCTCAAACATAGGACAAGTTGAGTGTGACATAGTTGTTGAGGGCAGTGCGGTTACTCCAGTTAGAGAGCTGATTGTTTCTCCCCATAGCTATTTTGAGAGTGAAGTGCCACACAGCAGTCCACCCTCCCCCTGATGTTGGTGTGTCAGTAGGTCCCACATGACATATGTGTATGGTCATCATAGAGGCTCAGGCATGTTCCACCTGGGCTCATAAGAAATAACATGATTACTAAACATTGTGCATTCTGATGTGTGTGAATGCCTGAATCATCTGTGTCACTCTATGGACAGGATGAATAACACACTGGGTTGAACAGAGTCTTTAATGGAACATCTGAGACCAACTACATTGTCCTATTTTAGCCCACATGACCATGCAAGATCTCATTCCCATAGTGGTACTACTTCCACAGCTCTATCAGTGATTGCTGTATCCGCACCACAATGTGGTAGGCCTCATGGTTGTGGTCTTGGACGTTGTCATGATGAGAGCTCTTCCAGCAGACATCACTCACATTCAGGTACCATCCCAACTTCTAGCCAGGGCCATGTAGCAAGCATTACAACTCCTGACAGAGGTAGCTCTCATTGTAGGGGTGACAAAGCTGAACTGATTACTCTACCATGAATGGCTCACACCTGTTCGAGATGCCAGGACATAGTGCTAGCACAGTGATTGTGTTCATGCAAACACACACACATTACAAATAATCTTGCCCATACTACCACACATACACACACACACACACACACACACACACACACACACACACACACACACACACACACACACTATATAAACTCTACATAACTTGCTAAAGGCCCTAACAATTGTATACTTAATGAATACATTTTTTGTTACTTGCACAGATTCAATTCTTTGATGTTAAACTTGCTGTCCTGTTCTCTCCCTCCTCACTCTGTGTAATTGGTAATGACTGTGCCCTACTCTTTGACATTTCTTTATGACTCAGGGTGGCATATATGTCTGATGGGATTTATGTCAGCATATCGAACAACCACATCATCAAAACCCATATGATTGAGGCAATTTAGTTTCTTGATAAACAATATAAAAACAAACAGCACAAATAATGATTTTGCAGGGGTCAAGCCCCCTTGCACCCTTCCCACACCTCCTAATAAATAATTATATGAACTCCAAGATTACATTATAGTAGGAAAAAGGAAAATGTCCTAATCCCCACAGTACCACAATCTCAATCGGAATAGTCTGACAAACCAGGTTGTCAGTCTTATGGCCTCAACCATATGGGATTTGACAATTTGTTCATTCAGTACATTAACATATCCCCTTCTGATGCATGAAGTTGATAGCTAATGCTTAGTTACTCAGCAGTTTGCTTTAATGTAAATGTATTGCAGAAGAAAGGTTTTTATTTTGTTCCTACTCATTTGTGAATGATCCCTTATGCAATTGTTGATCCTTATATTTCTGTTAGTATTCTTAGTAATGCTGTCAAAGTAGATACTTAATCATCTCTTATTAGCATACTTGTGCAAATGAAACTACCATTGGCCTGCTCACTATTTAAAAAGAGTGGTCAAATGAAATGCTTGATGCATAGCATTGGGCAACAAGCAAAGCAGTATATTGCAAACATCAATCATAAGCTATTACAAATATTACTGTACACCTGAGACGTGTTTCAGATTAGGGACTTACAAGTCTTTGCATATGACAGTAATCAGCTATATACCTCTTTTTTAGTGCATTGCAGACAACCTGACAGTTTATAGAGTGGTATCCTTTTATGTTAATGTATCTCCTTCCTGCTTCACTTGATGGTGGGGGGGGGTTCTATGTGTGTGCAGTCATCTATGGCCCCCCCAAACCTTCAGAGAAATGTGCAATTGCATAAAATTCCTGCATGGTTCTTGCTGTCTCCTCTGGGTTGAGTATGAAACAGATATGATCCCTTGCATGTTGTAGCACTGTATTAAAAACTGATGTAATATTCTAAATGCTGACGCTTGTAACATCCCTAATGTTTCCCTTGTGGGTCTCTGGAAAGTAACTGCAGCTAGTATATGGAATGCTACACAAACATTTGTTTTCAATGGGATGGGTTCTGAACGATTTCCCTGGGGCTTCAGGCAAGGACAGCAGAGATTGGATATTTCCTGCAGGGTTTTTTGGCCCACCCTTTATCACTCTACAACCTCTGTGTCATGCAGTCCATGATAAGTCAAATAGAGTCTAAAACCCCTTCTTCTTCTTAACTAAGGTGTTGCAGCAGCAGCAGCAGCAGCACCTTCAATTAAAGCCTGTTGCACATACAGGTTAATGATGGCAGTAGCAACCCCTAAACATTTTTATTCTAAGTGTCTGTCTTCCAAAGACTTATGCATTTCACATCAAAAGGGATCAGTGAGTGTACACAGATACTTTATATGTTCCTGAATAGCTCCACCATGTTGCATTGGTTAATTATCATGTAGTTTGGCTACGTATGCTTCCATTATCATATTCTGTCATTTACCCTTGCTTTGAGGTTCTGCACTAAGTGCAGAGCTGTTCAATGAATACAAAATAGTGTACTATTTTGTGTGCAATAGCACCACTAAGTATAGGTTCATAGGTTAGTACTAAGCTAACTGCCATGTGAGCCATTTTAAGCCTAGACAATTAGCCCTTGTGAGACTCAAACCCTGCACCTTGTGTTTGTAAGGCAAACATCTTAACCATTAGGCCACCCAGGTGTTCACGAGTCTGGCCTTATGTATTTTAAAATATGAAGAGGTTTTGAAAAACAGGCTAGTTTGGGTCATCCAGTTTTATGGCATGTCAATCAAACATGCCTCATTTAAAAACACGATCTCAGGAATTCATTAAAGGTCCTACAGTTCACACTAGAATGCCCTTCCAGCATGACCTGCCCTAATGTGATTCAGGAACATGTTAGTGACAAGGAGGCCAGACCACATTACTGGCTAATGTTCATGTTTCCTGAATCACAGTTACTGCAGTGACCTGCAGATCACATTTGACCTGCACATCACAGTAGTACCCTGCTGCTCGTGTACACAGTGGGATTGCTGCCCCGTCACTCCCTAACACACATGCGCGCGTGTGCGCACTCGCACACACTCTCTCACACACACACACACACACACACACACACACACACACGCACACACACACACACACACACACACACACACGCACACACGCACACACACACGCACACACACAGGCACACACACGCGCACACACACGCACACACATGCACACACATGCACAGACAAACACACACATGCACACACGCACACACACATGCACACACACACACACACACACACACACACACACACACACACACACACACACACACTACAGTCCCTGTTATCCCTAGCTTCCTGTGGTTCCCCAACCCCCATAATACTTTAGTGCCATTATGGCATGTATGACATAGACCCTGGTTGTTCAGTGTATTCCTCCCACCCTCTGATCCTCAATATAATTTAAAAAGTCTTTTCTGGTAGTTTAGTGTTTTTCCTCACCTCTGTATTAACATTGGTGTCATTATAACACTTAGGGTAAACCCTGGCATCCAGTGATTTACCCCCATCACCATCATGCTGTATGTGCCTTAGTTTACTTTAAGGGGAATAACCTGGTGTCCAATGTATCCCTTCATTGCCATAATGTTGGTGCTGGTATGGTGATCCCCCCACCTCCTTGTTGCCATTGTAGTGTTGGTTCTTGTTCCCTGGTCACCACTGTAATGGTAGTGTCAGTACAGCACTTTGAACAAATAGTCTCCCTGATGTCTGCTGGTTTTCCCCATCCACAATCCCTGTTTAGATACTGGTGCCATTATGGCACTTTCACAGTACACCCTGCTGTCTTGTGGTTTTCCTCACTACATTCTTGTTCACAGCTGACCACATCCTTCTGTCCATGTTCACTACTGTAACATGGTGGGAATGTTCATATTGATCTACACAGCCAAGTGCTTTCTTGAATTGCTGGGTTGTGTAGATGGCTCAATGTAGGCAGTTCCAGTCAGGGAGCACATGACTAATGCTCATATGCCCTCCCAAATTAATGCATCATTATCATTCTGCACAGCCACAGGGTCAGCCTTTTATGGTGCTGCATGACTTCACGTTGGAGGAACATCATGCAGCACTGTGTACGGGTGCTTCATGAACACAAAAATGTATCCCAACATGTACATGGACAGTCTTGGTAGGTTTATGAATCCATCCCTAAGTTAAAGCTAAAATATGCACAGAAAGAAGGATAAATTAAAATTATACATATGGAAAGGTGCAGGGACTAAATTATATGCTGTGATAATAGCACGATCAGAATGCTGTGTACTACTAAAATAATTTAAAAACTAGAACTTACCCATATCTGCAAATGATTTATACATTCATACAAAATTTGTGTACTTTATTACCTAAGTGTAAATAGCAACCCAACTAAAACATTACCTCAAAATAGATTTCTTAAATATTTAGCTTGCAATTTGAGTTTAGACTTCTGTAGAAATGAGAATGTCTATGCTTCGATAACCAATTGTAAGTGATGCACACAAAAAGTTGCCTTTTTGTGTAATGATTTGTTAGGTGCAGAACATTCTGTAGAAATTTAAAATAATGTATGATCATAAATAAATGGCTACTAACATATTCATATGAACTTGGATTTTCCCTTTTTCACACCAGACTATTGCTGTGCCATTCCTCACTTTTGAATGGTGTTTTACAATACAGATCACCAGTACAGGCCTATAGCTAGCATGTAATATTCAGATCCTAAGAAAGATGCGATTGTTTCATAAAAAAAGTGTACAGAACAATCTTTATCTGTAAGAATGTGAACATACTGTTTCTCCTCAAAGGGAACAGAGTCTATTATCTTTTAAAAAATGTGTTCTCATTATTATGACAAAGTAAATCAATACTGTATATGATTTCATGTGTTGTGCAATGAGCTTATATCTTCTAAAAAGCTGAATTTTAACAACTTCTTACTGTCTGTGACACTTTCCAAATTAAAGTGGACAAGGAAATTCAGCATACAACTCAGAAACACTGAATAATACAATAGTATGTATTTTTCTGAGAGAGAAAAAAAAAACAAATGAAGAATATTGCCAACATGAAAATATTATACAAAAAGGAGTTATGGAACTCCTACACACTTTCAAGGGCGCTGTGGGAGGGCATCTTGCTAACAATAAATGCTGGAGGAAAATCTCTTGCTTTGCAGAAATTCATAGCAACAAAGTACAGAAAATAAATCAGATCATATGATTTCCGAGGGGAACTACTTACAAAATCATGATGGTAATGACATCTAGAGACCTGTGCTCACATCTTCAAACAAATCTGTTATGCTTTTGACTTTAGTACATTCAAATGGGTGATTTATTCTAGAAAAAAACAAGCAAAACTAAAACCAATAGCCTACGGATCATATTCAGATGCAGACTATGCATCAGTAAGTCAAAAATGCAATTATTTTCACTGTTACATTTTTCCATATAACTTTGTAGTCATAGTGTTACAGCGTTGAAAATGTAATGCATCAAATGGGCCAAGATAATTTAATGATATACATATCAAATAGCAGAACAAAGTGAGAAATTAAATAGATGATACTTACATGAATAATCTCAAGTCATGCTTCAGGTAGCATTTGCATTAAGGGTTACAACCACAGAACATCATATAAAAAGGTTATCTGATCTTAGCTTAAATATGTATAGCATTGTGCTATTATATACATGCATAAAGGAAATCTGGACTATAACCTAACCACAATGCAAATTTCCTAGAGATATGTACATTAATACTGGAAAATGTCAAATTTATCTGCCTTCCTGCATGATATAACTGACTGCTAATAGGTTCATAGGTTCATACTAGGCTATCTGCCCAAGGGCATTTATAAGCCTAGCCCATAGTTATGTGGCTTTCGCCACCCCTTTAGTTTGAATAAAACTATGCCTATTATTTTGCTGTGCCTCTGTCAAGCAGTGACACTGAAGTAATCCCTGGGATATATCTGCGATCTCCCATCCATTGGTCAAGATTCCTCTTGAACAAGGCCAGCGAGGTGCTCTGCCTCACATGTACCGGGATTTTGTTCCACAGCATAGGAAGTCTCTGGGTGATGAATCTGTCCCTCCAGCACGTTCTATTAATAACCGTGTCAAGGTTTAAGTCTCCTGCCCTTGTGGTTCTGAGGGATCTAGATTTTTTGAGGTGAAGCATATTCATCAAATCTGGGTTTGACATGGCCTTATATGTCAGGCACAGGTCACCTCTGAGCAAGCGGTATGAGACTGAATAGAGCTGGAGTTCTTTCAGTCGGGCAGCATAAGACATATTTTTGAGACCCTTTATCCTTTTGGTGAGGAACTTTTGGGGCCTTTCCAGCTGCTGCAGGTGTCGGGTCAGATACATTCCGAATGGGGCATTGTACTCAATCATAAGTCTAATGAGTGATGAGTACAGGGGGACGATGACCTCCGTTGATCTAGATGTGAATCCCTTCATGATCAGGTGGGCAATGTAGAAGGTTTTTCTAACTACTTTAGCAACATGAGTGTCAAACGAAAGGCTACTGTCAACCTAGGTCCCCAGATCCCTGATGACTTCTTCTGTGCTCAGTGGATTGCCACCTATATGGTAGCTAGGGGTAACCTTGTTTTTCCCGAAGGGTATGACTATGCATTTCTTGGCGTTTAACTTTAGGCCATGGCTCTGGCACCAGTTATTCGTTTTTGTAAGGCCCTTCTGAAGGATATCTGTGTCAGATGTGTTTTCGACTATGGCGCCCAGTTTGCAGTCATCTGCAAACTTTGTCAGCCATAACCCTCCTGTGTTTGCTTGTACTTCAGAAAAGTAGATGCCGAACAAGAGTGGACCCAGGACTGAGCCCTGTGGGACACCACTTGTGACAGGCTTTGAGTCTGACATGGCTCCAGCAACTCTGACCCTGTGGGTTCTGTCACTTAGCCAGTTTGCAACCCATCTTGTGATGTATGGGTTTACATTCAAGCTGATGAGTTTTTCGATGATACCTGAGTGGGGTATTGTGTCGAAGGCCTTTGCCAGGTCGAGGTAGGCTGTATGGACTGCCTTTCCCTCATCAATGGCCTTGGTGACTGTCTCGAAAAAGTCAACCAAGTTTAAAAGGCATGATCTGCCTTTGACAAAGCCAAACTGGGTTGGATCCAAAGTCTGCAAGTTCCCTATGTCTTTATTTATGAGTTCCATTATGATCCTCTCCATGGCTTTGCAGATAAGGCTTGTCAAGCTAATGGGACGGTAATTTCCAGGGTCGGTGGAGGCACCGCCCTTGTGAAGTGGGACCACAGTCGCCGTGTGTCACTCCTTGGGTACGTATCCTGAGGTGAGGCTAAGATTAAACAGCTGTCCTAACTGTAGGTTTAATTCCTCATTGAGTTCGTGGAGCACACAGCCGGGGACACCATCCGGTCCCATGGATGCTGTGTTTTTTGCCTTGGAGAGAGCAGTTCTCACCTGGGCGTTGGAGATGTTTGGGGGGCTACAATCCTCTGGTATAGATATATCTCCTTTTGGGGGGGAGGGGGGGGAGTTTGCACTGAACCTGTCAACCAGTATGTTGGCAATGTGTGTAGGTTCAGTAATCTTCACATCATTTTGAACTAATTCTGAGCATATCTGGGAGTTTCCTCCTAGGTTTCTAACATAGCTAAAGAAGGCCTTATGATTGTCTTTTGAGTCCTTGGCGATTTTTCTCTCAAAATTTGCCTTGGATGATTTTATGAGAGCTCTTAGTTTTTTACTTATAATGATCAAAGGTGTCTTACCTTTCAAGGATTTTGCTCTATCTTGTAGTAGCTTCCTCCTTTTGTTGTAGAGCTTGTTTATGGCTGGGGTCCACCAGACTGGACGCTTGCCTTTGGTACAAAGAGTCTTAGTTTTGTTTGGGATTGCCTGATCCATGCAGTCCTGTAGGTGCTGGTAGAAGGCATTTGTAAGTGATTCAGCGGTTTGAGTAATGTTTACCACTGGCTCAGGGGCCTTAAAGGAGACCACACTAGTTTTTAGAAGTGTGAAGTCGGCTTTTGAGAAGTTTTTCACTGTGGTCTTTTTTATTTCAGGTGGGGGCGGGATGAGGACCTCCAGCGAGATTAGTTTATGATCTGATCTCACCAGTGATGGGTATACTTCCGGTGTTGAACATTGTGATCCCATGTTCGTGATGATGAGATCAAGTATGTTTTCTCCTCTTGTGGGGATGGTGACTAGTTGTTCCATGGCATTTGAGTTTATGAACTCCAGGAACCTTTGGGCTAGAGTGTTTGGGCTTGAGTAGTGTTCCCAGTCTATATTAGGGTAGTTGAAGTCAACTAGTATGATGGTGTTTGGAGATACATTTATCCCCTCCAATGTTTTCAGGAAGGCCATGTGAGGTTCCTGAGTTTGAGAGGGTGGCCTGTAACATGCTACAAATTGCAGAGCAGTCTTGCCTATGGTTAATTGCACCTGGATGGTCTCCGATGCAGCGTGCGTTGCCACCAACCTTGAGGTGTGGGTGTCCTTTATGAATATGGACACCCCCCCTCCTTTCTTGGTGTTGTCCGGATTTTGGGGCCGGAACGCATGATATGAGGTGAAACCTGATAGTGCTGGGGTGCTCTCAGGAGCCTTGAACCAGGTTTCTGTTACAGCACAGACATCGATGTTCTCCATACTGAGAAGGGCCTCGAGTGCGTGCATCTTGAGATTGAGACTTCTGGCATTGAGCAGCATTACCCTTAGTTTTTTTCCTTTTTTGTGTTCTAGGGTGGTGGGTTTAGAATTTGAGCCTTGCCTAAAAAAGGCACTATGGGGGTGGCAAGAGCCTTTGCCAATATCCGGAAGCCTAGGGGTGACAGGTGCAAGCCGTCCCTTGCGAAGCAGCATGGCTTGTCCAGCATGTCATCCCAGGCAGACAGACATTGGATTCCCTTTGAATGACACCAGAATTTAAGCCAATTATTAAAGCTGATCATCTTATCACTGTATTGTGGCATCATTCTAGGTGAAGGTAGGATACTGCTCAAGGTCAGGGTCATACCTGCCTGGGCTACATAATCAGAGAGCTCCTCAATGTCTCTTTTCATGTAGTCCAAGGAGGTACGTCTCAGGTCGTTGACACCAGTGTGGACAATGACTGAGTCATACTTGTACCTGCTGTTGAGAGACCTGAGTGCTTGCGTTATGTGGCGGATTCTAGCGCCCGACAGGCAGCTTACTGTGACCTTCTCCTTACTCAGTCTGGTGAGCGGGACGTCAGTGTGTCTGACTATGGAGTCACCTATGACAAGTATGTTTGGTGTTGTATTTGGCCTTAAGGGCAGTGACTGCTTTGCACATTGATTTTGTTGTTTATGTGTTGTTTGTGTGGTGTATTGAGTTTGCAGTTGCTTGGGTGTCTGCTTTGGAGGCTTCTGCTGTTTGGGTAAATTTTTACTCAGAGCCTCCGAGTATGTCTTAGTGTGTTTATGTGTTTGATTCAGTGGTGTGGTTGAGTTATGTGAGACTAGTATTGTGGTGTGTGTAGTTGCCTTCTCCTCCTGCCTGGTCTTGCCAGTCCTGAGTTGAGAGAGCTCAGCCTCCAGTCTGGCTAAATAGCTGCATCTCTCACAAGTGTTAGTGTTACGTTGGAGGAGGAGAGGGTTGTCCGTGTACATGAGGCAATTGTAACATTGTCTCAGAATTCCCAGATTCACCAACTGGGCAGGAGAGGATGCCAGCATCTGACCCTTCGACATGCTAGAAAGAATTATGAGTTGGTATGAGACAGAAAAGTAGTGGACTTAGCAGGGAAGTGGGCACTCCTGGGGGGTTTTGCTAGTGAGAGATTTGTATAATATAGGAGTGCTTGACCTGCAAAGAGAATGCTTATAAGACAAGGGATATGCTTATAAGACAAGTGCTGAGCTTTTTGAGAAGAAAAAGCTATTTGGAACAAGTGCTGCACTTTTTAGTGAAGGTGTAAACTGTTTAGGTTCCTAACAGAGCAGTTCTAAGGGAAAAATTGAAGAACAGACTTTCTGGAGCCAGAAAGAGTTTAACCTTGTTTAAACGGCGCTGCCCACTGCTGCTCTAGTGGCAACTCCGCGCTAAATCGTGCTAAAGCACGTTAAAGCGTGCTTGATAGCAGGGGCTGGAAAGTAGCAGGAATAGACCCAAAATGGACAATAAAACTACAGTTTCAAGTCAGTAACCACCTCTACGGGGGGCAGGGAAGCTGCTCAATGTTATTCACTGCCACTGATCAACACAGAGACCCTCCTTCAGCCCAAGCAAAAATGGCCTCACAGAAACTTTCAAACAGTTCAGGAACAGCAAGCCTGTAACTGAACTTTTTTAACTCTCAGAAAAGTGGGAAAAAAGCAAGATTTTTTTTTGTTTTGTTTTTGTTTTTTACAGAGATAGCAGAGGTTCACAAGTAATATCAAGTTGTAACAGTGCAGTAAATGACCCCACACAAGAGTGCTAGGTCAAGGACAGAAAATATGCAAGTTTTAAGAAAAAACGATTTAAAATTAAGTGTAAACAGGAAATTCAGCAAACAGCTTTTGGTTGTGCTCTAAATACAGCTACTAATACAGAAATCAAGATTAACAAGCCAGAAAATGCTCAAGCTAGGCAGCTATGCAGAAAAACTTAGCAAATAAACAGAGAAAAATACTTAAAATCTCAAAAGTGGCTCCCTTCTTATCTCAGCATTTTTTCCTCTTGGAGGGTGCTTCACCAACAGCCAACAAGCCTGAAAAGACGCCCAAACCACGAGGCAACTAGGTTTTAAGAGAGGAAGATGAAGGAGTTTTGGAAATGACCCCTAGTGGCCAATAAAACTACAGTTTCAAGTCAGTAACCACCTCTACGGGGGGCAGGGAAGCTGCTCAATGTTATTCACTGCCACTGATCAACACAGAGACCCTCCCTCAGCCCATATAATATGTAAATTATACAATAAAAAAAAAGACAGTCTATTCCCTAGTTTTTATCTTAAAAAGCAGATGGTGCAAATCATGATAATGCCATGTGCAGATAAGAAGTAAATTATATAATCACAGTGAGATACAGAACAAAAGTGGGAAAGACATTGTGGAGTTACCCGACAGAGAAGGCTACTATATGAAAATTAAAACTGTCAGTGTGCTGCCCTGTCAATGAGTGAAGGTGTGCTGCCCTGTCAGTGGGTATAGGTGTGCTGCCTCATTTATGGGTGAAGGTGTGCTGCCTTGTCAACAGGTGAAGGGGTGCTGCCCTGTCAACGGGTGAAGGTGTGCTGACCTGTCAATGGGTGAAGGTGTACTGCCCTGTCAATGGGTGAAGGTGTACTTCCTTGTCAACAGGTGAAGGTGTGCTGCCCTGTCAATGGGTGAATGTGGGCTGCCCTGTCAATGGGTGAATGTGTGCTGTCTTTTATATGGGTGAAGGTGTGCTGCTCTGTCAATGGGTGAAGGTGTGTTGTCTTATCTATTGCTGAAGGTGTGCTGCCCTGTCAGTGGGTGAAGGTGTGCTGCCATATCAATGGGTGAAGGTGTGCTGCCCTGTCAATGGGTGAAGATGTGCTCCCCTGTCAATGGGTAAAGGTGTGCTGCCCTGTCAGTGGGTGAAGGTGTGCTGCCTTATCAATGGGTGAAGGTGTGCTGCCCTGTCAATGGGTGAAGATGTGCTCCCCTGTCAATGGGTGAAGGTGTGCTGTCCTGTCAGTGGGTGAAGATGTACTGCCTTATCTATAGGCGAAGGTGTGTTGCCCTGTCAGTGGGAGAAGATGTGCTTCCCTGTCAATGGGTGAAGGTGTGCTGCCCTTTCAGTGGGTGAAGGTGTGCTGCCCTGTCAATGGGTGAAGGTGTGCTGCCTGTCAATGGGTGAAGGTGTGCTTCCTTGTCTATGGGTGAAGGTGTGTTGCACTGTCAATGGGTGAAGGTGTGCTGCCCTGTCAATGGGTAAAGTGTGTTAATTTACATCTTTGACAGAGTTTGAATCTGTATTATGAGAAGATGGAAAAGGAAAGCAAATCATATAAGAGTATAGCTTGGGTAGGCTATATGAACCATACCTATAGATATAGGTGTATTAAATTATAAACATTTGACTCACACAATTCCACATTAGTTATGGGGACAGTCTTCTAAGAGACATTCAACAAAAGAGAAAAAAACTCAATTTCTGTTTAAACATTCAATCACCTACCATAATGGATAAATTTGAAATGCATGGTTCTTTGAGTATACAATAAAAAATAACATCCATTCTAATCATTTAGTCACAACATGGAGAATTTTCATCTGCTTTTTCACTATTACTTTGTCACGGAGTCTGGAAATTCTAGAGATAAACTGTAAGTCATACTATGCATTATAATAATGCTCACATATATTAAGCACTACAGTTACCTTTCCTTCAATTATACATAAGAAATAAAATGAAATGATAATAATGTTATTTTAGTGCACATCTTATACAGTGTGGAAAAGTATAATCTATACCCTCTTTCCCATCTCCAGTGACATGTCTATAACAATAGAATGAGTTTTCCTATTTTCATTTCTCGACATGTTTAGGGGGTTTGATTTCATGAAAGGAATGGACCCCGATTTAAGTAAGGGCCTACATAAAGGTCATGAAATCTTTTTTTTAAGAAAACTATTACAATGTTGCTGTGCTTTCCAAGGTGTATGCATATAACATGAACTAGGTTGCACTAAAGCTGAACAGAATATTGGAAATATTCAGTAACCAGGTAAAACGAAACTGAGATGTATAAATTAGTCAGAAGAAAAATGTGTGTTTACTACTGCGGAAACAAAATGTAATATGACAATAAACATGCCTGCATCTTGACTGTGCATACACGTGCAATACAACTCAGATTTTCCTTCTCACTGGGAATGCTCATGCTCTCACCCCACCTGACCCCCTCTACATCATTTCTGCTCCCCCTTCCTTTTTTTCTCCTTTTTCATAACTCATCCTATCCACCCCTCACTGTTCTACTCTTCTCCTCTAATTCTACCTCCCTCTCACCTCATGCAACTTTGAGTGCATAAATGCCTGCACTCCAAATTATAATGTACTCCAAAATACGTATGTTTTAATTTCATTCAATGCTATGATGAAGGTGTGCTACCTTGTCAATGGGTGAAAGTGTGCTCCTCTGTCAATGGGTGAAGGTGTGCTGCCCTGTTAATGGGTGAAGGTGTGCTGATTTATTTATGGGTGAATGTGTGCTGCTCTGTCAATGAGTGAAGATGTGCTGCCCTATCAATGGGTGAAAGTGTGCTGCCTTATTTATGGTTGAAGGTATGCTGCCCTGTCAATGGGTGAAGGTGTGCTGCCCTCTCAGTGGGTGAAGGTGTGCTCCTCTGTCAATGAGTGAAGGTGTGCTGACCTGTCAATTGGTGAAGGTGTGCTGCCCTGTCAATGGATGAAGGTGTGCTGCCCTGACAGTGGGTGAAGGTGTGCTGCCCTGTCAAGGAATGAAGGTGTGCTGCCCTGTCAATGGGTGAAGGTGAGCCACCCTGTGAATGGGTGAAGATGTGCTCCCCTGTCCATGAGTGAAGGTGTGCTTCCCTGTTAATGTGTGAAGGTGTGCTGCCCTGTCAATGGGTGAAGATGTGATCCCCTGTCCATGGGTGAAGATGGACTGCCATGTCAATGGGTGAAGGTGTGCTGCCTGTCAATGGGTGAAGATGTGCTCCCCTTTCAATGGATGAAGGTGTACTGCACTCTCAAGGGGTGAAGGTGTGCTGCCCTGTCAATGGGTAAAGGTGTGCTGCCCCTTCAATGGGTGAAGGTATGCTCCTGTGTCAATGGGTGAAGGTCTGCTGCCCTCTCAATGTGTGAAGGTGTGCTGCCTTGTCAACAGGTGAAGGTGTGCTGCCCTGTCAACGGGTGAAGGTGTGCTGCCCTGTCAATGGGTGAAGGTGTGCTGACCTGTCAAAAGGTAAAGGTGTGCTGCCTTGTCAACAGGTGAAGGTGTGCTGCCCTGTCAATGAGTGAATGCGGGCTGCCCTGTCAATGGGTGAAGGTGTGTTGACTTATCTATTGCTGAAAGTGTGCTGCCCTGTCAATGGGTGAAGGTGTGCTGCCATATCAATGGGTGAAGGTGTGTTGCCCTGTCAATGGGTGAAGATGTGCTCCCCTGTCAATGGGTGAAGGTGCGCTGCCCTGTCAATGGGTGAAGGTGTGCTGTCCTGTCAATGGGTGAAGGTGTACTGCCTTATCTATAGGCAAAGGTGTGCTGCCCTGTCAATGGGAGAAGATGTGCTCCCCTGTCAATGGGTGAAGGTGTGCTGCCCTCTCAGTGGGTAAAGGTGTGCTGCCCTGTCAATGGGTGAAGGTATGCTGCCCTGTCAATGGGTGAAGGTGTGCTTCCTTGTCTATGGGTGAAGGTGTGTTGCACTGTCAATGGGTGAAAGTGTGCTGCCCTGTCAATGGGTAAAGTGTGTTAATTTACATCTTTGACACTGTTTGAATCTGTATTATGAGAAGATGGAATAGGAAAGCAAATCATATCAGAGTATAGCTTGGGTAGGCTATATGAACCATACATATAGATATAGGTATATTAAATTATAAACATTTGACTCACACAATTCCACATTAGTTATGGGGACAGTCTTCTAAGAGACATTCAACAAAAGAGAAAAAAAAATCCATTTCTGTTTAAACATTCAATCACCCACCATAATGGATACATTTGAAATGCATGGTTCTTTCGGTATACAATAAAAAATAACATTCATTCTAATCATTTAGTCACAACATGGAGAATTTTCATCTGCTTTTTCACTATTACTTTGTCACGGAGTCTGGAAATTCTAGACATAAGCTGTAAGTCATACTATGCATTATAATAATGTTCACATATATTAAGCACTACAGTTACCTTTCCTTCAATTATACATAAGAAATTAAATGAAATGATAATAATGTTATTTTAGTCCACATCTTATACAGTGTGGAAAAGCATAATCTATACCCTCTTTCCCATCCCCAGTGACATGTCTATAACAATAGAATGAGTTTTCCTATTTTTATTTCTCCACATGTTTAGGGGGTTTGATTTCATGAAAGGAATGGACCCCAATTTAAGTAAGGGCCTACATAAAGGTCATGAAATCTTTTTTTTAAGAAAACTATTACAATGTTGCTGTGCTTTCAAAGGAGTATGCATATAACATGAACTAGGTTGCACTAAAGCTGAACAGAATATTGGAAATATTCAGTAACCAGGTAAAACTAAACTGAGATGTATAAATTAGTCACCCCACCTGACCCCCTCTATATCATTTCTGCTCCCCCTTCCTTTTTTTCTCCTTTCTCATAACTTATCCTATCCACCCCTCACTGTTCTACTCTTCTCCTCTAATTCTACCTCCCTCTCACCTCATGCAACTTTGAGTGCATAAATGCCTGCACTCCAAATTATAATGTACTCCAAAATACGTATGTTTTAATTTCATTCAATGCTATGTTACAACACCTTCCTCAAAGGTTATTATTATGTCTTCTATATTACTGTGTTGCTCAAATGTTATTATTCTGTTTTCTATACTACTGTGTTTTAGTAGTTTTTGAAAATTGTATTGTATTTGTTAACTTTGTTGATATTAGCTTTGTAATAATTGTATGTGGAGCTTTTCACCCCAGGCCTCCATTTGAACGGGCTCATTCTAACCCAACAGACTTTCCCAGTTAACAAACTGCAAATGAATAAAATAAATAAATAAATGTACTGCATCATAATGAAACTGTATTTGGACAATATATTGCCCTGTCCTCTCTGGCCTCCAATGTACATAACTGAAAACAAGCAAATATCTTCTAAAATACAAACCGTAGCACAGGAAATCCTGTCTAGTCCTCATATAAGACAGAGAGAGAGTGAGAGAGAGGGAGAAAGACACTGTCCATTTGCTTAGTTACTGCTTTGCCTACCAGAAAACCAATAGCTAGAGTTTTCAACTGGAAGATGCTTAGAGCTATTTCCTGTAATGAGTCTACAGATTATGTTTTAATCTTCCAATTAAAAGATGATTAGAGCATATTATATCTTTTGTTAAAAGCAGCTTAATTTAGCCAATAAACAGTATTTGCAGAAGTTTTGAAAGAGTATAAAAAAAATAAAAAAAAAATGTTTAACATCAAGATCTAAGCATACAACATCAGGAGGATATATTTCCATAAGAACAAGATATCTGATTAAAGTGAGAGACAAAAATTATAAGAAATGGAAGAGAGATCGAACTTTGAAAACCGAAATAAATAAGCTGGACAAACAGATTAAGCGGGTCTATATTAGAACACTGAACATTGAAAATGTCAGGTGTTCTAAAATCGAACCCTAGCAATCAAAAAAAAAAACATCGAACATTCAGAACAGCAAATCTTTTCCTAGGGAAAAAATTTGCTGTTCCAAAACACACACACAACACAAGTCCACCAAACAAACAGCAATCCACGCACATACACCTAAACTCTAACACCTAACCCTACACTAAACTATACAAACACCATTAGCTATCCAGTTACATTAACCCAAACCTTAACCCTAAGGTCCATCACTATTGCACAGTCACCTCACCCGTGCCCTAACCCTAACTTACCAAACCCGCCCTAACCCACACGTCCACACAATCGCACACTTACCTCACCCATGCCCTAACCCTAACTCACCTAACCCACCCTAACCCACATGTCCACACAATTGCACACTTACCTGACTCGTGCCCTAACCCTAACTCACCTAACCCACACGTCCCCACAATCACACAATTACCTGAACCCGACCCATAACTTTCCACCAGAGTGCTGAAAATACAGAAGCAAAAGAAACAGATAACCGAATTCTTTCCCTAGGAAAGAATTCGGTTTCCTGTTACTTCGATATTTTCAGCGTTCGCTGAAAACAGGTCGATATTAAAACACGCGACATTTCAAATGTTCGATGTTCTAATATAGACTCGATTAAGCATAGTGTGAGATAAGATCACGAACAATTTGAAGAAATTTTATATAAAGATATACATTTATATAAAGACATGGAGCACAATAGGACACCTTTTTATAGCTACATAAGATGTGGAAGGAATAAAGACATAAATTAATAAACTGTATGTAGATTCTAAAATGTATTCTCTGACACAACAAATTATAGATATATTTACAAAATCTTACGCAAAACAGTTTGGCTTCACAATAGGGGTTATAAGTTGTCCTAGGGACATCCATGTAACCTCAGATACTAGAATCAAATTAGATTATGTTGAAAAAGACTTGCACAAACTGTATCCAAACAAAGCAGAGGGAGGAGACAGAATTAGTAACAATGACCTGAGAACACTTCAGCAAGAACTTATTCTACTATTATATCTATTATTCACTAGGTCATATAAATATGGGGAGATTCCTCAAGATTGGAGACATACACTTATTAAACCTGTCTTTAAAGGAAAGGAGAGTAGGACAAATCCAGAGTCATATAGACCCTTAAGTCTACTTTCATGTTGTGCAAAAATAATGGCGAAGGTAATTTTGGATAAGTTATTGTAGGAACTGGATAGGTTGGGACTTGAAACCATATATCAACATGCATATGTTGAAAATGGATCTATTACCACCTGTAATAAGATGTTCTATAAATACATAATAACAGCTATGAATGAAAAATCGTGCTGTGATGTAATTTATATAGATTTCACTTTAGCATTTGACAGGGTCATACACAAATCACTGATCATTATAATGGTATAGCTTAGTATTGATGTACTCTTGATAAGATGGATAGCTGCATGGCTTACAAATAGGACATGGCAAGAGTCATACAGCGACTGGACAGGTGAAATCCTTGGTTGCAGTCAGGGTGCCTCACAGGGCTCTGTCCTAGGCCCTTTCTTGTTTAGATTGTATCTTTCAGACCTAATGTTTTCATCTGAGGTGTTCTACAGTCTATATATAGATGACCTGAAATTGGGTAAACTGATTAGATGTGTTGCAGATAAGGTATGCCTGCAAAATAACTTGGCTAAATTGACCACTTTGGCAAGGGAGAATACTATGCTGATAAATACATCAAAAACTAAGCATATGATATTTGGGAGACATAAAAGGTGAATATTTAATATAGCACACAGTGATTGAAACTGTAGACTTATTTAAGGACCTGGGTATCTGGGTAGGTTTAGCTATGAGTTTTTCTAATCATATCAACCAATTGGTTAATGATAGTTATAGAACTATAGGTTGCATAAAAATATTTGTAAAGTCTAGGAACTCGGAAATAATGAAGTCATTGTTTGTTAGTTACATTAGACCCAAACTTGAGTATGGAATAACAATATGGAAACCCTATAAGAAAACAAGCTTGAGTAAACTGGAAAGAGTACAATGGAAATATACCAAGGGCATCCATGGATGTGAAAATTTAACTTATTATGAAAGACTAAAATATCTGAACTTGTACAGTGACACTTAAAGATATCTAAGAAGAGATCTTATTCAGATATATAGGGCATTTAGAGACAACTACCTCTGGGAATGTTAGAGGTTATCAAAAAGTACTAGAGAATCATCAGACAACCTGTGTAGAAGATTCTATAGGAATGAGAGGTGTACTAGTTAGTCCTCTGACAGAGTAGCTGATGCATGGAATAGGCTACCAAATTACATTAAAGCAAGTACTAGTTTAGCTATTTTTAAGAACAGTCTGGAGACTTACTATGGGAACAAGTGTTTTGGTATATCGGCAAGCTAGAGGGGCACTAACGCCCGTCCTTGAAATATTTGTATGTATGTATATCTATTCATTTGTCTGTTCAAAACATTTGCATTTGTTGTACAATAATAATTTTCTTTGCATATTTATTTTACATTTGCAATGCTTTGTCTTAATTTTATAAGAAAATAATTGCATTACTGAATTTTAAATGTTTATAGCTGGTGACTTATTTTTCTATTCGCTGAAGGGTATCTGTCTTGAATTGGTATAAAACTGTCAGCATGTGTTCATCTGCTCTTCAAAGTGTTATCACCCAAGCCATTGCTACCATTTAAATATTCAAAGGCTGGCTTATTTTGAGTCCAAAATGTAATTTGTGTTCTTGGTTTCACGATGTATTTTGGTTGGTGGCAGTATACATCGACACAGGCAAGGGGCTAATAGTACCAGGGAAATAGCGATATCTTTAATGAAATGTGTATGTGTGTGTGTGTGTGTGTGTGTGTGTGTGTGTGTGTGTGTGTGTGTGTGTGAGAGAGAGAGACAGAGAGAGAGAGAGAGTGAGCGTGAAATAATCATGTTCATTTTTCAATTACTGTTGGCAAGCTCGCACCAAGAAACACAAGACTCTAAAGTGGGTAAAATCCTGCAAAAACAAACATTGCAACTAGGACTGCAGCTATAAAATATAAAGCTTATTTGACTTTGGCAGTTGTTGACCATTACCTGATGCTGCAGTGAATATTTAGCATACATTCCTGAGGTCACTTTCCCTTTGTATTTAAAGGATACTAGACGTAGGATTCATGTACTGCAGGTTCTACATACAAGATTGGCAGCAGCAGCAGTGATGTAGGCAAATTCTTTAGCACTTGTTGAACACATATTAATTGGTAGGTGCAATTTTGTAAACAGGATCTCTGTAGCCTGGAAAACACTTTTGGTTACCAAAAAACATGTATATTCTTGCAGCCACAAGATAAATATAACAGAGTATATCCTGCCAGAATTTATTTTATTTTTATTTAGTCAGAATAGTTAGGAAACAGGCAAAAATGAACAATCTCCACAGAAAAAAAATGTCAGTTTCACCAAGGGGAATTTTGTATACATGAAGGTCCAAGGAGGGCAAAGCAGTGTGCAACTAAAATGCAACCTATTAAAGCTGGAGATAGTGAGGTAGTGAGTACAGATGTAACACAAGCATCAAATCAACTCAGACCATCCTCCCATGATCTGAGAATCTAGCTGAGATTGAAGACATGAGAACTGGTAATAAAGCACTGGTAGATAAAGATAGTTCCGAAAATGAAACAGACTGAGACAGATGAAATAAAAAAACAGTGCTACATAAGACAGAAATGAACGTTTTTTGTTAATGGTATGTGTGTAATGGGGGAGATACACTCCATTATGAAGTACAAAATTGTTTTCTCACTATAAAGAAAGGAATAACTTTGATAGATTTATTTGGGTGTTTCAAAGTGTGTGTAATTAACAACAACTTCACCACGTGCAACAGGTGAGGAATTTAACTCCTATACTCACAGGAAATACAATGCATGTTGTGTCAGATTCTGACAAAATGTTTTGTCTGACAACATTAAATTTACTTGTAATGTTTAAAGGAAAAGTATAGAAAAAAAAGCCACTCCATGTCCTTACACACCATAACCATACAGGTGCCTGCATGGATGTCAAGTTACTACATCTGAAATGGTAAGACAACTTATAATAAGGGAGCAAACACTTAGCACTTGAGTGAACGAGAATATGGTTAGGAGATCATGACTGTAACACTGCTGAGGAAAAAGAGAACCTCTATCTACCTAGCACAACTCAAATGCTTAAGGTATGCTCAGTCCACACATAGATATAAGGAAGCTAATGGAGCAGTATAAACCATCTCAGCAAGATGCAAAAGGAAAACGATACTTTATTGGCATGCATACTAAATGAGTTGGTTATAAAATTATTTTCCTGTTTCAAAATTAGCAAATCAAAGGAGTTGATATGAGTGCTGCAGTGGCAGCCATGTGTAGAAATATTGTCTTGGTTAAGCGGGAAATAATGTTCTAGTTTTCAAAATTGTTTAACAGTGTACTATTCTATTGTCATTTTATAGATGTCATTTTTTTTCTGCTATAGACAGGTATGTAGGCAGATTTAATTTTTTTACATTACAGATGAATGGAATATCAGTACCGTTTTTATACATTTTTGCAGTCAGCACATCAAATGCATATATTAGTTTTTAGATCAAGAACTAGAATTTGTCATTTGGGTGGTGCAGTAGTTAACATTGTTGCTTCAGAGCAAGAGATTCTCTAGTTTTATTCTTGGCTGAGGTGCCTTCTGTGCAGCGTCTGCATGTCCTCCCTGCATTTGGGTGGGTTTCCTCCAGGTATTTCAGTTTCCTCCCACATCCCAAAAACATGTGTCTGGAGTGTTTCTCCCCAGGCCACTGCTGAAAATAAGCTCTGTTCTAATTGGAATTTCCCAGTCAACAAATGATAAATAAATAAAGTTCATTCCCATTTTAATAAAAAATTCCATGTGTAGGAGTTGTATAGCTTAAATTCATACCACTGGCAACATTTTATAACAGACGAGTTCATACGCCCTAAATTTCACCCCACTGCCGCCTACTGCATGCTTATGGCAAATTCATATGAATGCCTTAGGTTAAAACCAGCACTTGTCACACTAACCCATGCTTTACATTGTTTGGTATCAATAACTCATGTTTTCTCCTACATCAGTGTGAGCCCATTACTTTCTAGTGTAAACTTACCAACAGTAGCTGAGTCTTAACCAAACTATTAAGGAACATAAGCATGCGCTATCACCAGAATCATAAGATACCTATCCCTGTCCACCTTAAAGCAGACGCACTTAGAAATTCATGTATCCTTTATCAGGCACTTAATAGAGAATACTCCCCAAACTAAGCAAGGCTATGTACAACAATTCTGATTTAAGTTTGTATCTACCCATCTAGTCATCAACACTAGCCTTAAAGGTAGTCAAATAACTATTTTGTTTGATTTGTAGTGGTAACTTATTCCAAAGACCATGAATACAGTGAGTTAGTAACCTATCTTTCCAGAGAGAGAGACTTGTTTATTTGGTAAAATAGATTTAAGGCCTTAGTGCCGATGTTTGTACAATCAGTGGTATTGCAAGGAAACAGAAGGTTAAATTTGATTGGGCATTTAATGGCACAAAAACAATATGCAAGTCACCTCAGAGCAGCCTACAGGCTACTGGGTAAAAGGAGAGTTGAGCTAATCTATCAAGATAGTTGAAATATTTAAAGCTTTTGATATTCTTGTTAAGGTATCTTTAGGGCCTTCCAAGTTGAGTAATGCACTTCAGTTTATACATACTAAAAGGAACATTTCAATGATGGGTCTGAAAATGGAAGGGAAGAGTGGCAAAATGGTTTCTTTGGATCTTGAACATATTAACTTAAAAATTAACTGGGCCAGATAGAAGAAGTTCCTGGCTATGGTGGAAACATGATCAAATGAGAGAGTTGCCCACATATGTACCCAGGTCTTTTATGGCTGTATTTGTATGAAGGGGAGTATCATTACATATATTAGGTGGGAACAGCTGTTTTTGCTGAATGTCACACTGGAGATTTTTTTTAGATCATTTTCAGTATACCAGGTATGTGCATAGCTCATCCCTTGCTGGCGCTGTTCAGTAAAGAGTGCAGTTTTTAGTCATTAGCAAACTTGGTCAACTCCATTTCTGGAATATTGAACTGGATGTCTGCAAAATAAATGCCAGGCAAGAAAGATCCCAGCATTGATCACTATGATATTCCACTAGTAAAAGTCTTATATTCAGAGAGGGTACCAACAACTTTCCCAATATGGGATCTGTTGGATAGCCAATTTGCAATGCAGTGGACAACATAGCAGTTTAGATTATTTTTTTTAATTCTTTCTAATTCTTTAACAATACCAGCATGGAGTATACTATTAAAAACCCTAGCCAGAACATGATAAGCAGTCTGCACTAAGTGGCCACTGACCACATTCTCTGAATCATTTTCAAAGAAGCTTACTAAGTTCAGGAGACAGGACCTGGCTTTTAAAAAACAAAACTTATTGGGGGTCTAGATTAATATGTTTCTTGTATCTGCATAACTGAGTTCCAATGCTTTGTGTATAAGGCTGGTGAGGCTGCGGGCCTATAACTGCCTTGATCAGTAGAGGCGCCATCCTTATCTAGGGGAGTCAAAGTGACTGTTCTCTAGGTATCAGGCACAAACCCCATCGATATGATTTGCTTGAAATGCTTAAGTATAGGCTCAGAGTGTACATACGGGGCTCTAATGAGAATACAGCTTGTAATACTCTGTGGTCCCATAGAAGTACTGTTTTTAGTCTTTGACAATGATTTTTAAGACTTGTTTGAAGGGGGTTTCAATGGAATCTAAACTTTCAGGAATAATAGGGTAAAGACGTGAGTAGGTAAGGAAATATTAACACTATTCTTGGAATTGGAAAATGTGATTTCATGATAGAAATGTTCAGTGCATAGTAGGGCATTATCCCTTAACTTTATGACATAACTAAAGAAACATTTCTAGTTTCCTTTGGTATCAGTAGCAACCTTAAGCTCATAGGTTCATAGGTAGGTACTAGGCTATTGGCCTTAGGGCCTATATAAGCCTAGCCAAAAAGTACCCTGGATTTTGCCACCCAAGAAAATTATTTTCCTGTGCCCCTGTCGAGCAGAGCCACAGAAGTGGTCCACAGGGTGAATTTCCTATCTTCCATCCAGTCATCAAGATTTTTCTCGAAGAGTGCTAATGAGGAGCTTTGTTTGATACAGACAGGTAGTTTGTTCCAGAGTATGGGAAGTCTCTGGGACAGGAATCTATCCCACCAGCATGTTCTGTTTGTTAGGTCCTTAGAGCTTGTAACTCAGAGGGATTGGGATTTCTTTAAGTGGAGCATGTTCAACAGCTCTGGGTTTGACATAGCTTTGAATGTTAGGCAGCGATCGACTCTGAGTAGGCGATATCTGATGGAGTAAAGCTGGAGATTTTTGAGAAGGTCTGCATAGGGCATCTGTTTGAGGCTGGTAATCCTCTTTGTGAGGTATTTCTGCGGCCTTTCTATTTGTTGTAGATGTTTTGTGAGGTACATACCAAAAGGGGCATTGTACTCTATAATGGGTCTAATGAGTGATGAGTAGAGGGGAACAATGACCTCTTTTTTCCCTGGATGAGAAACCTTTTGTGATGAGGTGTGCCACGTAGAATGATTGTCTGACTACTGTGGTGATGTGATTATCAAAGGAGAGACTACTGTCCACCTGTGTCCCAAGATCTCTTATCACACTTTTGGTGTTAAGTAGACTACTGCCTATGTGGTAGTTCATTGGTACAGAGTTTTTACCAAAAGGGACGACAATGCACTTTTTGGCATTGAACTTGAGGCCATAGCTTTGACACCAGCCATCTGTCTCAGTGAGGCCCTTTTGTAGGATGTCCACATCATTAGGAGTTTCAATAATGGCTCCTAGTTTGCAGTCATCTGTGAACTTCATTAGCCAAAGACCTTCTGTGTTAGCCTGTACTTCTAAGAAGTAGATACCAAACAGAAAAGGACCAAGGACTGAACCCTGTGGTACTCCACTTGTCACTGGTCTGAAGTCAGATTTGGATTCTGCTACTTTCACAGTGTGGGTTCTGTCAGTGAGCCAGTTGGCAACCCATCTTGTGACATAGGGATTTATACCTGGTTTAGTGAGTTTATCTATAATTCCAGAGTGGAGGATTACGTCGAAAGCCTTGGTGAGATCTAGATAGGCTGTGTGAACCACCTTACCCTCATCTACAGTTCTGGTGACCGCTTCAAAGAAGTCTATCAGATTTAGGAGATGTGATCTGCCTTTTACAAACCTGAACTGGGTGGGGACCAGAGTTTGGAGATTACCAATGTCATTGTTTATAAGTTCCATGATGATATGTTCCATAGTCTTGCAGACCAGGCTCGTCAGGCTAATGGGGCTGTAGTTCCCGGGGTCTGTGATGGCTCCCCCTTTGTGGAGGTGGGATAACCATCATAGTGTGCCATTCAGTGGGCACAAAGCCTGAAGTGAGGCTATGATTGAATGTAGTACTTAGGTGGGGTGCCAGTTCATTCTGTAGTTCATGTAGAACGCAGCCTGGGATGTTGTCAGGTTCCATGGATGCTGTGTTCTTGGCTTTGGAGACTGTGGTTTTTACCTGTGCAGCCATGATTACAGGTACTTTGCATTCTTCCGGTATACAGATGGGACCTTTAGGGGGTGAAAAGAGGGTAAAGTTAGCACTGAACCTATCTGCCAGGATGTTGGCAATATCAGTTGGTTCTGTATATTTGGTGCCATTGTGCTGTAACTCAGAGTAGATCCGAGTGTTGCCATTGAGATTCTTGACATAGCAATAGAATGCTTTGTGGTTGTCTTTAGAATCAGTTGCAATTTTTTTTTTTCGTAACTAGCTTTGGAGGATTTTATGAGGGATCTCAGCTTCTTACTGAGGTTGACCAGGGAGTTCCTCCAATCATGGGATTTTACTCTTTTTGCAACTATTTTTTTTTGTTGTAGAGTTTGTTTATGGAAGGGGACCACCAAATTGGCTTCCTTTTTTTGGAGGATAGCATCTTGGTTCCATTAGGGATTGCATGATCCATGCACTCGTGTAAGTACTTATAAAGTGCATTTGTGTAGGATTCAGCAGTCATACCTCTATTGTCTGTCTGCATGGGTGTCATGAAGTTTTCCACTTCTGTCTTAAGAAGAGTGAAGTTGGCTTTGGAGAATTTTTTTACTGTGGTTTCCATAATGGGGGGTGGGGGTGGGGGTGGGGGTGGGATGTGGATGTTTAGGGTGATTAGCTTGTGGTTGGATCTGACCAACAAGGAATTGACCTCTGGTGTGGAACACTGGTTGCCCATGTTGGTAACGACCATGTCTAGGATATTGCCGCCCCTGGTGAGGGTGTGGATAAGTTGATACAAGGCGTTGGAATTTATGAATTCCAGAAAATGTTGAGCAAAAGAGTTGGTACATGAATAGTTTTCCCAGTTAACGGTGGGGTAGTTGAAATTACCCATTATTAGGGCGTTAGGTTGTACCCTAATATTTATTTTCCAGTGCATCAAGAAATGAGGAGTGGGAATCCTGGGGCATGGTGGGGGATCTGTAGCAAGCTCCAATTTGGATTGTGGTCTTGCCCAGAGTTAGTTGCACTTGGATAATCTCGGATGCATTATGCTAAGTAACTAGCCTGGAGGTATGGATATCCTTAATGAATATGGACACTTCTCGACCTTTAGTGGTTCGGTCCAGGTTAGGTGGCCGAAAGGTGTAATATGAATTATAGCCTGGTAATGCAGGGGTGCTCTCTGGAGCTCTATGGACCTTGAACCAGCTCTCTGTCACTGCACAGATGTCAGTGTTCTCCATTTTAAGGATTGCCTCGAGTGAGTGCATTTTGAGGTTTAGACATCTAGCATTGAGTAGCATTAACCTCAGATTCTGCTTGCTTATACCTCTTGCGGTGGTGAGTTTGTCATTTGAACCTTGCCTTGTTTTACATTTTCTAATAATGCTATTAAGTTCCTTGCTGGCATGCTTCATCTTGCTTCTGAGATAAGGAGTTGAGGATTTCTTGCAACTTATCATGTTCTATCTTTTGTTGTATGGTTTATTAATACAGGAGTTCCACTAGTGAGGCTTATTCCTGAATTTACCATTATATTTAGGGGGGGGGCAAGTATTGACTTTTTTTTAATTTCTCCAAATCTTTTGGGATTCTGGTACCATGATGGGAATAGACCTCATTCCTAAGTCAAAGTATGATTAAGGTTCATGAAATTAATATCGTTTCACTCTTTGATGTCATCCAAAAGTGCTCTTCACAACACCTGCGACATGTTCAGTAATGACTCCTTCTGCAATTCGTATGGAGTTACATGTATTGGTAGCATATCTAAATATGATTGTAAACTCTTTTTTTTATAAGTCCCATTACTCCTACTACTGTTGGAACTATCTGGGTATCTTTCTTCCACCTCGCTCTCGTTTCTGCTTGCATATCCTGATATATTATAAATTTGTGTCTCTCTCTACGCAGGACACTATAGTCACTGGGTGTGGTGATTTCAATGATCAATGTCTTCTTTTCTTGGACCACTATATTCAATTTTCTAGCATCTGTATTTTGAACTGTTGGTAATGGATGTTACCATGTGATGTAGACTTCACCATTTTCTGAGATGCTTTGTGGCTCATGTTTCCAGTGTTTTTCACCCACTTCATTACCATAATGTTTGCACAATCCCCAGTGCAACAGTCTTGCCACATTATTATGCCTTTCAGTATAGAGTCCTTCTGCCATTAGTATGTCACAACAAGCAACGAGGTATGTGACTGTTTCCAGTTTGGTTTTGAAAAACTTACAAGTGTCTGTTTCTCCCACATATTCAATGGACTTTGTAAACCAGCGTGCATGTAGCCCACTATATTAACCTTTCATCTCTTGGTTTTAATTCACCTCTCCTTAACCATTCCTGTGTTCATTCCTGATCAACATGATGTTCTTCCAGACGTTTTATATACTTGCAACTATATATATGCATTTTCCACATTTCTTGCCTTCTCATCTTGTCCTTCAACTTATATTCCTTCTTTTGTTTTTTAGCACATTCAGTTGCCTGATTTATATCTACTTCGTTTGGTTTCCATTCCTGCTTGACACCAATATGCTTCTGCTAGATTAAAAAGAGACATCATCTTAGATTTGTTCTCCTCATGTTTTAAAACTTTCACTACATTTGGGTTTTGTGAGGTCATCAGATATGTGTGGGGTACCATGACTGCAGATTTATACATGTAATCGATTTCAAGGAGGCCCATCCCTCCTTCGGAATGGGGAATATATAATCTTGGTATGCACTGATTTTTATAGATCATTTGGTAAGCATAAAGCATCCTTCTTGTTTTAATAACTAATCTATCCAACATGTTTTGGAGCCAATCAATCACTCCAAAACTGTAAGTTAGAACAAGAGGAGCAAATTGGTTTATAGCTTGGATTTTGTTCCTAGATGTCAACGCTGCTTTCATGATTAAATTAAGTCTTCTAAATTTTTCCTTACTAAATTTTATTCACATTTGTAAATCTTTTATTGCTGATCCTTCATCAATTCCCAAATATTTATACACTCCCTCTTGCTCAAGTTCTTTTATATCACATTCTTGTCCCAAACTGATGTTTTCCTGGCTCTGCAATTTTCCTGCTTTAAAAGTTGCTTTTGCACATTTATTGAGGCCAAATGACATTCTAATATCATCTGAAAAAGCTTTGGCAACCTGCAGCTGCGCTTTCAGTTCCTCTTCTGATGAACTTCACAGTTTTAAATCATCAGCAAAGAGAAGATGAGAAGATTTTAGGCTTTGTTGTTTTCTAGGAGCAAATTATAGCCTAAGCTGTTAAGTAGACAGCTTAATGGGATAAGAGTAAGGCAGAATAGCAATAGTGACAGAGATTTACCAATGGAATATCTTCCTTTGAATTTTTATCCCTGGGATAATAATTTGTCCTTTATTATGGCTTAATTGCAAAGTGGTCTGCCACTGTTTCATGGTCACTGTAATCTAGTCGATCTGTGTAGTGTGTATCTTATACATGTTTAAGCACTCTTTTATCCATAAATGTGGAATACTATCAAATGCTTTTTTGTAGTCAGTCCATGCTGTACTTAGATACTTCCCCTTTTTACAGTTCTCCACTATGACTTTATTTAACAACAAATGAGCCTTTGTTCCATTTGACTTTCTTTTATTGCCCTTTTTGTTCTACTGCCATAATTGTGTTTTCTTCTAAATGACTATAAACTCTGTCAGCATCAATTTCCATGTATAGTTTATATGTAATTTAAAAGGCAAGTTATTGGTCTATAATTTTTGGGGTAGCTTGCAGGTTCACTCTTAAGTAGGAGTGTTGTTTTACCTGTTGTTAGCCAGGTTGGTGTCTGTTCGGGGTGTGCATATAAATAGTTCTTAACTCATGGCTAAATCTTCATGCAAAGATGCTAGTACTTTTAACCAAAAGTTGGGTACTGCATCTGGGCTTGGGGTTTTCTAATTAGAGGATTTTCTTAACTTTGTTTCGATCTCAATGGCTGTTAATTCATCCCATTTCATATCCTGTACCTTTAAACTTCTTACTCTTTTTTTCTATTAAGCTGTTTAAGTGTTGCTAAAAGTCAGAGATGGATGTGGCAGCCCTCTCAGCTAGGTCCATTTGCAGATGATTATTGGGAATCTTACACAGGTCTTCTACAAGCTGAAGTAATTTTGCCCTTGTGAAGCCTCTAAAGATGGTCTCATCTGATGGGTACCACTAAACCTGACAGAGATGACTAACTGAAGGGTAAACAGATGTGGGGCCGAGTACAGATGGCTACTAAGTTGTTAAATACCAGGTCAAGGATATTAGAGCCTCTAATGGATAGTTTTAAAATTTGCTCAAGCACATTGACTTAAACAAAGTCAAGAAAATGCTGAGCATATCTATTTCTAAATCTGCGAATGTCTCAGTTAATGCAAGGGTAATTGAACTCCTAAAGCAAGAAGGTATTTGGTTTGATATTTAATCTTTAATAGTGTTAAGGTAATTTCCTAGATCTCTGCTGGAAATTGATGGGAATCTACTGCTAGCAGGGAAGTAGAAGTTTGAACTTTTAATGGTGATTTGGATCTCCGGGACCACCAAAATAGCATTGTGAGTAATCTGACATGAGGTGATGGTATTTCTGACAAATACAGATTTTTCCCACAATTACCCAAGGGTCTGAAAGAATGATAAATGTTAAATCCTGGTATAGAGAGAGTGCTGTCACTGCAGTGCAACCATGCTGCAGTAACTACACAAATATGAATGTGTTTGAGTTACAGGAGGGCCTCAAGTTCAGACATATTTCTATACAGAGTCCTAGCCTTAAACAATGCCAACATGATGCTGTCCAAATCAGAGTTTGAGTTTGCTTTGTAGGAATGTCCAGCAGCTCTGCCTGAAAAATGCATTACTGGTACAGCAAAAGCTTTAGCCAGTATGTGGAAACCCTAGCATGAACAGTGTATGCCATAAATGGCAAAACAGAAAGTCTTATCTACCATCTCATCCCATGCTGACATATACCAGATCCAACTTAGACTGGCACCAGCTACTTAGCCAATAATCTGGTCTTGGTTTCTAGGCATAGTTCTAGGTGAAGGCAAGATACTGCACAAGACAAGTGTCTTTCTTACCTTTAACACATGTGCAGCAAATTTCATTGTGTTTTCCTGCCTGTCTGTCTAGGTACAGTATCTCAGGTCATTCTCCCCATGGGTAGCCACTAGGTTATAGCCATAGTTGTCTCATTTAATGGGCATTAGAGCCTTTGTGACATCATGGATCCTGGCACAAGATACATAGCTTGCCATCACCATGTTCTTGTCTGAATTTGTGAATATAGAATCTGTATGACTTAATATACAATCACCTATAACTTAAATATTTCCCTGTGTAGAAACAGACTTAATGGACAGTGTTGCTCATTCCTCTAACACAGATGACAAGCAGGTGTAGTAGTTTGTTTAGATGCTTTATTACACAAAAACATATCAGGTTGGATAGCAGTATCATTAAATGGAAACAAACTGATTAACAGAGAGATCTTACATACAGACATGCTTACATATCAACAGCTTACTACAAAATGGCAGTCAAGCTTGCACGTGCTCAGTATTTGTACACTTGTGGAAGCCCTTGGATAGATTCTTAAAGAGACATACACACATTGATCTACAGACAGTATGTGTTTGGGTGTCCTTTCTTGGTGACTCTTGGATAACCTGTGTGGCTTTACAGTATGTGCATGTGGAGGAGGAGGAGGTGTTGCCTTGTATGATGGTGGCTGGGATCTTGAAGAGCATATTCAAGGACGTTTTGTAAAATTTGTCTTTACCACCTCAGCCTAGAGGTATGTTGTGACTGATGTTGTATTGTGAATAAAAACGGACTCCGTCCGAACAAACCTTCAGTCTTTATTACACCAATAAATCCACCAGATTGAGCGCTTTCATCTGCCCTAAGCAGATTTCATCAGAATACTTGTTACACAGTGCCTCACAGTTTTATACTATTCTTAATTACATAATTGTTCAATAATTGCAAATTAAATCAATCATTCAATAATCTCAAACAAAATAAAATGAAATAATTAAATTTGATGACTTGTCTGAACCAATTTTAACCCTTTTGTACACTGCTGTTCCCTTTCTCAAATACTTTTGTTAAAGTGCTGTTGTGCATATTAATAACCATGAAATACGTTTGTATCATGATATAATACTATTCATATATTGGTAATTTGATAGGATGTTTTAAATAAAAAATATATATAAAATATATTTAGCTTGTGCAATACATTTTACTAAAAGTGAAACTAACCACAATCAAATTACAGTTAACATAATCCACCCCAAAGGTAAATTGGGTAAAATTAAGAAGGAAAACTGGTCTGAGACATGTAAATTGGTTACCGTGGATGTCAAAGACCTTTTCACCTGTATTCCTAGGGTTGAAGGATTTGAATTTTTTGAGAATGTGGTCCATAAATATTTAGAGGCTTCAACAGATGCAAAATTATTATTATTAGAAATGACAGAAACGGTATTGGACAACAATTTTATAACCTTCCTGGGAAAATATTACAGGCAAATGACAGGAGTGGCTATGGGGGCGGCTTGTGCCCCCATATATGCAAATCTTGTCCTCCTTGGTTGGGAGGAAAAGTACATTTTTCCAAGTACATTCAGGAAAAATATTAAGGTATATCTTAGGTTTCTGGATGACATCTTCCTTATTTGGGAGGATGGTCATGAAAATAAGTTGGAGGAATTTATGAAATACATTAATGGAACTACTAATTTTTTGTCATTCACCCACGAAGTTCAGGATCAGAGTATTAGTTATTTGGACATAATTTTAAGTAAAAAAGTAAAAGGTTTTAAGTCCAATGTTTTTCGTAAAGAAACATGGTGCAATTCTTACCTTCATTATAATAGCCTACACCCGTTTCATCAAAAGAGAAGTGTTATTAAAGGACAGGCTGTAAGGGTTGCAAGAATGACCTCTGAACATGAAGATTTATTGAGTGAGTTTAGATTCTTGATGAAAACATTTTTGGAAAGAGGTTATCCTAGGGAATTAATTGGTGAAATATTGGAAGAGGTTTATTCCGGATGGGGTATGAAATACAAGCCATTGTTAGGACAAAAATTTACCTGCAAAGAGCATTCAAGTACCAATACTACAGATTTTTCCAAAGCATGTATTATAGAATACAATGAATTTACAGACAATTTTACCAGAATCTTAAAAGAAAATTGGTCCACTTTAAAGACCAATAAAGAAATCTATGATATTGTGGGGAATAAACCATTATTGACTTACAAGACTGGTATGAATTTCAAGAGGTTATTTGAGAGAGGTAGAAGTAATTTTGATAAAAAAAGAAAGAAAGGTACAACTAAGTGTGGCTGTTGTCGACAATGTAGATATATTAATCAGGCTGAAAACATAACATTAACCAACGGTCTTAATAGCAAGGTATCCTTTTGTAAGGGTAACTGTTGCAGTAAGATGCTAGTTTACTTAGCCACTTGCACTACATGTACCTCCTTTTATGTAGGCAAAACTGAGAGGGCACTAAAGGAGAGAGTATACGAGCATATCAATGATATTAGGATAAAAAAGGAGACAAGTGCCCTTTATAAACACTCTGTAAACTGTGTGGGCTTTATTGATTTCAAGTTTGCCATTTTAGAGTTAATGAGAATGGACACCAGGGGAGGTGATTTAAAGAACCAGTTATTGTTGAAAGAGATTAAATGGCAGTTGAGACTGAAATCAAATTATATGCCAGGCCTTAATGAATATATCAACATCAAGGCTATATTGATTGACAAAGCTGCTTCGGTTTAAAATTTATTTTCTGAATATACAATATTCAGTAAAAAATATAATGCTCAACATTTTAAGAATAACTATCCATCAATGTATTGGTTTATTGACAATTGTGTTTACAATAATGGTATAGTATATTTGTCATAAATGTATAATAACAAGTTATATTTCTCTCAATTGATGTTTAAAATGCAATTTTCTCCTTCCTTTTTTCATTCAATTATGGTATCTGTTCACATGTTTCAACATTTAAATAAGCCACACAACATTTTTCTACTTGTTTGAATATAATATATATTAATTATTATTATTAAATTAATATAAATTTATATATATATATAATAATAATTTTGTAAATTTTTAAGACTTTTCTATAATGATTTTATAACATGTGTATATATATATAATTATTTATATAATTTTTAAATTTTAATGTTTAATATATATATTGTATTTTTGGTTATTTATTTTTTTCTATTTTTTATTTAATTGTCATCAAATTGGTAATTTTTAAATATCTATTTTAAAATCCATTTTTTCCTTCATATTGTTAAACATTTATTCATTCATTCATTTCTTAATAGAAATAATAATAGTAGCACAGTTATTTAAGGTTTAGTCATATAGAAAATACCTTTGGGGTGGATTATGTTAACTGTAATTTGATTGTGGTTAGTTTCACTTTTAGTAAAATGTATTGCACAAGCAAAATATATTTTATATATATTTTTTATTTAAAACATCCTATCAAATTACCAATATATGAATAGTATTATATCATGATACAAACGTATTTCATGGTTATTAATATGCACAACAGCACTTTAACAAAAGTATTTGAGAAAGGGAACAGCAGTGTACAAAAGGGTTAAAATTGGTTCAGACAAGTCATCAAATTTAATTATTTCATTTTATTTTGTTTGAGATTATTGAATGATTGATTTAATTTGCAATTATTGAACAATTATGTAATTAAGAATAGTATAAAACTGTAAGGCACTGTGTAACAAGTATTCTGATGAAATCTGCTTAGGGCAGATGAAAGCGCTCAATCTGGTGGATTTATTGGTGTAATAAAGACTGAAGGTTTGTTCGAACGGAGTCCGTTTTTATTCATGGTTGCAGTTTCGATTTTTTCATACTAGTGTTGTATTGTGAATGCCAGATGCTTATCAATAGCTGTTGATGCAAGAGGTTTGCCACCATGATTCTTAAATAATTGCATCTCTCATAGGTTGGATTATCGAATGGCAGAAGCAGTGGACAGTCACTAAGCATAAGGAAGCTACTTCACTGCCGTAAAGCACCTAATGTTATCAGACTGGCCACAGATGACATGAGAAAAGACAGCCATATTGCCAGAGGGTGGAGAAGTAGAGCTTGTCACAGTAGTCAAGGATTAGAGGGATGCTATTATAGCAGCTCCTAAAGCTTTATATGTTTGCAGGTTCATAGGTACTCACTAAGCTATTGATCAGTGAGGATCTTAAGAAACGTAACCTTGCATTCCCATGGTAATTATTAGCCTTTATGTATTGCAATATAAATCTCTAAAAACGGGCCGCACAAGTATGTAAATACTTACATGTTTCCCTTATCCATGAGGACAATTGGTGCAAAACCAAGGGTCAGTTTGTGTTTACCTATCATTTATCTAAGTTACATTGGATTAGATTTGGAGGAGAAGTGCTCTGATTTATGTGGAAGTAAAGTCAATTCCCAAGAAGTGATATTCCCTGCATATTCTGTTAATCTTAAAAAACAGATTGAGATGCCTGGAGTGGGTCTTTCTCATTCTGTTGTGTAATAGGTCTGACACAACAGGGTGTGTTGAGGCTCAGCAGATGTCACTTTTTAGTAGCCTGTATGACACTAAGAAGAGAGACAAGGCTTTGAGAGGATCTGCAAAGTTTTTTATGATTTAGGCCCCTGAGTTATTTTATTGAGGAAGCATCGTGGTCATTCCAGCTGTGAGAAGTGTTTCATCGTGGTCATTCCAGCTGTGAGAAGTGTTTGGACAGGTGCATACTCAAAGAGACATTCTACTTAATGACTGACCTAATAAATGCCTAGTACGGAGGAAGAATGAACATCCCTGAAACTAGATGGCATATCCTTGATATAAACAGTGCAATAAAAAAGACTTCTTTACATCTGTGGATAATTGGTAATCAAAGGACAGTTCATTGTCAATGCAAATTCCCAGATCTCTAAGTATGGGATCAGTTTTCAGGGGGGATGAGTTGTTAATGTGGTAACTACAAAGGAAGTCATGCTTTTGAAGGATAAGATTATGCATTTCTTGGTATATAGTTTCAGTTCATGGTTTTGGCACCGGCTATTTTGTTTGGGACAGGTTCTCTTGTAGGTCATGGTGTCCTCTGGGGATTTTATGTTGGCACCAAGTTTGCAGTCATTTTCAGATTTGGTCAGCCACAATCTCTTAACATTAGCTTTGACCTCCAGGGCATAATTGACACAGAGAAGTGGCCCAATGACTGACCTCTGTCACAATCCACTAATGACAGGTCTTTTGGAAGAGATAGGTGCACCCATCCTTACCTCCTGTTTCCAATTTGTGAGCCAATTTGCTACATGGGGGTTAATATTTAATGGGAGAGTTTATTTATTTATTTAAATTTGTTGACGGGGAGTGTCCGACTGGACGTAGGTCCATTTTCAATGGAGACCCGGGGAGAAAAGCTCCACAGTAAAATAAACAGACAGTAGTTACATTGGATTACATAGCGATTAACAATTTAACATAGCAATTACTTACAACATATTTACAGATGAAGAACATAGTACATCAGTAGACAACTAGAATCTTTATCTGTGAAGTACATAACAGACATTAACAAATGTTACAATGAGAAGTTCCTGCTGTATAATAAGTACTAGGCTTATGAGCATCTGAGCTTGCTATAATCAAGGTAGTTAGTGGAGTGGAAAGAAAGGTAGTGGTTGGATGTGGTGGATGATATTAGAGTGGGAGTTGCAAGGGCATAGCCAGCATGTTTTAGGTGCGCTTTTAGTAAAGTTTTGAAGTGGGTGCATGATGGTACGGAGGTAATTGTGGGTGGGAGTGAGTTCCATAATTTGGCTATGGCGCAAGAGAATAGTGCTTCACCAGCAGAGTTATTGGCTTTAGTGATCTGCAAGTGATTTTTGTTGCTGGATCTTAGTGGTCTGGTGGTGCGATAGGATTGGAGTAGATTCTGGAGGGATGGGACATTTAGTGGATGGTTTACTAGTTTGTGGGCTTGTGAGAGTTGATACCACTGAAGGAGGTGAGGGAGTTCAAGCCAGCCCAGTTCAGCAAGTGAGAGACAGTGGTGACTACGGTAGGATGCCCCATGTGGCGAATTTGGCGATTTTGTTGTAGCAGGTCTCTAGCTTGTTTAGATCACATTGCCTTAGGTTGGTATATATTGGAGAGGCATAAAGTAGGGTGGAGATAAGGTGGGAATTTGCTATTGAAATCTTTGCTGCTTTGGTGAGAAATTGCTTATTTCTGTATAACGCTCCTAGTTTTTTGTGGACTTTTTTTATGGTCATGGATATGTAAATGTCAAATTTTAGTTTATTGTCTATTTCCACTCCTAGCAATTTGGTGTGTTCAGTTGGGTATATAGTGGTGTTGTCTTTTGCTGTGATGTTAAAGTGAGAGTTGTTTTGAGTATGTTTGGTGGGTTGGAAGATGAGTAGTTTAGTTTTGTTTGGGTTGAGTATTAATTCAGCATCGGATAACCATGTTTCAACAGAGGAAAAGGCTTCCTGTGTGACTTTTTGCAGTTTGGGTAGGGACTGGGCTGAGCAGATGATGGTCGAGTCATCTGTGTATTGTATGAGTGTGCCATGTTTGGTGGCAGAGGCTAGATTATTGGTGTAAACAGAGAAGAGTAGGGGTCCAAGGATGGATCCTTGGGAACCCCTATGGAGACAGGTAGTTGGGGAGATATGTCATTCTGCCATACAACGGATTGTTGGCGGTCAGACAGGTAACTCTGAAACCAGTTGGTGACTGATTGTAAGAAGGATAGGTTATTGAGGACAGAGATAAGTTGTTTGTGTGGGACCATGTCAAATGCTTTAGATAGGTCTAGGAAAGTAGCAGAGGAGAGATAGCCATTGTTTTTATGCTGAAGGATAGTGTTAGTAAAGGAGAGTAAGGCAGTGGTGGTGCTATGGTTTGGTCAGAAACCATGCTGAGTACTGGAAAGAAGGTTGTTAGTAAGGAGGTAGTCTGAGACCTGAGAGTGTATGCATCCCTCTAGTATTTTGGAGAGTGGAGAGAGAATAGCTATGGGGCGGTAATTGGTTAGTTCTGCGGAGGGTCCGCCTTTGTGGAGGGGAATTATATGTGATATTTTCCACAGTGTGGGAATGTAACTTTCTGACAGAGATCGGTTAATCAAGATGGATACTGTGTAGGCCAGAGCATCAGCTGTAATTTGTAAGTATTCACTTGGAAGGTTGTCTGCTGCTAATTTGGTGGGTTTAAGTTTAGTTAAGAGTTTTTTTATGTTGGAGGTAGGTACAGGAGAAAAAGAGAAGGCAGTGAGGAGATTACTAGTTGAAGGTGTGGGTTGGAGGGGAGGGGGGTTTTGTTGTTTACCTAGTGATAGTATGGTTTCGGTGAAGTGTGTGTTGAATGAGGTAGCAATATTTTCTGAGGAGTGAGGGATGTTAGGAGGAGGGGTACTGACTTTACCTGGGTGGAGGATGGAGTTTATGGAGGACCAGAATTGTTTGGGGCTGTGTTGTGAGGAGTCTAGGGAAGACTGGTAGTATTGGAATTTGTCCTGTTTTATTAGCTTTTTGACTCTATTGTGTAGTTCTAGGAATTTCTGTCTAGTTAACGGGGTTTTGGTTTTGCGCTAGTGCTCCCAGGCTTTATCCCTGTTTTTCATTTCTGACTTAGTGGTTTTCTGTAGCCATGGGGAGGGTTGTGCTTTGGTTCTGGAAAATCTTATGGGGGCATGGTAATTAAGGATGTTCTGGAAGGTAGTATTAAAAAATTCAACTGTGTCATCTAGACTGAGGTACTTTAGAGGATGCCAGTTACATTCTTTGAGGGATGAGATGAATATGAGTGGGTTAAAGTATAGTTTTTTACGTATTTGACGGTAGATGACAGGTTTAGCTTGGTATAGGTATTTTTTGAGTAGGAATGTTGGGGAGTGATCACTGAGACTATCTGATAAGCAGCCTGTTATATATGACTGGGGGCTCTTACTGACTAGTATCCAATCCAGGGTAGTGTGCTTGCTGGAATTTTTATTTATCCTGGTTGGTGACTGGACTAGTTGGGTGAAGCCATGAAGGTGTACATGATGGGTTGGATTGTTGCCAGAACAGGATTGCCAGTCAATATTGAAATCACCAAAGATGATAGTTTCTTGGGGGAGATGGTGGGTAGACCAGCTGAGGAGGATTTCTAGTGGAGGGATGTTTTGGCCAGGTGGGAAGTAGCATCCAATTATGTTGATGGTTTTGTTTTGGTTAATTTTGAGGTTGGTATATATTATTTCTTCATTGCCTATTTGTGGAGCTGATGATTTTAAGATCTGGATGTTTAGATGCTTTTTAAATATTATAGCTACACCACCTCCTTTTTTGTTTAGCCGGTCTACTCTTAGTATGCCGTAACCTGTAGGGAGTATTTGCTCACTGGTAATGTGAGGTTTTAGCCAGGTTTCTGTCAGGATGACTATATCTGGGGAGTACAAGTCTATGGTGGCATGGAGTTCATGGACTTTGTTGGATATACTTCTAATATTTAGGCTTAGTAGAAGGAAGTCACTTGGCTTTCTATTGGCTGTAATATGGGAGAAGTTGTGGTTTCTAGTCTGTTTATGAGGATTGGGGTTGGAGATGGTAGGGCCAGGGTTGGGGTGGATGTCTCCACTTAGTGCTAGTTTTGATATGCATGAGATTATTAGTTTTCCCAGATTTTGAATGTGTTTGTTTATAAGGGAAACTTTATGATTGTGCTCTGTGGGTAATAGGTATGGTGGGAGGGTTACTATGTTAAGTTGTAGGGATGCTTTATGTTTGAGTAATATAGTTGGTAGAATATGTGGGGGGAGCATAGGGATGGTTCTTGAGCTGGTGGGAGGGGAGCTGAGTGTGGGTGAGACATGAGTCATGGTGTGAGTAGTAGTACAGTGGTAGTGGTTGAGTGGTGGAATGATGGAGCTTTGGTAGGATGTAAGATATGCAAGGAGAGTGCATGCAGTGAGCATAGGAAAGGTATGCTTGTACATGTTAGTTGAGGAGGTGTGATAGTGGGAAGATGGAGGAGCTAGTGTTGGGTTAGTGCTGTGGATGGCTACTGGAAAGATGAGAGGGGTTTGTGAGTGCAATAAAGGTGGGACCACTGGGGGCAGGAGGGAATAGGGGGCAGGGTGGGGAGCGAAGCAGGTAGAGACCCTGTTAGTTGCTCGTATGAGGGGGCTGGAAACAATCACAAAGCAAAGACAAGTATGTGTTAAGAAACAATCACAATTGACCAAGGACTGCTCTGAAACTGTAAGTCATTTCTTAATTTCTCAGGTGGAAAAACAGGATAACCTTGTATCAGTAGGCTACTGTGGTCATAGTTAAATTAACAAACACACAGTATTGATCAGTTATGGATACGATTTCTAACAGAAGGGAATAAGAGAAAGTGGAAGATGTGTGTGTGTGTGTGGTGGGTGGGGGCTGCTTACAAGCCAAAGCAGAGTGCTCTCCAGGGGAAAATGAATATTGGCTCAAACAGGTAGACACATACTCAAAGTTAACTGTAGCTGTTTGCAGACAGTTCAGACCCGGACTGCGCTTTTCTTACAAAAATGTTAAAGGTGGTACCGCAGTTGAATACTTAAGAGTGGTGTTGGGTTCAAAGTTAACTGTAGCTGTTTGCAGACATTTCAGACCCGGACTGCGCTTTTCTTACAAGAATGTTAAAGGTGGTACCGCAGCTGAATACTTAAGAGTGGTGTTAGGTTGGAGAGACACTGAGCCTTCATGGAGCCTGTAGCAGAGTGGATTGTAGTTTTCTTTTGTAGTTTATTTAGGATGCCTGAGTGTGAGATGGTGTTAAAAGCCTTTTCAAGATCCAGATAGGCAAGGTGCAATGGTTTGCTCTCAGCAATTGCATCAGATACTTTTTCAAAGAAGTTCACCAGGTTAAGAAGGCAGGACCTGCCCTTGACAAATCCAAACTGGGTTGGGTCAAGAGTCTGTAGGTCACCTATATCCCTGTTTATTCATTCCATAATTATCCTTTCCACATTATTACAGATGAGGCTGGGCAAGTGTATAGGCCTAAATTTACCCAGGTGTGTGCATCAGAATGGCTGTTGTTGTCATCCTCCATTCATCCAGCAAAAAGCCTTTTTTGAGGCTAATGTTAAATAAGCTGTGCAGGGGGTTTGAGGGTCTGAAAATTCATGTTTGAGGCTAGCCAGCAGGTATCCTGGTATATTATCCGGCCCCACAGATATAGTGATTTTTGTCTTTGATAGTGCCTTGTAAACTTGTCCTTTGGAGATTTGAGTGGGAGGGGGGCTAGATGTGGTTATTTGATTTTGAAATACTGGAAAGGTGATGGGGAGTTGGAGCTGATTTGACCTCTGAGTCTAAGTATTTGATATCATGTACTATTAGCTCCGCACAGTGTCGTGGATTGTTTATAATATTTCTAACATAGTAAAAGAAGGTGCTGTGGTTATTTTTGCTTGGGTGGACATTTTTACCACAGATCTGCTTTGTTTGATTGATCAAAATTCAGAGTTCCTTGTTTAGTTTAGCAAGAACATTTCTATCCTGTTGACAATTAGATTTATTGCTGCATGCAATTAGTGATTTTTTTTTTTTTACTTTTAATATAAAGTCTGTTTATATGATGGTTCCACCACAGAGTTTATTTTTGAATTTTGCATTGCATTTATTTCTGAGAAGGACATACATCTATGCAACTATTTACATATGCATAAAACTTGGCAATAAAGGATTCTGCATACATTTTGTAATTATCAAGGTAAAAGGGGCATATGAATTCAGTCAGATCATCACTCAGATTTATTAAATTAGTCTTTTCATAGTTTGTGAATATTGAAGTATTAGAGGATGCTTCTGACTGCAGTCTTAAGGTAAATGTGACAGACTTCACTAGGAAGGATGTTAGAATAGACGGGGAGCAGAGCTATCCCATATATGCAAAGACCAAGTCCAGGATTTTATCTCCCCTGGCTGGGGTGTTGACTAATTGGTCCAGGGAGTTTGTATTTATGAAGTCCAGAAATCTTTGAACATATATTTTGAGTATCTATATGAGTCCCAGTAGCTGAAGAGATAGTTGAAGTCTCCTAGGAGAATTGCATTTGGCTTAGTACATACAGACTTCATATGGTTAGGTAGGAGGTATGGGCTGAGCAGTGACAAGAAGGGGGCCCTGTAGCTAGTCATGATATCATAAAGGGTCTTACTCATAGTAAGCTGGACATGGAGGGGTTCCACATCATTATCTTGAATAATGAGTCTGGAAGTGAGATTTTTTTTAAGAATATAGAAACTCCTTCACCTTTAGTGCCAATGTCTAATATGGAGAGCCTTTATAAGTGAAAGGCATTGAACCCCTTCACTTGAACCAGGTCTCTGTGGAAGTGCATATATCTGTGTTTTCTGGGTAAGCAGTACTTCAATGAGCAGGAATGCCTTAATGTTGTCCTAATTCTGTATTGCCATATAGGAAGTTTTATAAGACTGACTTTGCCTAAAAAAAGGCACGATAGGGTGGAAAAGATTTCAGTCAATATACAGAAGCCTTGAGTGAGAGGTGCAGGCCATCCTGGAAAAGCAGTTTGGACTGTCTACCATCTCTTCCCAGTCTGATATATATTTTACCCCTTAAGAAGACATAGAACATAACCAACCATTGAAGTTGATTTATATTTTGATTTTCCTATGACATCATTCTTGGTGATAGTAGAATGCTACTGAAATATATACATATTCTGAGATCTATATATCTATCTTCCTATAGTTCAGAGAGATACATCTGAAATCATTTACACCCACATATGCAATGACTGTGTCATATGTGTACTTGTACTGCAGGGACTTGAGTGCTTGTGTGATGGACAAATCCTGGTGCATGACAGGCAACGGATCATGACCCTCTCTTTTTTTTTTAGCTTGTTGAGTGGTGCATCACTGTGTCTCACTATGGAGTCACCTGTGATAAGGATATTAGTATGTGTGGTGGTTTGACTTATGGGCTTTTGGACTGACTCTGTGTGACTTATAGATGCATGTTTTATGGTGAGTGTTGTCTGTAATGTGTGTTTGTGAGATTGATGAGGGTACTTCTATCTTGAGTTACATTTAGGAGACTTCTGTGTTTAAGGTAGGTTACTTGTATGAGACTCAACATACGTATACTTATGCATTTGGTCTGAGGTGTTTGAGGTTGGTTTAATGTAGGGTTGTGTGGTGTTGACAACTGTAATATTTGTAGTGGCCTTGTATGAGAGCTGTGCCTCCAATAACATTATATAATCACATCTTCCATATACCGTGAGAGACTGTTTAAATAGTAGGTGGTTGTTAGTGAACATGAGACACTTACTGCATTATTTCAAGATGCCCATTTCAACAAAGCTGGTTGCAGAGACAGTTGGAAGGTATAGATCCTTGGTTCCAGTTGCTTACTACTGTCAGTTGGAGGGGCAGTAGTGCCTAAGAGATTAGGAGTTGCTAAGCTGGAGTGTGGTCTGTCTAATGCAAACAATATAAGTCTGCACATAAAAACACATACAAGTTGACACATGATGAACACTCCACTATTAACTATGCTCAACATTTCTGGACTAGATTATATAGCAAATGCTATGGTTCTAAGTTCCTGCTTCTATACAGTGCACAGTTAAAACGGCTGTGGAAGGAGCAATGCCTGCAAATGTAGGCAACTATTACAGCAGAAAATGCAAAAAAATAAAATCAGCCCATTGGCCAGTTGCAAAATTATACATCAATGTGTTACACAAAACCAGAGGCTTAAAAAGGCTTAGTTCTTCCTCTGCTCTCACTAGATTTTACTCCATAGCGATTCAATTCTGACTTGGATGACAATAAATACCAAATGCCAACATATTTAGCCTGATAGTTTTAAGTTATAGCTAATGGAAACTAATCTAGCTGTACTTAGTTGAAGGATAGAGTTTGGTTAAACAAGAAGGCTGAATAATGGTAATTTGACTACTGGATACTACCAGGGCACTAGTGCTGACCTCATTACAGCTGCACAACTAGAAATCAGTGCTCCTCTGCTTCTTCTCCCACCAGAAGCAAAACAGTAGTTATTAGAAGAAAATTGTTACAAATTTTCAACAGCTATTGAAATATACACACACACACACACACACACACACGTATATATGTGTGTGTATATATATATATATATATATATATATATATATATATATATATATATATATATATATATTTTTTTTTTTACCTTAGAAAACATCTGTAATCTAATAATATGCATTTGTTTCCAGACGTCTCTTGAAATATTTAATACCCGAGGAGTTGTATGTATTTATTTATATTTTATAGTAAAGAAATGCATTTTCTTGCCTGAAGTAATCATTGTAGTGAACCAATATATTGCTTTCCGTTTGACGTTTAGTACTTCATATGATCTTACTGAGATTATGATCCATTGTTTTAGCTGCATATAAAACAAAGAAGTTTATTGTACAACATTGGAATAAGAGGCCACACTTCAAGCTATTGTTTGGCCAAAAGCATTTAAAGTTACCTCCTAGCTTCCAATTTACTGCAAACTGTGTGAACGTCCATTAACATTTTTGAATGCTAGACCCACAAATCCTTTTAGCTCAGTAGTACAAATGCATTTACACAGCATGCAATCTTTAGATCACTGAGTTGACCAATATGGTTCTTTTCCCTGAATGACTGGTTTCATTTCTGAAAAAGTTCTTTGTGAGATGTCATGTTTTCAAATCACCTGAAGTAACAGTGGTAATAGAACAGACTCACTTTCTGTACTGATACTAAGTTTGTGATTTTTCTTTTCCACAAGAAAGGCATATCAGGATATGCTATGTTATGTTTAAAGATTTTTCCTATAGGCGTCCAAGGACCTGTTGATTGAGTGGTAAGTGTCTAAATACTACTGGTCAAAATGACGTTTTAGCTACAATCAAAGGCTACAGTTTTTGACATGTCAGAATTTCTGTTTAAGGCCACGGTATGATTTAATGGGGAGTATCTCCTTTTTTCACTGCTGTGAAACATGAAGTTATAAGCTCAGACATGGTGAGGTCTTCCCCCACATGGAAGGTGAAGGTGGTCTTGTCCCTAAAAACATTAATTTATTACTTTATGGGTGAGTTTTAGGGGAACTGCATTTTGATCTGCTCAGATCAGACTATCCTTTTTGATCAATAATATGCCGATTTTTCATACAATAAGCACTTAAAAACTTCTTATGCAAACAGAAAGTAAAACATTCATCAACTTCTTTAGAAACATGGCTGTCTCCTGTAGCTGCTGGCGCTGATAATGCTGCCTATGATTTCATGAATAATTTTTGTGGATGACTGAACAAAATTAATTAGTTTCCTCATAGTTTGCTTTCCAGTAGTTGATCATTACATGTTATAGGTAGTATGAATGTATGGCTAAATTACTGATTAAAATTAAGCTGCATTACTAATCAAATCAACTTTGTAGTTCAAGCTGCCACAGCATTACCCAAAATCTGGTGTTGTCCTTTTTTGTTGTTTTACACAGAATACTTTATGATTCTTTGCATCAGTCCATGGTTTCTTGGCATGATATAGGGTATTATTATGGATTACTTAATTTTACTAAATGCTGCAGGTTTAATAAAGCCTACAGAGACCGCTAAAACCATGTTCAAATCGTGGTGCTATGCGCACATTATAGTGCACCATTTTGTATACAGTAAGTGTTATGTAGAGCCATGCAAACACAGTAAACATTATGGCATGCTAATTACAACATAAGCAGTGGAATTGTATTCTAATCAATTAATCCAAGATGGAGGAGCTATCCAAAAAGCTATAAAGTAACCATGTAGACTAAGTGCAGGTTTTCCGTGTGAATTCCAAAATATATTTGAATACAGCCATAACAACTAGGCTACATGGAAAGAATGTTAGGGGCTGCTGTTGCTCTTATTAATGTATATGTGTGGCAAGCCCATGTCTATGCTGCTGCTAATAGACTGCAGCCAAGAAGGAGAAGGGTATTTAGACCCCATTTAACTTTTCACAATCTGCATGAAGTGGAAATTGTACAGCACTATGGGATGGATAGAGACACACTACAGGAACTCTGCAACCTCTGTCATCCTCAACTGAGAGCAAGGGCAAATGGAGGGGACCCAATCCCAGTGGAGACTAATGTATGTATAGTACTTAGAATTTTAGCTACAGGAACCTTCCAGAGACCAACAGGGGACATGTTAGCTACAGGAACCTTCCAGATACCAACAGGAGACATGCTGGGGGTGTCACAGGTATCAGCATCCATGATCCTCCATCAATTCCTGAATGCTATGCTACAACATGCCAGTGAATACATATATTTTCCCTGTACATCTTAGGAAAGAGCCAGAACTATGCAGGAGTTCTACCCTGTAGCACATTAGCCTGAGGTCCTGGGTGCAACAGACTGTACTTATGTAAATATCAAAGCACCACCCAGGGATCAGGGAAGGGTGTATATAAATAGAAAGGGCTATCATTCCATTAAATGCCAGGTCATGTGTAATGCTAAGTGAATCATCCTGAATGTCTGTGCTGGCAACCAGTCAATTACCACAACTCACATATCTGGCACAACTCTCAACTGTATGAGATGTTTTCTGGGGGGGGGGGGTATCCCACAGGGTCATTTACTGGGGGATGCAGGTTATGCACCTGAACTCTGGCTGATGACACCCATCAGAAATGCACACACACCAAATGAAGATTGCTATAATGAGGCAACTCTCAATCAAAAAATATAGATTGTGTGTTTAGCTGCTGAAGTCATATTTCTGGTGCCTGGATACCTCTGGGGGAGCCCTGCAGTACAATTCCTGTACATGTGCTGAAATATTCACCATTTGTGCTATGCTTCACAACATAGGTTCATAGGTTCATAGGTAGGTAGTAGGTTATCAGCCATGAGGCCCATACAAGCCTAACCAAAAAGTTCCCTGGCTTTCCCAAGAAAATTATTTTCCTGTGCCCCTGTCGAGCAGAGCCACAGAAGTGATCCCCGGGGTGAACTTCCTATCTCCCATCAAATCATCAAGATTGTTCTTAAAGAGGGCTAATGAGGAGCTTTGTTTGACATGAATGGGTAGTTTGTTCCAGAGTATGGGAAGTCTCTGGGACAGGAATCTGTCCATCCAGCATGTTCTGTTAATTGTGGTGACAAGGTTTAGGTCCCTGGAGCATGTGGTTTTATATCCCTGGAGTGTGTGTCCTGAGGAAACAGCTTCAGCAGGAACAGCAAGGGGAAGGGCCACACATCCCATCACTATTGGCAAGAACACCACAGCCACACACAGGTGAGGAGTCAGAGGGGGAACCAGTAGCTACTGTGGGTGTAGGCAGACATAGACATGCACAATATGCCCTCATATCAGCCAAGAGGTAATGGACAGAATACACTTTCACCACCTAAGGGGCTAAAATCTTCATCCTATGCACATACATCCAATAACACTGATGCCAGGCAACACAAATAACCTTTACTTACCTATGTAATGGCTGTGTACTACTAGCATCAAACAAACTCAGCCCTGAACCAAAACTGCAGCAAGTGATCGATTTCCAAGGTGTTGGAACTGGAATAGAAAAATAAATGTCTAAGAATCCAAATGAATGGCATATCCTTGCATACTGTTACTTGGTAATGTAAGTAAGTATAAGGTGGGTGATTTTTTCAGCAATTACATCAAGATGTGACAGCAGTGACTTATGAGAATACATGTCGCCTCTATCAACTAATAGACCTTACGTCTAAAATGTACAGATTTTCACTGAATGTCCACATTATGGCCTCATATGTTTGTAATGGCAAATCATTAAAGAGTGAAGTTTGAAAATAATGACACACATTTCAGTTTCAGACTTCATACGCCTCAGAACAAACATAAAAATAGTAATGCAAAACCTCTTAATCCATCAGCTGCCTAAGTTTGTAAGGCCACAATGTTTAAAAATTCTCCCCATTGTTGGGCCTTTGTCACACTTTTATTTAGGGCTGGTCAAGCTTTGTTGGTGTAAGAGTTTGGGAGGGATATATACATTAGAATAACCTGTAAAAAACAGTACAATTTGCAAAACAGCATCACAAAAACAGATATACTAAGCACTAGATCAGCTATACACCCTGAGCATCAGACAAAAGACTTATGTATCCCTGAATCCAAAAGATAAAAAACAAGGATATGGCACAGTTATCATCATTTGCACAGGGTGGTGTGTGTGTCGGGGGGGGCAGGAGGCCTAGGCTGACACAAAAGGTAGTGAGTGCGTGTCAGAAAAAAAGAGAAACAGACAGACATTTGGATAAAGTATCAAATAGTCACTGTGACAGAATGAGTTGTAAGCCTCATGACTGACCCATGTAATTGTTATTTATTTTATTTTATTTAAGTTTGATGACTGGGGAAGTTGATTGGGCGAAGAAGAGCCCGTTTTCAGTGGAGGCCCGGGGAGAAAAGCTCCACAATAATTGCAAGTTACATTTCACATGTTACAAAAGGACATAGTTCATACAGATAATTAAACATTTACAGAAAAGCTTTGTGATACTTGCAATTGGCTTGTCACAATGTTACAAAAATGAAAAGACATAATTCAATACAGAAATTTCAACATTTACATAAAGTGAATATTTTTGTTATAAACCCAACAGTAGGTTTAACATTTCAAAATATATAGCTACTAGCCATTAGTAGGTTAGGAAAATATTATGCATTGAGAGGGTAATAGTATATTTGAGATTGGAGAGTATAGTACAATAGATATTTGTGTGGGTTTCGTCCAGGTGCTCCAGTTTCCTCCCATGTACAACAACATGCATCTGGAGTGTTTCTCACTGGGCCTCTGCTGAAAATTGGCTTTGTTCCAAGTCAGACTATCCCAGTTAACAAATGTTAAATAAATAAATATTAAAGAGAAAATTAGTTTTAGTAGGGGAGGACTTGTTTTGGGTGGGATGAAGTAATAGTAGAGGTAGTTGGATGAGTCAGTGCAAGGTGGAATGGGGGGAGGGGTTTAAGTTGGAGCGTGGCAAGGGCATTCCCATTTGGAAGAAAGATGAGAGAGTAGCTGAGATTTGAAATTGGTATGGTTAGGTAGGTTGGTTAGATGTGTGGGGAGAGAGTTCCACTGTTTAGCTAAGGAGTGGGACAGATTATGCGTGTGCATCTGTATTGGCACGTCAGGTGAAATTGGTGTGTGAATGTCTACAAGAACACAGCCAAGCTCTGTGCTAGCTCTATGTCCTGGTTTGTTGGACAGGTGTGAGCCTTGCATAGTAGAGGTGACAATTCATTGACATTGTCTCCGACCCCGAAAACTGCCTCTGCCAGGAATTGCACCAGCATGCCCATGCCCACGATCAGATGCACTGCTGCCACCTAAACATGACTGATGTCTGCTGGACAAACTCTCATCATGAGTAAGCAAAGGACCATGACCCCATGGTCTGCCATGCCTGGGTGTGGACACCTCAACCACTTACAGAGCAGTGGAAGTAGTGCACTATGGGAGTATGATCGGGCATGGCCACCTAGGCTAGCATCAGATGATGTGACTAATTTGCATCCACATGGATGCTGCCCCCCCCCCAACAGACATTCCACCACAGACACTACCCATTCTAACAAGTCATTCATCCAATCCATTGAATCAGGAACATGGTGGAGGCAATCATTCATATCAGCCTGTGCCCAAATCTACAACCCTAAGCAATTCCTTGGAGGCCCAATTGGAATGTTCCTCCACTTTCATGATGGCCCTAAACATATGTCAAGTGGCACGGAAAGACACACCCCAGCATCAGGTGGAGGATGGACAGCAGGCCTCCTCTGAGTACCCTTAACAACCCTCATGCATTCCACCTCACCCACACTTTGGCTACATCCAGAATCAATAGGCACAGATGCCACACTAACCACACTACTCTCATCCGCCACCTGTCCAATACTGGGGGCTCAATGGAATAGGTCTGCTTAGGCCTACTGGCTGTGTCTAATGGCATTACAGGGAATGGCTGAATTTTAACCTCAGTGTCAGATTCAGTCTCTGCACCACCTGTCTGTGCCTTTGTTTGACCACCATCATCATCAGAGTCTACCGATACTCTGACTTCAGGTGGTATGAGTCCTATCCATCCACTGTACAGGATCACCTGTGATAATAAGCAACAAACACAGGAAAGAAATTAATAGATACTTTACTATAGTCAAATGTATGCTAACAAGCTAACAGTGGTGCCACTACTTCAGCTAGTACAGCAATACACACACAGTCCTGACACCCACCTCACACATACAGATACATGCATATTTCTGTCAAATGCTTATCAGTACTGAAATAAAAATATTTGGTTTACAATGTGCAGATGGATACACACTTGCTAGGGAGGATTGTCCTTGAAGAAGTTAAGCAAATTTAAGACACCATCATCACAATAACAATAACACATGGAGAAATTGATTTGGCTTTTATATGTTCATTAACAATATATTTAACTGAAACTTGGATGACAAGTTTACCCCAAGTCCATGCGTAATGAACCAGAATGTGTTGTTAACTGTATCAATCTATAAATAGATCTCCCCCCCAAAAAAATTGTTAAACCAACTTAACTATTGCTTTCAATATTTTACTATACAAGAAACTGTTACAAATTGACATATGTAAGGCTGCCTGGAAGCTCCTCCTGGGACATACTTGTCCTCCCTGAAACAACAGCACTAACATTAATCACACGCTGTTGTGCACTTTCCACTGAGCTCTCTGGATCACTGACATGAACTCTTCATTTGGTGTCAGTGGTGGCTCTGTACCAGTTCCCACACCATTAGCTAGCTCCTCATGGGCTACTGCAGCTGCTTTCCTCTGGGCCAATGAAATCATTTCAGTGTCCCTATGATGCACCTGATCGTATGTCTTGCTGTGTCCCCCAGCAGTATTGAAGTCTTTCACTATCTGGTTCCAAATTTGCATTTTTGCAGACATATCTCCACATCGTCTCTCAAACAGAAAGGCACCATGTTGATGAAAAGCTTGGATGACCATGTCGTTCTCTGAGTCACTGAAGGAGGGAACTGCAGGGATTGGGATGCTTGGATACCGTAGTCCTAGGTGATATAAAACACAAACAAAGGATATTACACATAAATATCTCATAAATAGAAGTCCTGCTTAGATATAACACATATTATTAGCTTTTCAATATTACCCACTGGAGAAACCCAAAACATCACTTATTCAAATATTAAAAAGGGTTATGTGGCTCTAACATATCACAATCACACACAAACCAAGGTTTGATCCAAACCAAAGACTAACAATAGCAAAGCAAACCTATGTAAAAACATTTTTCGATTTTGGCAGCACAGAAATGGAACTTGGCTTCTCCACCCCAAAAACAACAGACAAATTACATTTTGTACCAGATAAGGAATAACACATCAGTCAATTGTTATACATGCTTTCAATCAAACTGTCCCTAAAACATGTGTACACATTTACTACAGAACAATAATTTTTATGCAAGTACCAGCCAATTCTACTGTACTCAGCACTCCCCTAGAGGTGTCTATGGGCCATCCTAGCAGGATAACACCCCTGTTTAACTGATAATATAGGACATTTGCATTTCACTGAAATAACTTAGAAGAGTGTAAAAAGAAATAGTTGTAATAGTAACACCTGTGATGATAGCTATTAAAGCTGTGTATCAGAGGCAATAAAATGCCCTGACAAAAATGCCTTTGCCATCAGTAAACTTCTAAGGAATAGATAAAAGTTGCATTTGCTAATGTATATATATATATATATATATATATATATATATATATATATATATATATATATATATATATATGTGTGTGTGTGTGTGTGTGTGTGTGTGTGAGTATATTTATATATATTTATAAACATTTTTTTTTAGTTACATGTAAGCAAATCCAGTATATAATTGAAAATTTCAGTCATACCTAATCAAGATCAGATGTTCAGAAGTTTTCTGTTCAGATAAATCCAAAATAATACATATTTTCTTCTGTGTTATCCACATACACAGTTCTCCTCACCTTCAGGTTTCCTAGCTACACATTTACATTTTTACAGTGTAGATTAAGACATGTGAGCATGGTGAAGATGCATATGAGGTGTGAACTCATTAGAATTGATGAATCCCAAATTCTTGGCTCTGTGTAGCAGGTGCAAACATAGAGCAGGCACTCCCTCAGGGTCTGTAGCTAATGGATTGCAAATGTGAATGATTACTGGGAGGGAGAAGGAAAACACAACAGCAATTCAGATCTCTTACCTCCAGTGGGTATGTCAGCTAGGATACACTTACAAAGTGTACAAGTAATTGTATCTATGTTTTAAATGGAAGTGAGCAGCACACATTTCACAGTTTCTGTTCACTAATATCCAAACACCTAGGTTTTTGCTGAAAACTCTATATTATTGTCTTTAATATTCTCACACATTTTAAGGACAATGATACAAAATGCCTTACAGACTGCATGTCTCAGATTCCTGCTTAGATAAGAGAAGAATGAATGCCATACAAAGAGAAGACACAGCTGCATTACTGCAAATAAAATGATTGTGTGATCACTTATTGCACTACATCTGAAATTAAAGCATGTGCAAACAACTAAGAAGTGTACAAGTGCCGTATGTCTTGTTAATACTGTGGATGATTTGGGACATGATTGTATGCACAATGAATGTCATTCCTGTTGTAAAGCTGTTTGTCTGGCAAAGAGGATAAAAACACCCTTACTGCATTTTTTTAGGGTCATTAGTGTGAGAGTTCAAATCCAGACTTGTATAAAAGTCTTTCATGTTTACTAACATTTATTTTGTTATGTTTATTTTTATTTTTGTTTTTATTTTTTTAAATATCACTATTTGCACAGCTTCAGCTTAGCACAAACACGAGGAAAATGATAAATCCAATAAATGTTATGTAGTACACTTCTATGATAAACAATACATAACCTACTATACCACTGAATCATCTGTGTGTGAAGCACATTTGCTAAACACGGTGATCCAAACAGTATATGCTATTGGAATATCACAGTTCATGTCCCACATTTGTCTTTTAAGGATGAAACATAATAAACACTGTTCACAAGGATAAAACAAGGTAAGTTTCGTTTGTCAGATTTGCATGTCATTTACCATTGTACAAACCTGGAGTAATGTCCCCACACTAACCAGACAGAACACCTGCAGACAGGATGCAAATGTTCTCAATTTCAAAAAGGATACATTGTTGTATCTTTTGCTTTCCACAGACAGACCCACTAAGTGGAATTGTGTGGTGGTTAGCAACCTTCCCCAACACCTGCAGGTCCAGGATGCCTGCAGACGAGAAGCAGACAGAAGACAATTTCAAAACTGATACATTTTATCCTCTATGGTTTGCCACCATGCAAACAAACTAAGTGGCATTGCATGGGAGTTAACAAACTTGCTTAATAATGAATATGGAAATATACATCTGTTTCATAACTGTTCTTGTGGTAGCAGGTATAAGTGTAGGGATGCAATACAGCTAAACCTGGGTTCCAATCTAGTGCATTCCCAGTTTTATTAATGCTTGTCCATTCAATTTTAAACAACAAATAAAAAAATTCAAACATAATTATAAATAACGATAAGTATGTTTAGCAGTGGAGCTCATATGAATTATATGTGTGACCGAGGGTATACTGAATATTATGTGTCTGTAACTATAATTGTCTTCTCTGGCCTTGGATGGCCTTCATACCTTGGTGATACTTATGCAAACATGAATCTATGAACCAGCGTCTTGTCATGTCACACACATACTTGGATAACCCCTCAGTCTGTCATGTGTATTTACATATATTTAATGAGCATGTGCAACAAGCATTTCTTTTGTGGCAATGGTGAAAAATCACCTATGTGGAAAAATATGTTTTGTCTGTAATGCATAGGTTTGAAACCCACATTGTACAAATTAATTTTATTAGTGTGTAAAGCCACACCAAAAATGTGTCATCATGTAATATATGCCTCCCATATATGTCTGCAAAGTTAAATCAAGTAACAGGTATGGCAGCATCCAAAACAAAAACTCATGCCAATTGTCACATTACCCTTCTTTGCTCATAAACTGCTTTTGTCTCTATTTGGCACTGTTGATCTCCACTTAACATTGTACAAATGTGGTTGGCATCATCGTTTGGGTTTGTGCACTAGCAGTAAACACAATATCACTTGTAATTCCATATCAATTGTAATTCCAACAAAAACCCATCCACTTCTTTATTTACATTACAACTAGTACCTACCTCTAGTTTGTAAACTGCTCTCAAAACTAAAACCATGCTCCCCTTCTTCAAATGGTCTTCCAGCTGAATACCTAAACTTGCAGCAGATTCTAAAGCTCTTCCAATTAGCATTCTCATTAACCAATTAATCTCTGAATCATATGTCCCACAACTATGGAAAAACTAAATTATTACTCCCATTCACAAAGCCGGTAACACCAGTGATCTATCTAACTACCGGCCCATCTCCATACTTTCACCTCTATCTAAAATTTTAGAAAAGTGTATTTATTCTCAATTGCTAAAACATCTCACAGACAATAACCTACTCACACCCACCCAACATGGTTTTCAGCCAGCACACAGCACAACAGCCTTACTGTCATTTACCAGCACTGTATACAAAGCTCTTGATGCAGGCCTACTAACATCAGTGATCCTACTAGACCTTTCAAAAGCTGTTGATACAGTGTCCCACTCAAAACTACTTTTACAACTTGAGACCATAAACTGCTCCCCACACATGCTATCCTGGTTCCATAACTATCTACACAACAGGAAACAATCTGTTAGATGCCAAAGTAAGCAATCTGATTACCTACTCAACAACACAGGCATTCCTCAACAGTCTGTTCTTGAGCCCTTGCTTTTTAACATATTTATTAATAATCTCCATAAAGCATCCCTGCAAAGTGCACTCACTCAATAAGCGGAAGATTCAACAATAATTACATCTTCTAACAACATCTCAGATCTCCTAAAGTTAACACAAAATGCATTTGCTTCCATCGAAGCTTGGCTTAACAAAGCTCAACTGCTACTTAATCCCAAAAAAATCAAAACTTTTACTCTTCACAACCAAACCTCTAACTCTAGACTTTAAAATATTCTCTCAAAACAATACGGAAATTGAAATTGTAAAAATCACCAAATTACTTGGCATCACAATTGATGACAAACTATCCTTTGAGAATCATAGTCAACTCAATCAAAAAGACCCATTTTATGCTTGGCAACATATATAAGCATAAATTCTATTTGGACAAGTCTACCAAGTTGAAACTAGCTAATAGTCTACATCTACACTCCCTCCTCTATGGTTGCCCCATTTTCACTAACCTACACACACATCTCTCCTGAACAAACTGCAGTTGTTACACTAAAAAATAGCCAAGTTTGTCTCCAACATGCCAACTCACACACATCATTGCCTGGCCATTAAATCTATAAACTAGTTTGAGTTCCCTCATTACCTACATTACTCCCAACTTACTCTCACCCACAAACTACTAAATAATCCAAACTTCTGCCCATCCCTTCAAACTATAATACAAACACACACCTACTCTGCATCTTAGGTCCTCTAACAAACAACTCTTAACCATAACTAAAGCCAACAAAAGAGCTGGACAATGTCTCTATTCCCATGTCATTGGCAACTTTGGAATGTGGGCCCCCTCTCTCTTACTCAACTAGACTCCTTAACAACATTTAAATTTTCACTAAAAGAACACTATCTCAATGAATAATTAAACCACCTTAAATGTTTTGGCCACTATACACTACAAATACTTTTACTAACTTAATATAGTTGCAATTTACACTATCTGTCTTTGTATCCAATCTCTTTTGCTTTCTTTATTTCTGTGGCTGAATAAACAGAATTGATTAAACAGTATTCTTACTTATGAGAATATTCAAACAGAATTACTAAAAATCTAACACAATGGGTTTATTTTTTTTGTATTGTATACCTCTATAATATGTATTTGTCTTGTATATCTACTACAATTTGTATTGTGTAAAAATTTTCTTGACTTTCAAAGTTAAGCTGATGTAATATAAACATTTCTGTGATTGTATGGAGCTTTTCTCCCTGGGCCTCCACTGAAAATGGGTCATTGGCCCCGTGGACTTTCCCGGTTAACAAATGTCAATAAAAAAATAAATAAATAATATCACAAATTGTCAGGAAAGCAGTATTAATTGCTGCTGTTTGGCCTGATCGGACATTTCTGAAGCTAGAAGGGAAGGTGCCAAATTTAGGGCTCAAAGGTGTGGTATCGAGGAGTCCAGAATCTTTGTTGGTCTCTTTGTAAAGCACCACAGCCTAAGGATGCTGCAGGGGGACTATCCTGGCTTCCAGTACAAGTTAGGCTGTATCCAGTGCAATTGGCATTCCATGCAGTGGAGAACAGTGTAGGTATCACTATAATGACCTCAAAAGGTGCAAGAAGGATATACTCAACCAGTGAATGGATGAGTTTAGTACAGCTAATATTCTGCAGTTGTAAGTTATATTAGATAGAAAGCTGCATACAGTCAAGACTGGTATACATAATGCTCTTCTCTTTTTCTCTCCTTTTCCTTCCACATCTAATTATGACATCCTGATGAACAGGGAAGCCCATGTTGAGCATCTAAAGAGACTGAGGGAAGCAAGGGGTATGTATACATAGCCCATGCTGATCATCTAAAGAGACTGATGGATGCAAGGGGGATGTATACAGCACAACATAACTATTATTTTAGCTAAAGTATTGCTCTTCTATTCCGTTGTAGTAAAGTAAACATGCATATCCTAACTGTAAAAGCAAATATGCATGCTTCATTTTGTAGCACAAATCAACTGTAGGAGTCAAGTCTAATAAAGTAGTCAGAGACTGTGGGTTCAAATACCACAAGCAAAAGAATATAGTAGAATCCTTTAAAATATAATAATTTAATTTCAACAAAAGTGATATAAAATCCCTGCTGTTAACTTAATCTGTATAATTGGATCAAGCATATGTGCAATATATGCACTTTGCAATGATTACTTTGAGCAATCATTACTTATAGTTTGTAGTGTTATGAAATATTCTTAAATGTAAAAGTAGAGATAAAATGCTTTATTAGCATGATAATGCATTCTATGTCACATATGATGGTACTAATTATATATCTGTTTTCTCTTACCCCAACCTTATCTCTCTTTTTTATTTTCTGTCATCAAAACATTTCCTAGTCATCCATCTCTGACAAATCACAAAATGATTTACATCACAGGGAGGTAGGTTAACCCCTGTTGCTCAGTCTGCCCCCACTCCTATGGCTCCTGCATTGACTCCCAGCATCTCTGGGACCCAACCCATTGGTACTGCCTCTACTGCCCCTGCAATACAGGGGGCATCCACATCAAGTAGCACCACCCCTGCAGCTGGTGCTGTGGTAACCTCCAGGAGTAGTAGCGGAGGTGGGGATTTTATCACCCACCAGGAAGTCCTAGGATTGGTGCATAGGGTCATGTACAGTATCACTGGTGCATGCCTATCCGACATGGAGAGGCTGCTCTCACTTATGGTCCATAGGAGAAGTCATCAAGTACTTCAACAGCCCACAGAGTAAGGGGACATTGATGACAGTTTGCAGATGAGGAATAGATTCTTACTGTCCCCATGTTTAATGGGCATGGTCATCTGTTGTCCCCTCCTGAACCCCAATCATGTTGTCCCCCAACCTGTCGTGTTCCTCACCATCCCTGTGCCTTGTCTTATTTGTCCTGTTTCCTTGCCTGTGCTTCCTCACTTACCCTATTTATCTGACTCAGAAATACATACATCCCTTACCCAACATTCCCCTCTTAATGAAGTAAAAAAATGGACACCTGTCCCACAAAAAAAAAACAAAAAATAGCATCCCATACATAGCTCTCCACTTCTCACACATATCATCTTAGACACACTTGATTCAGTCCAATTGGCTATACAACATGATTGTGCTATTGTCACTCTTCTTTGTTGAAGTGACAGTCCAAATTCAGCTAATATTCTGTACATATTAGCATTTTACACATTTGAAGAAGTGGATAGCTATGGTTCTTTCCTACCATTCTCCTGCACATTTCTATATTACTTTCCCTTTGTTCTTCCCTCTGCTTGCCGCCCATTTCACCACTTTCCTATCTACCCCATTTTAACAACTTTAATCTGGTCAAAAATAGAATTACACACCACACACATAAGTGGAAAAAATTAACCCCTTCACTTTTTGTCCTCTGTGCTTGTGCAGAGTTTGGCATCGCACACTAATGCCAAGCAATGGTGAATGGCTCTTCAATGGTGCAGTTACCTCCATGCAATATGGCTTAAACACACTGCATTAAAGTAACACACAGTGAAAGTAGAATAAAGAATTATTTAATTGTATTATAAATTCACATTTAAAACTATCAGATACACCTGGATTAGAAACCTGTATTATCTGGGCTCCAAAAAATCTCTCAATGCATTTACACCTGCTGCCACAGAGTCAGCTAGGCAGCATGTGTGTTTCTTACACAGAGTATTATCCACACTTGCTGGCTGCCACATCTCTTCTTTTAACATGATTGTCTTTGCTTAACATGATTGTGCAGAGGTAAGCAAACAACAGAACGCTCATACTTTTATCAATGGAGCAAAGGCTCACATTTGCCCATCACTTAACTGCATACAGATAGGGAAAGCAGTTTAAATGTATATCTCAAACACGCAACCACTTTGCCATTGATTGCACAAACCAGCTGCTCAGCTGTGTGCTATGGAAAGTGCTCATTAGCATGTATTCCTCAGTACTAGTTCCCAAATAAATCAAATGCACTGCAGAAATAAATAAAAATAGCTTTGTTATATACCATGTACATCTATATACTGGCAATACCCATTCAGATTTGTCAATGCTTGTAGTAATGTGGATAGCTGTTTGCATATATATTTTACAAAGCTGTCTTTTTAAGGTATGCCTGCACATTGGAAAAACAGCAGCAAATGCTACACTTTGCACACTCATCAATCTGGTATAATACAAATCTTTAATAGCCTGACAGTTGTACATGGCTAGCTACCAATTTCACACAGCCCTCCCAACATCTTCTCTCAAAAATCCAATGCCAATGTCATCTACAATAAATTGTCCTGCAGCATTATAAAACTCAGACTTCTGCTGTGGTGTTTTGCATTAAGTACTGAGTTCTCTAATCAGTGTACTTAGGTAGGGGTTCTAATCTCATTGCAGTCAACTGGTCTGTGTCTGTCTAGTCAGACGAGCATAACTGTGTATTCTGCAGACATCACTGCAATCCCATGGAGTACCAATATTTTGACAGTCGTACATGCCTACATTTCCATTTAATTCAGGCCTCTCAACATCTTCGCTCAAACATCCACTGATGATGTCATCCACTAGAAACTGTCCTGCAGCATTGCAAAAGTCAGACTTGTGCTGTGGATCTTACATTAACTACTGTGCTGTGTAAGCAGGTAGGTAGGGGTTGTCTTTTCACTGTGGTCAATTGGTATGTCTTTGTATGTGTTACATCGGTTGACATTTGAAAGAAGATTGTACAACAGCATGTTGGACACTGCTATTACCATCTTCTTCTAACTCGACACTGCTGATGTCATAGGTTCATAGGTAGGTACTAGGCTATCTGCCTGAAGGCATTTATAAGCCTAGCCAGAATGTGTTGGCTTTCGCCACCCCCTTAGATTAGTTCCCTGTGCCTCTGTCCAGCAGAGCCACTGAAGTGATCCCCAGGGTAAACTTTCTGTTTCTCATCCACTCGTCAAGGTTTCTCTTGAAGAGTGCTAGTGAGGAGCTCTGCCTAATGTAGATTGGAATCTTGTTCCAAAGCATGGGAAGTCTCTGGGACAGGAATCTATCCCTCCAGCACACCTATTTATTGTTGTGGTGAGGTTTAGATCCCTAAAGCGTGTGGCTTGAGGGGATAAGGTTTTCTTTAGGTGGAGCATGTCCATCAATTTTGGGTTGGACATGGCCTTGTATGTCAAGCAGAGATCACCTCTGAACAGGGGGTATGCAACCGAGTACAGGTGGAGTTTCTTCAATTGAGCTGCATAGGGCATCTGTTTGAGGCCAGTGATCCTCTTGGTGAGGTACTTTTGTGGTCTTTCCAGCTGTTGCAGGTGTCTTGTAAGGTACATCCCAAATGGGGTGTTGTACTCTATGATGGGTCTGATGAGTGATGAGTAGAGGGACACAATGACCTCTTCTGATCTGGATGCAAACCCTTTTGTGATTATGTGGGCCACATAGAATTATTTTCTAACCACTTTGGCAATGTGATTATCAAAGGAGAGATTACTATCTACTTGGGTCCCCAGATCTCTTATTACGTTTTCCGTATTTAGGGGACTACCACCTATGTGGTAGTTTGTGGGTACTTTGTTATTTCCAAAGGGAATAACTATGCACTTTTTGGCATTTAGCTAGAGGTCATGATTTTGACACCAGGTATCTGTCTCAGTGAGACCCTTTTGGAGGATGTCTGTGTCAGCCGGTGAGTCAATTATAGCCTCTAGTTTGCAGTCATCTGTGAAATTGGTCAGCCATAGTCCTCCTGTGCTTGTCTGTACCTCTGAGAAGTATATGACGAACAGGAGGGTTCTTAGGACTGAGCCCTGGGGAACGCCACTTGTAACCGGTTTAGAGTCAGACCTAACATGTGGGTTCTGTCCATGAGCCAACTGACAAACCATCTTGTGACATAGGGGTTTATGTTCAGGCTGGTGAGCTTGTCTATAATATTTATTTATTTTATTTATTTCCAGTTTGATTACCAGGGAAGTCCACTGGGTCCAGAAGATCCATTTTCAGTGGAGGCCAGGGAAGAAAAGCTCCAGGATAAAGAAATGCAAAAAAGAAAGAATATACAAAAACAAGCAAATACAAATAAAGTAACAATATACAAGAAACATTGTATAGTAATAGGTTACAATTATGTACATTCAGTGTCATGCATATTCAGCAGGAAATCAATTGTATAGGTTACGATTTATGTACATTCAGTGTTAGGCATATTCAGCAGGAACCGATGTGAATTATTAATGAATTTTACAATAAGTTTTCATTTGAGCAAGCCACTTGTGGTTGGGGAAACACCTTAACATACATGCATATTAGTAATAGTGATAACACTTTACTTGTGCTCATGTAAAATAAGAAGCTATTTACAATATTTACAAAGTTGAAATAGTGTGTTGTTTAGCTCTAGGAGATCAGAGCTTAGATTGACTCATGGATGAAGTAGCTATGGGTAATAGAGAGCTAAGGAATCTGGGAGGAAAAACCTCTTGGGGACATGTTCTAAGAATTAGGTCGGGTGAAAGCAGGTGCATTTCCATTTGGTGGACAGGTGTTTGAAGAGTAGAGATTTGAAGTTTTCTGAATTAGTTGTAGTTTGTAGCATGGCAGGGAGAGAATTCCATTTCTTGCCTAGTGAGAAAGATAGGAGAAGTTGGCTAACAGGACTTTTGGGTTTGTGGATAGAGATTAAGTTTTGGTGTTAGAGCTGGACATTTAGTTGGGTGAAATATAATACTGTGAGCAGTGATGAGTTGGAGGTAATCCAGGTAGTTTGTGAGTTCTAGCCAGTTCAATAATTGTAGGGTAAGGCAGTGATGGGTGGAATTTTTAAATTTGGTATCAAATTTGAAGATCTTATTGTAGCAGTTTTCTAGTTTGGAAGTGAGAGAGGATGATAGGTTAGTGAGGAGAGGGGTTCCATATAATAAGGATGGAAGAAGATAAGTGGTGGCCAGAGTATGCCTAGTGGAGTTGGATAGAAAGAGATTGTTTCTGTATAGCATACCTAGCTTTTGGTGTGTTTTCTTAATATTTTGCTGAATGTGGATATCGAACTTGAGGTGTTTAGCAATAGTGATACCAAGGAGTTTAGCAGAAGGGACTACTTCTATGGGTGAGTTGGATTGGGTAAGGACTTTAAAAGCATTTTTGTCATAGGAGAACGTCTTTGAAGGAGGGAATAGTAGTTTTTTTTATTTATTTGCATTGAGGGAAAGGTGGTTTTGTTGCATCCAATTTTCAGTGGTTGTGAAAGCAGTTTGGGATTTGGTCAGCAGTTCAAAGGGGTTTAAAGCAGAAGAAGTCCACCAGATTTAATAGGCATGATCTGCTCTTAACAAAGCCAAACTGGGTAGGGTCCAGTGTTTGGAGGTTCCCAGTTTCTCTGTTAATGAGTTCCATAATGATGCACTCCATAGCCTTGCAGACCAAGCTAATCAGGCTTATAGGGTGATAGTTCCCGAGGCCTGTTGTGGCTCCACCTTTGTGGAGTGGAATAACCATTGCTGTGCACCACTCTATGGGTATGTAGTCTGTGGAGATGCTGAGTTTGAACAGTGTGTTTAGGTGAGGGGTTAGTCTTTGAGCTCGTGTAGGACACAGCCTGGGACACCGTCCGATTCCATTGATGCTGTGTTTTTGGCTTTGGCGAGGGCTATTTTAACCTGAGAGTCTGTGATTTCAGGGGCTCTATATTCTTCTGGTATGGTTATGGGCCCTTTTGGGGGTAAGAGGGGGTGAAGTTTGCACTGAACCTGTCTGCCAGGATGTTGGCAATATCGGTTGGTTCAGTGTATGTTGTGCCATTCTGCACTAACTCTGAGCAGATCTGAGCATTGCCACTTAGATTCTTGACATAGCTAAAGAATGCCTTGTGGTTATCTTTGGAGTCCTAGGCAAGTTTTCTTTCAAAGCTCGCCTTCGAAAATTTTATGAGGGATCGTAGTTTCTTGCTGATACTGATCAGAGATGTCTTCCCTTCTTGGGATTTTACTCTTTTCTGTACTAGTTTGCTCCTTCTATTGTATAGCTTGTTTATAGCAGGGGTCCACCAGACTGGTTTCCTTTTCTTGGAGGAGTGAGTCTTGGTTTTGCTTGGGATAGCACAATCCATGCATTCTTGTAGGTGCCTGTAGAATGCATTAGTAAAGGATTTTGCAGCTTGGACAGCGTTATCCTTTAGCATGGGGGGTTTGAAATTTTCCACCTTCGTCTTAAGTAATGTGAAACTATAAAGTGTTATCAGACACTATAAAAGACAGACTTGTGCTGTGGTGCTTGCATTAAATATTGAGTTCTCTAGTTGGTGTACTTAGATAGAGGTTCTGTTCTCACTGCAGTCAACTTGTGTATGTTTGTTCAGTTGGCTGACATTCAAGACACAATTGTACACCAGCATGTGGAACATTGCTATTATCATCACCTTCTTACCAGACACTGCTGCTGTCATCAACTATAAAATGTTGTTGGACACTGTAAAAGCCAGACTTGCTCTGTGGTGCTTTTGTTACGTACTGTACTGTGTAAATACGTAGGTAGGGGTTCTATTCGCACAGTAGGCAATTGGTATGTGCGTGTGTGTGTGTGTGTGTGTGTGTATGTGTGTGTGTGTGTGTGTGTGTGTGTGTGTGTGTGTGTGCATGTGTGTATGTGTCCACTTGGTTGACAGTTGAGATGCATTTCACACCACCATGTCAGTCACTGCTGATACCATCAGCTATGAATTATTGTCGGACACTAAAAAACTAGACTTATGTTGTGGTGATTGCATTAAATACTGAGTTCTCTAGTCAGTATACTTAGGTAGAGGTTCTTTTCTCACTGCAGTCAACTGGTGTGTGGGTGTGTTTGTTCTATTGGGTGACATTCATGAGACCATTTTACACCAGCATGTGGGACACTACTATTATCATATTCTCACCAGACACTGGTGATTTCATCAGCTAAAAAGTGTTGTCGGTCACTATACAAGCCAGACTTGTTTTGTGGTGCTTGCATAAAATACTGTGCTTTATAAATAGGTAGGTATGGGGTGCATTCTTACTACAGTCAACTGTGTGTACAGTAAACGCTCACTATGGTAAGAATTTTAGTACAAAGTGTGAGTCCACTGCTATGTCAAACCTTACTCTAAGCATCTCATTGTAGCACACAATCATGATGTCATCCTGTAAAACAAGCACTCTGACAGTATTCAAAACAAACCTCTGCTGTGGCAGTAAGATTAGCTATTGAGTTTTCAAACTACTTTTTACCTACACATATAGAGGTTGTAATTTGACAGCAGGTGACTTGTATGTCTGTACTTACATTTATCACTTTTGAGACAATTTTACACAGGGATGTGACTCCACATCTATTTCCTAAACTCCTCCCAACATGTTCTCCTCAGCATACAATGATGTGATCATATTCTGTAAAGTGCAATGTGACAGTGTTATAGTCAGAAATATGTGGTGTTGCTACTGTGACATTGCATGGCATTCATATTCGATACCTTCACAAGTGTAATATTCAAATCAGGACCAGTCTACTGCTGTGTGTGTGTGGTTGGTGGTACATTATGGCCATTGCATGATCTTTGGTATTGTTCTTTATTGCACTGCAACTTGGAAAATATTTCACATAGCCCCAAGCATCCACCATCCTTTTCTTTCCACTGGGAACGACATCCTTCCTGCAGAAGAGTGGAGGATGTCCTCATGTCAAATATGCATACAGACATAATGAAGCAGAGCCCTTCCATGAGCTTCTACAAGCCATCTCAAGACCACTGCATGTGTGATTGATAATACTGTCATGGTTGCTGCACATGTCCCATATGGACAGTGGCATGATGCAATGTAATCAAACAAGTATACACATAACCACAATAGGCTTACTATCTTTCATAATATAAATATAGGGATTTTTACAGGGTATAATAATGACTAGGATTTCATGTGATGTCAGCCATTAGCCTAATAATGTCCCATGACCTATGAATGGTTGACATGCCAGTGTTGCTGCCACTGACATGTGCTATATTGAGGTGTTGGTGTATATTATGGTTAAAAGGATTTTTATCTATGAATTGATTATTTGGCTGACATGCACATGATTTTTTGTGAGTGTTTGCTTTAAGAAGTTCCTTCTCTGATGAATTTTGATATTGTCATGTGATTTAATTTGTGACAGTCTATTTAAACAGGTTTTGTAGTGTGGATAATATTTCTGAAGAAGTCCTGTGATTAAATGGGATGAAAGTGCTTGTTTTTTCTTACATTTTTGGAAGTTATTATTTGTATCTGTTTTTATCTGTTTTTGGATTAATAAAACTTACTTAGAAGATTTGTGGTCTTGCTCCATTCCCCTTTTCATCACTGCTGCTAGGTTTTGTGTTATGGTTAGTGGTTACAAAAGGGTCTTATGATCTGTTATGTGAGCTAATGTATTTATGGCCATTTATGGCATTGTAGTACATGCTCCTTCTATAACAGCAGTAGTAATATGTCTCCTGAGGACTGTTGACATGGTATGATACACTGTTATGTATTTTCTTGGTGTATTAGGACATTTGTTCTTGTAGTGGAGCAAATCAACCTTCTACACAGTTCTCATTTCACCATCACAGTGACACTTGCAGTATGAAACAGGTGTGCATGCATCTACTTACCATCATTAACTGTTCTGTGATTGACATCAGTATCAATTAATATTGATTACATGGTCACATAAATCTTGTCTCATACACATGGTTGTTATGCTGTGATATACATGACCAATGTATCACATGCTTTGATGCAATTGCAATGTTGTGGAATTCATTGTATGTGCAGTTGTGTTGTGACACCCAAGGATTATTGAGGTAGTCAGCAGCACTATTGCATGACTATTAGCATTTGTGTCAGTAAATGCTCTGCATGAGCAATAAAGGTCTGATCTGTAATGTGTTCTGATATGATATCAGGTCTCTCAAACACAGCTTGCCCATGAAACACATATAGACATATGGTGTGCAACTGATGTAAGTACGTGACATTGGTATAGTTGTACAACTGTGTGCATAGCGACAGTGTGTGGAATGTGATGAATGACCAAGGCTGCATAGAGGTCTTATCACAAATCATTTATTCCAATACATATGAAATATTAAGTGGAATACACAACTAAACACAGATCTGTTTGTGGATATCACAGACATACCAACTCAGAGGACATAGACAACCTGCTAGCTGACAGTTTGAGCTAAGTCTACATGGAGTTTATTGAATCCCAAGGAAGGTTTTTACTTTAGGAGTACTTTATTTTAGAGAATTTAGTCTATGACCATGCTATTGCTTAAATAAGTTGACATCTGCTTATATAAGTGACTACATCTGCATTTTACTCACTTGGGTAAAATCCTGATTACTTATGTCATATTTATTTTTCAGCACAAAGTTTTTCAAACTGAGCTGTTAATTAGCACATAAATTCTGGGATTTGTTTTAGCAGCACAAATGTGCAAATGGCTTCATTATTTAGTTCATATTAGTTTATGCAATTACACTTGTTTACCAGTGCCCCTGGTGAACAACCAGATTTATAAACATCTCTGGCCTGCATATCATGGACAGCACAGGGTAAATCTAGACTGGAACTGTGATTTCCTGGAAAGCAATTGGCAGCTTATTGAGAATGAGCACTGTGTGCTGTTCTTTTTTGTTTGTGGTGCACTGGGAAGCAGTAAAAGACTCAATGGAACAAGGAGCCCATTATGCAAAATGTCACATAGGAACATGGTGTGGTAGTGCACACCTCTAAAGAACACATAAACGACAAGCTGTACATCTATTCTATAACAGAACCACAAGCTGCTAGGCATGTTATAGTACACCTCTGGGTTAAACACCAAAGGCAAGCCTTATGTCCAAAATATAAATAGTGCCATGACAACTGGGCATGCAAACATCCAGGGTGGGTAGTAAGGGCTGGGTGTGCCAGAACAGCTATAGCACTAAGGATAAAAGGACAGGTCCATAGCACATGTCAAAGAAGGTCAGCTAAGGCAAACTGTACATCAACAGGCACATTAATCCACAAGAAAACAATGGACACAGATCAAATTCAATATGGTACACAACAGGTTCCATGTGGTACCAAGGAACATGCATTAGATAACCTATGCTGCACAACAAGCTAATAATGGTACAGGTCACCAATGCACATACTTTGAATAACCTATGCTATACAACAGGCACATGCATTGAAATAACCTGTGGTACACAACAGACACATAATAGTACAGGTCACCAAGGCACATGCATTGAATAAGTTATGCTGCACAGCATACACAGCAGGCACATAATGGCACAAGTCACCAATGCACAAACATCGAATAACCTATGCTACACAACAGGCATATAAGGCTGCAGGTCACCAATGCATATACATCAAATAATCTATGCTACCCAACAGGCATATGCATTGAATAACCTGTTGTACACAATAAGCACATAACAGCACTTGTCCCAAGGCACATACATCAAATAACCTATGCTACACAACAGGCACATAACAACACAGGTTACCAAGGCACATGCATCAATAATCTATGCTACACAACAGGCACATAACAGCATGGGTCACCAAGGCACATGCATCAAATAACCAATGCTACACAACAGGCACATAACAGCACAGGTCACCAAGGCACATACATTGAATAAGCTATGCTACACAACAGGCACATAACAGCATAGCTTACCAAGGCACAAACATTGAATAACCTATGCTACACAACAGGCACATAACAGCACAGGTCACCAAGACACATGCATTGAATAAGCTATGCTATACAACAGGCACATAATGGCACATATTATGTATAACCAATGGTACACAGCAGCCTAGTGTGTGCATTAACATCTTCAGGAAGACATAAAGCATCTATCAAGGAGAAAGAGGCATTCTTATAAAGCATGGCATGGTTGCCCTTCATATCCATGCAAGACTATGGTACACAGATTAAAATGGGCACATCAGGGTGGGATAGGGTGAACATAACCTGGTAAATAGCCACACACCTTCTTTGATTAGGTATGTTTAAGTAAGCAGGGTGCAGTTTAGACAAGAAATTGGCATCACTAGTTTTGTGTGCCACAGTGGCAATGCTTGGGAAAGGTTTTACTCTATGCAGACTTCATGCAATAAAATATCATAGGTTCATAGGTTCATAGGTTCATACTAGGCTATCTGCCCGAGGGCATTTACAAGCCTAGCCCATCGTTTTGTGGCTTACGTCACCCCTTTAGTTTGGGGAACTATACCCATTATTTTGCTGTGCCTCTGTCGAGCAGTGAATCATCAACAGAGCTTTTCATGGATGGTGTAATGACAAACCAGGAGACTGTTGAGATGGCATTCAGACTCACAAAGTTGCAAGGCAAGGCTGAATGTGGTGATGGTCCAGGCAGAAACTGGTAGGGAATATGACTGGCACTGCTAGCGAGTTGTCAATCAGGCACAATTGAGGTGCCAAGATTCATTTCATCAGCCACTGCTGACATAGTGATTAGTAGTTTAACTGTATCACAGAGCTTTTATAGAGGGGATACTTCTCATAAAATCACACAGTGGCCCTAAAGTACAATTCTGATGTATCAAAGACCACAGCCTATGACTGCAGGTAAAACAGCAATTTTGACAAGTTGCATATAGGGATATAGAACCCAATCAATTGCCCCTTGACCACCTTTTGGAAAACTCTTTACAATATATCCATATTGATGAACTGTCTGGGAACTACCCAGGGTGCCAAATAACCTAGATATGTCTCAAACATGGACTCATACATCACATACACACACACACACACACACACACACACACACACACACACACACACACACACACACACACACTTATTGATGAAGTCAGACAGTCCCATATATATATCACTGAGTGGTAGAATAGATTGGTTTTCGCATAAACATAGGTTATTCAATGCATGTGCCTTGGTGACCTGTGCCATTATGTGCCTGTTGTGTAGCATAAGTTATTCAGTAATGTGCCTTGGTGACCTGTGCCATTATGTGACTGTTGTGTAGCATAGGTCATTCAATGCATGTGTCTGTTGTGTAGCATAGGTCATTCAATGCATGTGTCTGTTGTGTAGCATAGGTTACTCAATGCTTGTGCCTTGGTGACCTGTGCCATTATGGGCCTATTGTATAGCATAGATTATTAAATGTTTGTACCATGATAAGCTGTGCCATTATGTTCCTGTTGTTTAACAGAGGTTATTCAATGCAAATGCCTTATTGACTTGTGCTGTTATGTGCCTGTTGTGCAGCAAAGGTTATTCAATGTATGTACCTTGGTGACCTGTGCCATTATGTGCCTATTGTGTAGCATAGATTATTAAATGCATGTGCATTGGTGACCTGTGCCATTATGTGTCTATTGTGCAGCATAGGTTATTCAATGCATGTGCCTTGGTGACTTGCGCTATGTGTCTGTTGTGTAGCAAAGGTTATTTGATGTATGTGCCTTGCTGACCTGTGTCATTATGTGCCTGTTGTGTAGAATAGGTTCTTCAAAGCATGTGTCTTGGTGACCTGTGCTATTATGTGGCAGTTGTGTAGAACAGGTTATTCAATGCATGTGCCTTGGTGACTTATGCCATTATGTGCCTGTTGTGTAGGCACATTTTCCTTTCATAATATGTGGTTATTAGTACCATTTACAAATGATGCACATTATGCTACATCTCTAAGATGTGGCCTATGCTTGCATCTCACTTGGCTTTGGCATTCTGCGGGGTAACTCAATAACATTTAGAAGTAGAGATCCTTATTTGCTGACTTACATGCCATGTAAGGGATGCATAATTGCCACCACTATATTCCATTAGTGTGGATGTTGTACACTGGGTCATTTCTAGCAGCTTTGCTATTGATGTCACTGGAAATTTCACACATTGTACATGTACATACAAAGATGCATACTGATATAGCTATGCATGTTTTAGTTATTTTGGTGTTCTTGTCTGTATAAGTGGTGTCAGGAGTTCACATGCATCTCTATGAATCTAGTGTTTGCTGGACTAGAGTTATATGTGCATGAGTTAGTATTACTTTTAAGTGCACACATTGCTGCTAGCACTTTTGAAAGCTGGGCAGTGACTTTTACCTATAGTAACTCTTTTGTCTTGCATTGCACTGCACTTTTTTCTACATAAACAGATGCAAATTATTGCATTTGTGCCTTGTCTCTCTACTTCTAAATTAAATAAGTGCTACCTGTATTTGTCCTTGTCCATTTGTACATTGGTTGCATAATGATAGCCCAAATCAGTAAGTGACTTCATACCAGTTATGTCTCCCTGTTTCTCTACTGTCCTCGATTATTATTGGATTTCTGGGCCTCCTCTGTCTGTATTATGTATTCAAATCCTGGCCATGATTTTAAGTAGGAAGCTACCATATTTTATATAACACTTTTTCGTGATCAAAAACCTTAAATTCTAATGTCTGTGTTTTAGGACAGTTCCACTCCATTTTTCTTTTTTTACATAAGTGAATATGGATATTTCTATTTGTTTCTCTACTAGTTAGAATAGGAGGCAGAAGGGACTCGTTGCTATAACTGGACAGTTAAATTAGTTATATAAAATTATTTCCCTATATCTTAAAAAAGACTCTAGTCTAATATCTAATTTTGAGAAACAGGTCTATTTTTCATAAGCCCTAATACAAATCAGTTTAGTAGTAAAAAAAAAAGATTGAATAATTGGAATGTGAACACATTTATTTATTAACATGTAGTTTAATTCTGCTTTGGAGGGTCTATATCATACGAGCAAATAGGAAAAATCACAAATGCTCACAATCTCGAAAGTACCGGACCTCAAACTTGCTATTGTGGGAGGCTGCACCCCCCCCACACCCCCCCACTAAATATATATTCCAACTCCAAAATCGCACTACAGTGAGGAAAGGGCAAATATTCCATTCTTCACTCTATCTCGATCTCAGAAAAAGCACTTTGAGGTCCAGTACTTTTGAGATTTTGAGCATTCGTGGTTTTTCCTATTCGCTGATATGATATAGACCCACTTTGGAGCTGCTAATATTACATAGGACATATGGCTTCTGTATTAATGCTGCCTGCACACGGGGTATATAGCTCAAATGGCATTTGACTACAGAATTAAATCCACTCAAAACTTACCTATGGGTTGTCAATAAACATGCAAACAAATGTCATAATATAAATGAGCAAACACTAAACAACTAGATAAATGTCCATCCCAGTTTTGTAATGATTTTTGTAGTTAAATAGACCATATTGGAAGTTTAGTTAGTTTATTCCTCACATAACATATAGCAATTAAATTATAACTTGACTTGTGCAACATTAAAACTGCAGTAAAGTATCTCTTTTCCGGCATAAATATTTATTTCAACAATGGATAAAATGAGAATGTAACCTAACTAACAAGGCTAAGCACTCTGTTATTGCTTCAGTCTTTACAGAGTTTATGGCAAATTTGCACAGATGTATAAGCAAAATTCTGTTCCAAGAGTTGCTTATGTCTTAGTTATAAACCTTACATGATATTGTCAGATTTGCTTTTATAGTACAACCACAGTGTTAAACTTTATAAGATGAGCTATTGAAAATCTTCTGTCCAAGGTCCATAAAAACAGAAATAATTGAATGCGATTATAGTCTGTGAACTTTCCAGGCATGTAGTTAAAACATTTCACACCACTAACAATCTTGCTAAGCTAATCACATTTTTCATGTTTTCAATTTGTTAATGAAGCCTTTCACTCTAACAGCAGGTGTTGATATTGAAATCTCTTTGTTCTTTGACTTCAAAATGAGAAGTGGATTATAAGCTTTGCCTATGCACTTTTCAAAAGAAGAAACACATTAATCTTTCTGCTTATGTTTAGCTTTGATTTTTAATTTACGTTTAATTGTGTACCTTTATTTTATATAGTCAGCCAGTGATAGTCTGTTAAGATGTAAAAACAGCAAGACGCAAGTGAATACACATAACAAGTTGTACTATCAATGAGTTTTACTTTTTCTTCTTTGAAGGTTTACATTACTTTGTATATGCTTGTTCATAATAACGTTTTTGTCTCAGTGGTATACTTCAATTAAAATTTCTTTCCTACCACTGTTAACTTCCTTATATTCAGAAATGAGAAGTCACTTTTTTAAAGTATCATTAATTTATTTTATCTAAATAAACAATAATGAAAGAGATCAATAAATATGGTAGCATGTTTCTATCCAGTTTGGTATGTAAAAAAAAGGTTTAGTACTATATTTTCAGTAAAATGACACATTTCTGAAGAAATGGATAAACAATTCATTCATGTTTGCATACATGTGATAGTTAAAGTAAATTAACAGTTGTATCTGTAGTAGAATAATTCAGCACAGCCCAGGAGCATTGCCTGGTTATGTGACTTGCTCAGGGTCACAGGATAAGCATCAGGAGGCTAAGAGGGGCAGATCTTCCTCATATATTTGTATCTATATGTATTGATGGGATAGAGAGAAAGATAGCTTGAGAGATAAAAAATGCACATACCTTAATTCTGCAATATATTACATCACTATATATCAGCAAAATTTACTTCAGCGAACCTTTAGGGATGGATCCTTTGTGGAGGTAAGTCCAACTCAGCATGATTCAACCATTTGTATCAACAGCATGCATTTCAATGGTACATCACACAATCACCCAAAGTTCTCACATACTGTATCTATGTATATATGTATGTTCATAATTGATTATAAGGCTAATGGTCTTAGGGACCATTTTAAACCCTCCCATGGTGCCATGCTGCCATGCTTTCCAAAATGTATCTGACATTATTTCATTCTCTAGGGTCACTTTAGGGGTTGGGTATAAGTTTGGACAATGAGTGTTCAAGCATTTACAAGCTGCCTCTGTCCATAAGAAACATAGTCGCTAGACCAGGGATAGGTTCATAGGTTCATACTAGGCTATCTGCCCTAGGGCATTTATAAGCCTAGCCAGAATGTGTTTGGCTTTCGCCACCCATTTTAAATTAATTTTTCTATGCCCTTTTTCGAGGTTAGTATACTGTGCCTCTGTCTAACAGTGGCACAGAAGTGATACCCGGGTTAAACCTACGATCTCCCATCCACTCATCAAGATTCCTCTTGAAGAGAGTCAATGAGGGACTCTGCCTAACTTGGACTGGGATTTTATTCCAGAGTGAAGGGAGCCTCTGGGTTATGAATCTGTCCCTCCAGCATGTCCTATTTATTTCAGTGCTGAGGTTCAAGTCTCTCGAGCACGTAGCTCGATGGGATTTGGATTTTCTGAGGTGCAGCATGTCCATTAATTCCGGGTTGGACATGGCTTTATATGTCAGGCACAAGATCTCCCCCCTGAACAGGTGGTATGCCACTGAGTAGAGCTGGAGTTTCTTTAACCGGGCAGCATATGGCATCTGTTTGAGCCCTTTGATCCTCATGGTGAGGTACTTTTGGGGTCTTTCCAGTTGCTGCAGGTGTCTGGTAAGGTACATCCCAAAAGGGGCATTGTACTCAATTATGGGCCTGATGAGGGATGAGTAAAGAGGCACGATGACCTCCCCTGATCTAGATGTGAATCCCTTCATGATTAGGTGGGCTATATAAAATGTTTTTCTAACCACTTTGGCCACGTGGTTGTCAAATGAGAGACTGCTATCAACTTGGGTCCCCAGGTCCCTAATTACTTCTTCTGTACTTAATGGATTACCACCTATGTGGTAATTTGTGGGCACTTTGTTTTTGTCAAAGGGGATGACTATACACTTTTTGGCGTTTAGCTTGAGGCCATGGCTCTGGCACCAGTTGTCTTGTTTCTATGAGGCCCTTTTGGAGGATGCTTGTGTTGGCTGGAGAGTCGATTATGGCACCCAGTTTGCAGTCATCTGCGAACTTGGTCAGCCACAGTCCTTCCGTGTTGGCCTGTACCTCCGAGAAATATATACTGAAAAAGAGAGGTCCCAGGACTGAGCCTTGTGGGATGCCACTTGTAACTGGTTTGGAGTCTGACATGGCTCCAGCAATTCTAACCATGTGGGTTCTGTCCTTGAGCCAGTTTGCAACCCATCTAGTGACATAGGGGTTTATATTTAAGCTGGTGAGCTTATCTATAATGCCCGAGTGGGGTATTGTATCGAAGGCTTTTGCGAGGTCCAGGTAGGCTGTGTGGACCACCTTCCGCTCATCAATGGCCTTGGTGACTGTTTCAAAGAAATCAACCAGGTTTAAGAGGCAGGATCTGCCCTTAACAAAGCCAAACTGGGTAGGATCCAGTGTCTGTAGGTCCCCAATATCTTTATTTATGAGGTCCATGATGATCCTTTCCATAGCTTTGCAAACCAAGCTAGTCAGGCTTATGGGGCGTTAGTTTCCAGGATCCATTGAGGCACCACCTTTGTGGAGCGGGACCACTGTTGCTGTATGCCACTCTTTGGGTACATATCCTGTAGTAAGGCTGAGATTGAACAGTAGTTTTATGTTTGGGTTTAGCTCTTCTTGGAGTTCATGTAGGACGCAGCCCAGGACACCATCTGGTCCCATTGATGCTGTGTTTTTTGCTTTGGAGAGGGTTGCTGTTACCTGAGCATCTGAGATGTCAGGGGGGCAGCACTCTGCTGGGATAGATATTTTCCCTTTTGGTGGGGGGGGGGGAGAAGTTTGCGCTGAACCTGTCAGCTAGGATGTTGGCAATGTCTGTGGGTTTGGTGTATTTTTTGTCATTTTGGACAAATTCTGAGCATATCTGGGAATTCCCACCCAGGTTCCTAACATAACTAAAGAAAGCCTTGTGATTATCCTTAGTGTCCTGTGCAATGTTTCTCTCGAAGCTGGCCTTAGACGATTTTATGAGTGCCCGTAGTGTTTTGCTAATACTGATCAGAGATGCCTTCCCTTTTTGGGATTTTGCTCTATCATTTAGTAGCTTCCTCCTTCTATTGTATAGTTTGTTTATGGCTGGGGTCCACCAGACAGGACGTCTGCCTTTGGAGGATTGGGTCTTGGTTTTATTTGGGATTGCATGATCCATGCATTCCTGAAGGTGTTCATAGAATGCATTTATAAACGATTCTGCGGTCTGGGCCGTATTTTCCATTTTTGATTCCCCATCCCCTGGTCCAAGTTACACTTGAGTTTGGTTAGGAAAGAACTCTGCTTCACTTAGATGAGAAGCTTTTTCCAAAGGAGGGGATGTTGCTGAGACACATACCTGCTCATCCAAAATGTCCTATTTATGATGCAGATGTGGTTTAAGTTCATAGATCAGTTATTACTGATGTGGTCTGTTTTGCAAATGTGCAATAAGTCCATCAATGCTTTGTAGCTCAGGCATAGATTGCCCTGCAGCAGTCTATAGAAGCCAAAGTACAGGGACAGGGCTTTGAGATGGTCCTGTAATCTTTGTTTTTTTTTTTTGTTTTTTTTTTTTTTGAGAAACCACTGTGGACATTCCAGTTTTTGTAAATGCTTGGTTAGATACATGCTGCGAATGCAAATTACTCAATGACTGGTCTGATGATGGCCAAATAAAGAGAAACAGTAATATCTTTCAAACTAGATTCCATACCCTTTCTTACAAGCTGTGTCATGTAAAATGATTTTCTCACCCCTGCAGACATGTGATGGTCAAAGGCCAGGTTATTCTCTACATGTATTCCCAAGTTTTCCCTCAGTCTACTCTTAGGAATGTTTTATTAATGTGGTAATTTCCAGGGGCAGCTGTCTTTCCAAAGGGCACTATTATGTATTTCTTGCACTGAGTTTCAGAATATGGCTCTGGCATCACTTATTTGTCTATATCAGGCCTTCTAGAAGAGTATTTGTCTCTATAGGAGATTCAGTGATTGTGCCTAGTGTGCAGTCATCTGCAAACTTGGTCAGCCAGAAGCCCTTGATTTTGGCCTTGACTTCAGAGAAGTAGATGCCAAAAAGTAGAGTTCCCAGCACTTAACCTTGATGGACTCCACTAGTTACTAGTCTCTTTATTGAGGTAGCCTTCAATATCCTAACTTCTTGGATCCTGTCTGTGAACCAGCTAGCTATTCATCAAGTGACATGTGGATTTATACCTCATTTGCAATGCCTGAGTGAGATATATTGCTGAATGCTTTATCCAGATCAAGGTAGGCACTCTGCACTATTTTGCCCTCATCTATAGCTGCAGGGACCTTCCTGAAGAAGTCCACCAGGTTGAGTAGGCATGACCTGCCCTTGAAGAAACCAAACTGGTTTGGATCCAATATATGTCGGTTTCCTATGTCATTGTTTATCATTCCATGATGATTGTTTCCATGGCTTTGTATATGAGAGAAGTCAGACTAATAAGTGTGTAGATGCCCGGCTCCATACATGGAACCTCTTTGTGCACAGAGATAGCAATTGCAGTTCTCCATTTGCTTGGCATGAAGCCTGTTTGAAGGCTAAGGCTGAACAGAGATTCCAGAGAGGCTAATAGGTCATGTTCCATGCTATTTAGGAGGCATTCTGTGATATTATCAGAGATAATCAATGCTGTGTTCCTGGCCTTAGAGAGTATACTGAGGACTTGCTGCCTGGAAATAGTTGGGTGAGTTATGGTTGAGAGAATAGATAGTTGGGAGAGTTATGGTTGAGAGAATAGATAGTTGGGAGAGTTATGGTTGAGATAATTTCTTGAGGGCTGATGTGGGTGAGGGGTGGGGGGGATGAATTGGAGCTAAATTTGTTGGCTAGTAGATGTCAATGTCCTCCATCTCATTATAGCTGGCTCCATTCACAATTAGTTTGGAACTTTTTTGTGTGTTGCTTTTGAGATTGTTGACCAAATTTGGCTTTGGTGAACTTGAGAAATATCATGAGTTTTTTTTTTTTTTTTTTTTTTAATTGATGAGCGAGTTATTACCTTGCTAGGCATAAACTTTCCTGCTTTTGGCGATGATTTGCTTTCTTTTGTTGTACAACCTACTGATGTTGGAATTCCACTAGGGTGGCTTGTTTTTTTGAGGTTGTCCTATGCTTATTTTGGGTAAGGACAGCTGTCTCAATGACGTTTATTGACATGATTATACAGGATTTTTGTGACAGTTCTGCATAGGCAGTAGTGTTCTCAGGGTTTAGGGGGGCTTTGAATTTTGCTTGATAGTAGGAAGGTAGCCTTCAAATAATTCTTAAAAGTTAAAGGATTAGCTATGGCCCTTGGCTTAATTTTTATTTCAAAGGAGACAGCTTTATGGTCTAACTTGAAAACTGGGGACATGAGGGGGAGGGACATTCTCCCATGCTTTTGAAGACCATGTCAAGGATATTAGGACCCATAGTGGGCATATGGACCAGCTGGTCCAAGGTGTTTGTGTTGATAAAGTCCGGGAATCTCTGACCTGCATGTCTGAGGTTCTCTGTTTCCCAGTTTATACTGGGATAGTTAAAGTTTCCCATGAATATGGTATTGGGTTGAATAGGGAGAGTTGAAATTATATTTACTGTAAGTATGTGGTATGGACTTCATGGGTCATAGAGGGGATCTGTTGCTTGTCAAGATATGGTACAGGACTTTGCTGATGCTAAGTTGACTTGGAGAAGCTCAAGCATGTCACACTATTTGACTAGCCTTGAGGTGCATTTGTTTTTGTTGTACATTAAGACTCCACCTTTTGTCCCTTCCTGTGCAGTAGATGGTCTAAATGTGTGGATAGCATTATAGCCCTGCATTGTTGGGGTACGCTGCATGGCTTTAAACCATGTCTCTAACTGCACAGGTATCTATATTCTCCAAAATGAGGAGATCTTGGAGGAAGTGAAGATTCTTATTTAGACTGCTACCATGCACATTAACCTTTAGATTATCCTGAGTAGGTTTAGCTATCTTGGACAGTTTATCAGGTTAGCAATGTCTGAAAAAATCACTATTCAAATACCTAGATGGGACAGGTGCAGACCATCCTTGGTAAAGCAGCATGGCCTTTCAACCATATCTTCCCATACAGACAAATATTGTACCCCTTTTCAATGACAGCAGAAACTAAGCCAATTATTAAAGTCAATTATCTTTTGTTCCTGTTATGGTATCATCCTTGAACAAGGTAGAATGCTGCTCAATGCTAGGCTAATGCAGGTCTGAGACACATAGTCCACAACCTCCATTATGTATCTCTTCATATAGTCCAACTAGATATGTCTTAGGTCATTTATACCCACATGGACTATGACTGAGTCATACTGGTATCTGTGGTTCAATACTTCCGTAATCTGGCTGATCTTGGCACCGGATGAGCAACTAACTATGACTCTATCCTTACTCGGCCTGGTGAGTGGGCTGTCTATGTGTCTCACAATTGATTCTCCTTTAACAAAAATATTGGGCTGTGTGGTTCTATGCCTTATGAGCAAAGAATTTGTGACAGTTTGTAATGTGGCTGTACATGTCACAGTGGGAGTTGTTTTTGTAGACTGCATATGAGGTTGACTATTGCAAGTGCAGCATCTGGGTGGCTTTAAGGTTTGGCAAGGTTACATTTAGGAGGTTCACCATATGTGTGTCTATGTGTCTTATCTATACTATGTGTGGTTGGTGTAGTATATGTGTTAATTACAACCTGTTTGGCATTTTCAATGTTAGTATGTGAGACCTTTGTCTCCAGAGGCATTGTGTAACTATACCACTCAGATTTTGTATCAGCATACTTTTGAATTAAGTCATCATCATCATCATCATCAGCCCCCTTTTTCAAATTTTCTACATGGTGTCGGGGTATTATGCTAACTGTTGCCAACTCTCTCAATTCAATGCCACACTCCTGCCTTCTTCAACACTCGTGCCTGACTGTCAACAGATCTTCTTTCACACAATCCATCCACCTCTTTACTGAATGCCCTGGTTTCCTCTTACCTTCTTCCTGTCTGTCCCAAATCTTCTTTACCAGATTGTCTTCTGCTTTTCTGCACATGTCCAAACTATCATAATCTGTTCTCTTTGATCTTTTCTGCAATTGAAGCTACTTTGGCTTCTGCTCTTATGTCCTCATTTCTTCACCTGTTCCACAGTGTGCATCCTACCACCCATCTCGGGCACTTCATTTCCATCACTTCTAGCTTATTCATCTGCTCTGCCTTTACTGCCCTGGTCTCTGTACCATACAGCAGTACAGATCACACCACTGTCTTGTACATCTTACTTTTCAGCTTCCTTGGCATTCTTCTGTGATACACTACACCTTAAGACTCCATGCCAGTTGGCTACAGCCTCTCTAATTCCAGCTTTGACTTCTTCATTTAGACTTCTCTTCTCCTTAACGCGTTTATATCACATTATTGAAAGATGAAAATAGCAAACGCTATTTCATCGGCCCCAAAACATCTAAACATGAAAATATCGAACATTCAGAACACCAAATTCTTTCCCATGGAAAAAATGTACTCCTCCGAAACACATGCACACAACACAAGCACATCAAACAAACAGCAACCACACACATACACTTAAATTCCTACATCTAATGCTACACTAAACTAAACATACACTACTATCTACCTACTTACCTTAACCCAAACCCAACCCTAAGGTCCGTCACTATCACACACATGCCTAACCTGCGCCTTAAACCTAACTCACTTAACCCGCCTCTAACCCTAAAGTCTGTTACTATCGCACACACGCCTAACTCGCACCCTAACTCTAACTCACTTAACCCACCCCTAACCCTAACGTACAAACAATCGCACACTTACCTGAACCCAACCCGTAACATTCCACCACAGCGAGAAGAATAGCGAAGCCACAGAAACGGCCAACCGAATTCTTTCCCAAGGAAATAATTCACTATTCTGCAGCTTCGCTATTCTTGCCGTTCGCTGAATAGTGTTCGATAACAGAACATTCGAAGTTTTAATACTTCGATGTTCTGATATAGACCTTCCTTAACTACCCCTCCCAGATATTTGGAGCTATTAACCTGTTCCACTATCTGCCCTTCTATCTCATTTTTCAGCTTCTGATTTCCCAATTTGCTGACTTTGGCACTGTCTTATCTGTGCTTATGTTCATTCCATGTGCCTTCAGTTTTGCATTCTGTTCTCCTATCCTTTGCTGAAGTTCTTGTTCAGTGGCTGCCCGTAATGCCAAATTGTCTGCACATAACAACTTTGTTGATCTGTCCCCTCTGACTTGTTTGCTAATGTAGTCCCTCACCAGTATGAACAGCAGTGGGCTCAGAGGTGAACCCTTGTGCACACCCATTCCCACTTGGAATCCCTCTGTGAGACTGAACACTGTTTGTACTTTTATCACTGGGTCCTTGTACATAGCCAGCACTAATTCTAATAAAGTTTTTGAGATTTAGAACCATTGCAGTACTGTCCAAATCAGCTTTCTTGTGACTTTGACATATGCTTTCTGCAAGTCCAGGAATGCACAGTTGGATTCTTTCCTGATCTCTAGCTTCTTCTCATGTATCTGTCTCACTGTAAACACCAGGACTGTTCTACTGCATCCTGATTTGAATCTGAACTGCTTATCACCCATCTTACATTCTACCACTCTGCCCATCCATTTATCAGTCACCCTCTGTACTGTCCACAGTTATAGATGTCCCCTCTGTTCTTGTACACTGGCATGAATATGCTTATTTTCCAGTCATCTGGAATAGTCCCTTCTCTCCACGCTACTATGAGTACCCTCAGGAGCCATTTCTCCCTTATCTCACCCAGCATCTTTATTATATCTGCTGTGAAGTCATCTGAGCCTGCTGCTTTCTATGACTTCATTATCCTTAATGCTATTCTTACTTATTCTAGGGTGGGCACTTCCTCTTCTTTCATTGTAGGCTGTTTCTGGGGCAGTACAGCTTCTGTGGGGTTTTCTTCATTCAGAAGCTGATGGAAGTACTCCTTCCATCTGCCTTTTTATGTCCTGTGGACTGGTGAGCAGAATGTTTCTAGCATCCCTTATGTAGGGTGTTTGACCCTCTTCTTTAGCTTTCTGTCTTTGCTTTGCAACTTGATATATTTTTTTTGTTCCACCCACTGAGACATTTTTCAGAAACTGGTAGAGTGCCTCAGATGCTCTATTCTTTATTACAACCCCTTTCTTAGCTTCTTTGTTAGCCAACCAGTATTCCTTCCTAGCCTGGTCTGTCTTTTCTATCTCCCACTTTTTAATGCACTCCTACTTTCTTTTGATGACTTCCTGAACTTCTGCATTCCACCACCAGCTTTTCTTATGTACCTTATTTCCATACTTGGCTCAGCCACATATCAGTCCTATAGTCCCTACACATGCTGTTTTGAGAATCTGGCCTTCTTCTTCAACTCCACCTATTTCCTCCTCTTCATGGGGTGCTAGAACTCTGAGTAATTCCTTGAACTGTTGTACTTTCTCTCCAGTCAACTTTCAGGTCTTCAGCCTGATCTCTGTTGACCTTAGAACCTTCTCTGGGCACTGCTTGCAGCTGATTATGGCAACCAGTGGTTTATGTTGTGGACCTATTCCTTTACTGGGGGTGACTTTGTGACTTTGCAATCACTAATTCTACTCCAGTGCTCTTTTCTTACCAGGAGGAAATCTACCCAAGTTGCATGTTGGCCACTCTTGTATGTGATCTTGAGACAGACAGAAGTCTAAAATTGCCCCTCCTTCTTTATTCCTGTTGCCTCACCCATGTGGACCACAATCAGTCATTATATCCTGTTCTGTCTGTCGAGATATGTGCATTCAAGTCACCCATTATCAACATCAATTTATGCTGTCCTACTTTATTTAGTGATTGTCAGTATACATGCAATAATTGTTATGTTGTCTTATGATGCCCAAGTCCACCAAGATGGCTGCAGAGATAGTAGAATAGAGCATATCCATAGTTACTGACTCTAGTTAAATATTTTACAAGGGGATGGTATAAGAGAGGTTTACAGCTGGCTAGCCAGGATTCTGTATGAGTATAGACTTGAAAGACTAAGATGTAACTCACAGGGCAGTGCTTTTAAATGCATAAACTAATTGCTGTATGCTCAGCTAAGTAATGGGGCAATTTCAGAGGAAGTTGTTATAGCAAGAGTCTTGATTCAAAGTGCTTGTGTCTGCACTGGGCACTCTTAAACCCTGATGCATGAAAAGCGGCATTGAGTAAACATACAGGCTTTATAAAGACCCAGAAACTGACTGAACAGTCAAAATAGCCCTCTGCCCAAGCACCAATTTGTACTTTAAGCGGACTAGAGTGAGTCCCAAGCTCAGAGTGTAGATCTGATCCTTCTTAAGGTAAAATCAAATCTAGCTAAAAGCACAGGAAGATAATAAATAACAAGCAAATATGATGAACTGCCTAAAGAGTGCTCACAAAGTACAGAAATCAGCAACAAGTGACAGTAAATATCAGGGGAACTTTAAAATGATTTATAGTACAAAGGCGCAACAAATAATATGTAAATATAACAATAGCCTTCTTAGACTGTAAATAGAAATGCAATTAAACAAGTAGATCTATATCTATCTAGCTAGCTATATATCTAAATGTGTGTGAGCATGTGCCATGTGTTTTGTTGACTGTTGCTTTGGTCAACAGCCAAAAGTAGGGGTTTATATTATATGTTCGAGGTTTTATAACTTCGAACATCATAAAATCGAATTTAAATGTTCAAAGTCATAAAACTTCGAACATATGTACTAAAAAAAGAAAAACTCATACCCAAAATAAAATGTTGTAGGCAGCACCCCCCCACACCCCCGCTCTTTAAATATACCAACTCCGAGACAGCACTACAGTGCAGTAAATGGAAATCTTCCCTTTACCGTAAATATACCAACTCCAAGACTGCACTATAATGTGGTAAAGGGAAGATTTCCATTTACTGCACTGTAGTGCTGTCTCAGAGTTGGGATATTTAAAGAGCAGGGGGTGTGGGGGTGCAGGGGGGCTTGCCCCCCATCTTACACCAGTCAGGTAAGTTCCCTGTCTTTTTTTTCATATGTTCGATGTTTGAAACTTTGAACATTTAATTTCGATAAATTAACGTTCAAAGTTTTCAAACTTCGAACATATGATATAGACCCAAAAGTACAGGGTTGTGTGTTCAAATGCCCAGTTTATCAAACAAATGTTTTGTTGAATGTTTGCCTTGCTGTAACAGAGTAATGGGATGTATGTTTGGTGTGTGTGTGTGTGTGTGTGTGTGTGTGTGTGTGTGTGTGTGTGTGTGTGTGTGTGTGTGTGTGTGTGTGTGTGTGTGTGTGTGTGTGTGTGTGTGTGTGTGTGTGTGTGTGTGTGTGTGTGTGTGTGTGAGAGAGAGTATGTGTCAGCTAGGATTAGAGTCGGGGTCAGGAAAAGGAACAGATTAAGTGTGTTTTTGATTGTGAATGTTTAGGGTTAGGTAAGGTGTATAGATTTAATGTATGGTTGTGTGCGTGTGTGTGTTAGCACGCATGCATGGTAAGTGTTTGAACTGTCTTGTGTAGTGGTAGTGTTATGGAAAGGGCTTTTTTAAGTTAAAATGTACATTATGGTTAGGGGTAGGGGCAAGGGTAGGGTTAGGATTAGTACATATTGCTAAAGGTGAGCAGTTGGGAAAAGTATATAGAAAGAGGCAGAAGCCTGAAAATTTTAAACAAAGGAAATGGATGTGATAGCTGCAATGGAAACTTTAACGGACATCCATAGTCAGAGTCAATGAAACTATGATGGCCTACAAGGCAATGCTGAGAGCAGCTCAATTAGGATGCTTTGGAATGTAGTAGACAAAAATTATTTTTTAGCATGGTAGAAAAACAGATATTATGAGCAGTGGATGTCACTTTGCAGGACAAATCTATATTTGTTTGAATCATAGTGAATATTTCCATGTGTCTGGCTGATGTGTGCATGATTCAGAGATGAAATAAATCACAATGGCCATTAGTTTTATTTCATTTTATTTCATTTTATTACAATTTGACAATTAAGTGAGATGCAGTCAACAAAACAGCTACAATTCTTGGGCATTGGGGGCATACCCAGACTGAAATAGCTGAACCTGCTATTTGCTTAAGTTTAATGGTAATTATTCCCACATTGCAAGGCTATTGTTTAGTTGTATAGAGGAAGCTAGAATACTGAACTGAGGCTGCTGCTTATGTGAAATGAACTTGAATATATTTCTTTGATGATTTTTTATTACAATTGGCTATCTGAGGGATGCATAGTCAGTAAAGTGACTATTACTCCTTGGCATTGGACCTCTCCATGGAAGGAATGGCTGACTCTGCTGCTGTGTAATCTACAAAATGCATTTGACGACCTGTGAATTTGATTCTTTTCTGACCAAATTTGCATCATCTTAATTAGATGTCTTGGTTCCCATCTTCTACCAGATTAGCAATGTGTCTCTTGAAACTGCAGTTTTTCCCACTGACTTAAAAGTGGCATAGTTACACTTGTTCTCAAGAAATTAAAGTCAGATTATGATGATTTTGATAATCTGTACAACTGTAGACATATATCTAATGTTTCTTTTTCAAATAATGTACTTGAGAAGGTCATTTATTTGGGTTTCTGACCTAGGCATATTACTGAAACTGCCTTAATTATTAGGATATTTATTAATATATCTTCTCAGATCTTTCTGCAGTGTTAGGGTGGACCATGATATTTTGTGCAACCGTTAAACCAATTACTGTGATCCTTCAGGTATTGTATGATAATGATTTGCTCCTGTCTCACTGGTTATACTCAGTAAGTTGTGTCTGGAGTGAACTCCACCTCACCCTTCCCCTGACATGTGAAGTACCAGAGGTTTCTATTCTGAGCCCATTGTAGTTAACCGTGTGCTTGATCCTGCTCATACATATTATCTGAAGGAAATATTTACAAGTTTTTCTCTTATTCTTATGATATGCAGCTTTACGTCTCCTTCACTTGGGAATCTATGATAGCCTTAAACAAAATGTTATCAGACTTGGTGTGTGACCCCACTTTGATGATTGCAAATCAGCTGAAATAATATCATCAAGACAATTGATATTGTCATTCATGCCATTCTTTGTAACGTTTCTGCTCTAGATATGCCAGCTGACATCACTTATGGGGGTAACAAACTGGAACTCTTGTCTAGGGTACATAATCTAGGCATGGTAACAGGCGATCAGGTTACCATTAAGGAACATGTATCGACTGTTGTCAAATCCTCTTGCTGCCATTTGAAAAAATCACTCTAGCTATGCATTATATTGCTCCATTTGACTTATCTATGATGTTGAATTTTCGGGTACCTTTATGTCTGGACTACTACAATGCCCTTTACCTAAGGCTAGTTAACACTGAGCTTGATCAGCTACACTGGTACAGAACTTTACTCATCAGTAATGTATTGGGGGTATCTAGATACCACCATATTATACCAGTTCTGCACAGTGTGCATTTACTACTGATTTAGTCTCATATTGCCTACAAACTCCTCATTGAAGTTCATCTTGCCTTATATAACTTGGATCTCCCTTACATTAAGGAACACCTTAGCTTATATAAGTCTGTTTGCACTCTTAATTTCTTGGGTCATTGTTTGATGGAGCTTCTGATGATATAGCATAAATGCACAGGGGCAGATCCTTTTGCACATTGGGAGCTTTGCCTTTGCAGTCTCTTGCCAGTATAGTACAGTTCAAGATGATACCAATGCTATGTGATTTTAAGTGCTCACTTACAGCTTCTCTCTCTCTCTCTCTCTCTCTCTCTCTCTCTCTTAGACCATGTTTGTCAGGATTAGCCACAGTCTATATTTTATAATTGTATAGACTTGTTTTACATGCTGCAATATTTTTGTTTTATTTATTATTATTAAGCATTATAATATCCGCTGTGGTGCAGCGGTAGCATTGTTGCCTCACAGCAAGAGGTTCTCCCATTTGATTCTCAGCTGGAGTGCAGGGAGTGCCTTCTGTGTGGAGTCTGCATGTCCTCCCCATGGTTGGGTGGGCATTCAAAAGGCATGCGTAAATGGGCGTGCCTGCATTGAAGATTGAATGTCGAGCTGGCACCTCGGTGTTTGTGAAAATCTACTGCCAATCATTAGCAGACCGGAGTTCTGCTGTGGTGACCCCTAACTGGGAAAAGCCAAAAGACAACAACATTAAGCATTATAATGCTGCTTAAAAAATAGACAAATACTCTTGAATTTGATTTTTATTTAAGCACAAAACAAGTGGTGGTCAGCAAAACGGGATCCTTAGATAAAATATATAGACACAGTTTCCACAACAACATGCAAAGGATCACTCAATGGCTAATGGCATAACAACAGCAGGTTTATTGGTAAGCGCTTTCATGATGTAGATACACCACTTCATCAGACGTATAACTGACACAACAGGTTGTGTTTATATACTCAATTAATTTAAAAACAACCAGTCATATTCAACGTCAGCAGCTACACATCCCTTTCTTAAAAGGATACATTAAATAAGCTGAAACAATCAAAATATATGTAAAAAACATAAAAAGCAAACTTTCTTTAAAAGATTATTATAACATTTACATTACCAAAACTTAATATTAAAAAATATAAAAATGCTATTTACATAAACTATAACAAACTATGTATTCAAAGAGCATCAGTTAAATACATTAAATGCTTCAAGCTAGTCACTTCCTGGCTAGTGGTCTTGATTTTCAGCTTTTAGTCATCTGCTAATATTGGGTTTGGTTTAGAGCATAATAACCTAGCCCATTTATAGCAGTTAGATAATATTTATGTTTTAATATATTAATATATATTCGTTTGTAGGCAATTGTTAAGTATGTAATAATTCTGTTATTTAGAATGAAGCAACGTTTTTATAATGAGATATTATTGCATATGTATCATACGTTTTATGTAATCAGATATGTGCATTTTTGTTACAAATATCCTAAATGGTTTTAAATGACTAGTGAAAGGAAATGATGTCATAGGCGTCTAGTATATAAGAAATGCACTGTTTTTAATTGCTTATGGCCTGATGAAGCCTACGGGTGAAAGATCTAGCCGCATGCATGTTTTACAATAAAATCTCGTTGTATTTATCGCTTGAGTCTACATTGGTATATCTTGGATCAGTATCGTTGGATTATATTGTTGGATTCTACAGCTGGTGAAGTGAAAACTGCCGGACTGAAAAGATTTGTTTTACTCTTTAAGGTTTGACTTGCCTATATTGAATTGAAAACCTCCTGAATTCTCTAATACGCAGGTGTTTTAGTGTGTGCTGCATTATCTATTAACGCTCCTGTGAAATCGTTATAAGCGCAGTTTGAATTTGGCGCCATTTATATATTCTGCCTCATACTTCCCTAACTGTTTTCATTAATTCTAAAGTATCAAATACAAGTAAATATGAATTTCCCATTAAACATGGAATGAAAGTCATTTCTAATCCAATAGATAAAGATAGATCTATTGGATTATCAGTCATACCTTTAACCAACCATATCAACTGAGCTCCATATGTTAAATTATTATATAGAGAATTTTATTAAAAGAGATATGAAATTCTATATTATTCTATTATTATTCTATAGTATTTTATATATCAGGACGGAATGTTAGTAGTGTAAATAATTATTATGTTGACTTAGAAAATATCCAATATTTAGTTACCCTTAAGAAATCCCAAGCATGTCAGATATGTCATTTCAGATAAATTAAACGCAACAGAGGAGCATATACTAAATAAGCCAACAACAAATATATTATTACTAAAATAATTTCACTAAAAGGACTCTGTAGGAGACAATGAATGATTACCAATGGAATATGAATTTACTGTAGGTGTACTGTCTTCCTTTACTTTCCCACTCTTCAGCTCCCCATCTTCAACTTACATTTATGTAAAGACATGGCTTATCAGTGGTATCCTGATTCTGAGTAGAGGCACCCTACATTCTAGTGTGCAGTGCTTTTACATATTTATAGATTTACAAAGCAGAGTCTAAGAATGAACTATAATCATTCTGACAATTCCCACCCTGCATAGGCAGCTCCTGCTTCCAGAATGGGTAATCACATCAGGTCTAGAATGAATGTATAGGTACCCATATGGTAATCAAGACTTACCTTAGGTAAGTATTAATCAAATAGTGTTTAGAGCATCTTAGAGAGTTCTCGGGGCAGTTAGAATGCTCTTAAGCCTCTCCTCCTTTGACCAAAAGCAAATATTTCCCTTCCCTTTCTTTCGCTTGTTTTAAATCAGTACTAATAAAATAAATTTAGCAAACATAGGTAAACAGAAATAACATTCAGTAGTCCATCTTGTACATGACTCACAGTCCATTAAATAAGTGACTAACATCACTTTAATAAACATTATAAAGACAGATTAGAAATAATTTCCTAGCTCTTTAAATTTTCTGATAAAGCAAAAATTTAACAATAAGCTATTTTAACTAAAAGTGTAAAGCATTTCAATTTTTCCTTGTATGTATACATTTCTACTTATATTGTAGTGTTAATAGCTGTCTTTGAAATGTGTACAATACTTCTTCAAATCATTCGTTTTTCAATTCAGGGTTTGTTTTGTCAAAACGGCAACAATATTTCCAGGGCACAATTAATATTTAGACTGATGTTTCAAATAAATAACTTGTCAGTTGCCAATTGAGTTAGTTTAGAATGTATGGTTAGTGCAAATATAGCATGTTGCAAAAATGATATGTATTTTTCCGTGTGCTCTAATGACTGTCATATGCAAGTGACATATATAATGTAGCATATATAGAGCAGATAGCTTATGGATTCAGGTTGTTAAAGTAAGTTATGCTTATTAATCAGGCAGTTTCATTTAAGTTCACAAGTAATTTGGGGACATTTCAGTTGAGTTTAAAGGAATGTATAGTCCAATGTGAGTAACTGAGTCCACTTTTCCTCATAAACATGTGTCACAATTCATTAAACAAAGCAGAGTCTAACATCTGTCTAATAATCATTATAAAGACAAATAATAGTAATTTCCTAGCTCTTAAAACTTTCTGATATCTCAAAATGTTGACAGCTATTTTAACTGGAAGACTAAAACATTTCAATACTTCCTTGTGAATATACATTTTTACTTATACTGTTGTGTCAAGAACTGTCTTTGAAATCTATGCATTACTTCACTTCTTTCAAGTCATTCATTTTACAGTTCAGATTATATTTTGTCAAAATGTCAATATCATTTCAAGGGGCACGTTTAATATTTAAACTGATATTTTAAATGAATAGCTATTAGTTGCCAAGTGAGTTTGTACGGAGTGTGAGGTAACTGCAAAGATAACATGTTGTAAAAAGTAATATGTATCTTTTCATGTGCTCTAGAGACTGTCAATTTCAAGTAACATATAAAATGTAACTTTAACAGTGCAGAGAGCTTGTGGAATCATCATGTTAAACTGAGTAATACGTTTTAATCAGCTACATTTTTTCAGTTGTTTTTCATTTTAATAACTAAACAACATTACTTTTTCTTATTATTTGTTGACTGTGAGGCTAAATGCACTTTGCAGGTTCACAGTGTCCTTAGAAACTGCAGCAATTGTTTACTGTTGCTATGGCAATGCAAATAGACTGTGAAGAAAGCTTACTTTCTCTTAACCAACAGTACATTTTTCCCTCCTTTTTTTAATATATTTTTTAATACTAAAATGAAATAATTCAAAGGACATATGTACATGAATGGAACATTTCAGAGTTAATCATGAACTTGTCCACAATCCCAATAAGCATAACAGTGACTATCATTAATCTAATAAATATAGTAATAACAATAATTAAGTTCACTATTCCAATTAGTCTACCTTAAAACTAGATTATTTTAGACTATTATTTGTATAGAGAGATCCGCGGTGGTGCAGCGGTAGCGTTGTTGCCTCACAGCAAGAGGTTCTCCCGTTCAGTTCTCAGTTGGAGTGCAGGGAGTGCCTTCTGTGTGGAGTCTGCATGTCCTTCCCGCGGTTGGGTGGGTGCTCGAAAGACATGCATAAATGGGTGTGCCTTCGCTGAAGGTTGAACGTTGAGCTGGCACCTTGGTGTTCATGAAAATCTACTGCCAATCATTAGCGGACCGGCATTCCAATGTGGCGACCCCTAACCAGGAAAAGCCGAAAGACAACAACATTTATCTTTGTATAGAGAGTAAGTTATTAAATATATACAGACTTTATTAGTATAGTAAATAGGAGAGAATTTAGAAAGGGAGACAAGATGCAGTTAAAATAAATAATGTGAAAAGAGAGAAGAGAGAGAAAGAAAAGAGAAAATTAAGAGAAAATACACATATACTATGTTGATTTACAGTATAAATATTTTATGTGCTATATAACCCTCCTTCTGTGAAAGAAAAGTACCATGTTTAACATACCTAAGGTAATGTGACAACTCTCGTGTCATCTATTTTCAAAAAATATAAAGATTCCAGTAGTTAGTTACCTTTGTTTTAAAATTCCAAGCAGTAAAATTGGTCCTGTAAAGTAATGTTAAAACAATTCATATCATAGTAGGTGCTTTGAGAGATTTGGCTGTAACAGTATCAGTCTTTTGCTTTTTCTTTTTGACATTTGTCCAGACATTTGTTTCTTTTGTTCTCTTGAGAGAAGATGACATCCAATCCATATCTTCTGGTAAAGTAATCACATTATTAGTTTTAATAAATGAAGCGGCTTCCTCTAAGTCAATAAAAGTCCTCATCTCATTGGCATACAGTATTCTTATCTTAGCTGGATATGCAAGTTGTGCCTTGATATTATTTTGTTTCAGAAACTTTATCATTGGCCATACTTTTTTCCTTTGTTCCTTTATTCTAGATGAATAGTCATTACTAAATCTTATCAGGCTCTGTTTATACTGTAGAGGTGCCTTCCTCCAAGCAGATCTTAAAATCAGTTCCTTGTCCAAGTATGAAAGAAATTTGATAATTATTGACCTAGGAGGAGAGTTTGAGTTAGTGGCAGGTTTCCCAAGAGCTCTGTGCACCCTTTCAATGCCAAAGGAAAGTCCTTCTTTTAAATTTAAAAAGTCAGGAATTCAGCTTGATAAAAAGGAAACAGTATCCTCACCTTCTGTGTTTTCAGGTAATCCATGAATCTTGATGTTATTTCTCCTCTCCCTATTTTTCAAGTCATCTATTTATTAACCAACCATTTGTTTTGTTTAAGAAGCAGTTCTTTCTGTGTTTCCTCTTTCTTAAGACTGCTTTCTAAGTCATTTAGAGCAACCTCTATTCCTGTTATCCTTGTCTGGTGTTGTAGCATTTCCTTGAGGGTGTCAGCCTGTTTTTGACTGCTTGTTTTAAGATTTTCTAGATTCTCTTTAAAATCATCCATTTTCAAAGACAACTCCTGCAGGGTGGATGTCATCTGTTATAGTTCCTTCTTTAAGGCAGCATTCTGGTGAGAATTCCTTGAGTTGCTCATTTTAACAAGTGAATATATCTCCAAGCCTTTTGACAGGAAATTATTTGTAAAACTTCACCAAAGTTTCTAATTATGTAAATTAGTCCTTTATCTATAACATTTTATACTTTGAAGAAAAAAAAGAATATTTTTTCCAGTCTTATTTAAATAGTTATATGGAGCTCTAAAATATTGTTGCTTTCAGTTAGCCATCCAGGCTCCACCTCTGCAGATGTAGTATTTCTAACAGAGCTAGGTCAGACATGGCTTTGTAAGTCAAGCAGAGATTGCCTCTAAGTAGACGATATGAGGCAGAGAATAGTTGGAGTTTTTTGAGTCTGTCCATATAGGACAAGTATTTAAGGCCTAGGATCCTCTTTGTGAGGTACTTTTGCAGCCTCTCCAGTTATTGCAGGTGTCTAGTGAGGTACATGCCAAATGGGGCATTGTACTAGATGATTGGCCTAATGAGGGAAGAGTAAAGGGAGACAATGACCTCTTTCTTCCTGGATGCAAAACCCTTAGTAATGAGATGTGCCACATAGAAGAACTTTCTAACCACAGTGGCAATGTGGTGCTCAAAAGAGAGGTTGCTGTCTACCTGTGTTCCCAGATCTCTTATAACGCCTTATGTGTTCAGTAGACTACCATTGATGTGGTAATTCATGGGAACTGGGCTTTTCCCAAAGGGATGACGACACTTTTTTTGGCATAAAGCTTAAGGCCATTATTCTTACACCAGTCGTTGGTCTACATAAGGCCTTTCTTTAGGATGTCAGCATCACTTGGGGAGTTACAAGAGGCACATCTTTGAGTGCCCAAAGAGTGGCGTACAGCAACAGTGGTCCCTCTTCATAAAGGTGGTGCCTCAACGGATCCTGGAAACTATCGCCCCATAAGCCTGACTAGCTTGGTCTGCAAAGCTATGGAAAGGATCATCATTGACCTCATAAATAAAGATATTGGGGACCTACAGACACTGGATCCTACCCAGTTCAGCTTTGTTAAGGGCAGATCCTGCCTCTTAAACCTGGTTGATTTCTTTGAAACAGTCACCAAGGCCATTGACGAGGGGAAGGTGGTCCACACAGCCTACCTGGACCTCGCAAAAGCCTTCGATACAATACCCCACTTGGGCATTATAGATAAGCTCACCAGCTTAAATATAAACCCCTATGTCACTAGATGGATTGCAAATTGGCTCAAGGACAGAACCCACATGGTTAGAATTGCTGGAGCCATGTCAGACTCCAAACCAGTTACAAGTGGTGTCCCACAAGGCTCAGTCCTGGAACCTCTCTTGTTCGGTATATATTTCTCGAAGGTACAGGCCAACACGGAAGGACTGTGGCTGACAAAGTTCGCAGATGACTGCAAACTGGGCACCATAATCGACTCTCCAGCCGACACAAGCATCCTCCAAAAGGGCCTCATAGAAACAGACAACTGGTGCCAGAGCCATGGCCTCAAGCTAAATGCCAAAAAGTGTATAGTCATCCCCTTTGGCAAAAAGAATGTGCCCACAAATTACCACATAGGTGGTAATCCATTAAGTACAGAAGAAGTAATTAGGGATCTGGGGACCCAAGTTGATAGCAATCTCTCATTTGACAACCACGTGGCCAAAGTGGTTAGAAAAACATTTTATATAACCCACCTAATCATGAAGGGATTCACATCTAGATCAGGGGAGGTCATCGTGCCTCTTTACTCATCCCTCATCAGGCCCATAATTGAGTACAATGCCCCTTTTGGGATGTACCTTACCAGACACCTGCAGCAACTGGAAAACCCCAAAAGTACCTCACCAAGAGGATCAAAGGGCTCAAACAGATGCCATATGCTGCCCGGTTAAAGAAACTCCAGCTCAACTCAGTGGCATACCGCCTGTTCAGAGGCAATCTGTGCCTGACGTATAAAGCCATGTCCAACCCGGAATTAATGGACATGCTGCACCTCAGAAAATCCAAATCCCATCAAGCTACGTGCTCGAGAGACTTGAACCTCAGCACTGAAATAAATAGGACATGCTGGAGGGACAGATTCATAACCCAGAGGCTCCCTTCACTCTGGAATAAAATCCCAGTCCAGGTTAGGCAGAGTCCCTCATTGACTCTCTTCAAGAGGAATCTTGATGAGTGGATGGGAGATCGTAGGTTTACCCCGGGTATCACTTCTGTGTCACTGTTAGACAGAGGCACAGTATACTAACCTCGAAAAAGGGCATAGCAAAATAAATTTAAAATGGGTGGCGAAAGCCAAACATATTCTGGCTAGGCTTATAAATGCCCTTGGGCAGATAGCCTAGTATGAACCTATGAACCTATGAACCTAATAATAGCTCCCAGCTTGCAATTGTCTGTGAACTTTGTCAGTCAGAGTCCCCTTGTGTTGGCCTGGCTTCAGAGAAGTAGATACCAAACAGCAGAGGACCCAGGGCTGAACCCTGTGGGACTCCACTCATGACTGGTCAGCAGTCTGACTTGGAGTCAGCTACTTTCACACTGAGGGTTCTCTCTGTGAGCCAGTTTGCAACCCACCTAGTGATATAGGGGTGGATGCCTAGCTTAGTGAGTTTTTCTATGATCCCTGAGTGGGAAAGGCCCCCGAGCCGGCGGAAAACAGTACTCTAGCCGCTGAATCACTTACAAATGCCTTCTACCAGCACCTGCAGGACTGCATGGATAAGGCAATCCCAAGCAAAACAAAGACTCTTTGTACCAAAGGCAAACGTCCAGTCTGGTGGACCCCAGCCATAAACAAACTCTACAACAAAAGGAGGAAGCTACTACAAGATAGAGCAAAATCCTTAAAAGGTAAGACACCCTTGATCACTATAAGTAAAAACTAAGAGCTCTCATAAAATCATCCAAAGCAAATTTCGAGAGAAAAATAGCTAAAGACTCAAAAGACAATCATAAGGCCTTCTTTAGCTATGTTAGAAACCTAGGAGGAAACTCCCAGATATGCTCAGAACTAGTTCAAAATGATGTGAAGATTACTGATCCTACAGACATTGCCAACATACTGGCTGACAGGTTCAGTGCAAACTCCCTCCCCAAAAGGAGAGATATCTATACCAAACGATTGCAGCCCCCAAACATCTCCAGCCCAAGTGAGAACTCCTCTCTCCAAAGCAAAAAACACAGCATCCATGGGACCTGATGGTGTCCTCGGCTGTGTGCTCCACGAACTCAATGAGGAATTAAACCCACAGCTAGGACAGCTGTTTAATCAAAGTCTTACCTCTGGATACGCACCCAGGAGTGGCGCACTGCAACTGTGGTCCCACTTCACAAAGGCGGTGCCTCCACCGACCCTGGAAATTACCGCCCATTAGCTTGACAAGCCTTATCTGCAAAGCCATGGAGAGGATCATAATGGACCTCATAAATAAAGACATAGGAATTTGCAGACTTTGGATCCAACCCAGTTTGGCTTTGTCAAAGGCAGATCATGCCTTTTAAACTTGGTTGACTTTTTCAAACAGTCACCAAAGCCATTGATGAGGGAAAGGCAGTCCATACAGCCTACCTCGATCTGGCTAAGGCCTTCGATACAATACCCCACTCAGGTATCATTGAAAAACTCATCAGCTTAAATGTTAACCCATATATCACAAGATGGGTTGCAAACTGGCTGAGTGACAGAACCCACAGGGTCAGAGTTGCTGGCGCCATGTCAGACTCAAAGCCTGTCACAAGTGGTGTCCCACAGGGCTCAGTCCTGGGCCCACTCTTGTTTGGCATCTACTTTTCCGAAGTACACGCAAACACATGAGGGTTATGGCTGACAAAGTTTGCAGATGACTGCAAACTGGGCGCCATAGTAGAAAACACATCTGACACAGATATCCTTCAGAAGGGTCTCACAGAAACAGATAACTGGTACCAGAGCCACGGCCTAAAGTTAAATGCCAAAAAATGCATAGTCATACCCTTCGGGAAAAACAAGGTTACCCCTAGCTACCAAATAGGTGGCAATCCACTGTGCACAGAAGAAGTTATCAGGGACCTGGGGACCCAGGTTGATAGTAGTCTGTCATTCGACACCCATGTAGCTAAAGTAGTTAGGAAGACCTTCTACATTGCCCACCTTATCATGAAGGGATTCTCATCTAGATCAAGGGAGGTCATAGTCTCCCTTTACTCATCACTCATCAGACCAATGATTGAGTACAATGCCCCATTCGGAATGTATCTGACCCGACACTTGCAGCAGCTGGAGAGGCCACAAAAGTTCCTCACCAAAAGGATAAAGGGTCTCAAAATCTGTCCTATGCTGCCCGACTGAAAGAACTCCAGCTCTATTCAGTCACTTACCGCTTGCTCAGAGGTGACCTTTGCCTAACATACAAGGCCATGTCAAACCCAGATTTGATGAATATGCTTCACCTCAACAAATCTAGATCCATCAGAGCCACAAGGGCGGGAGACTTAAACCTCGACACGGCTATTAATAGGACGTGCTGGAGGGATAGATTCATCACCCAAAGACTCCCTATGCTGTGGAACAAAATCCCGGTACATGTGAGGCAGAGCACCTCGCTGGCCTTGTTCAAGAGAAATCGTGACCAATGGATGGGAGATCGCAGATATACCCCAGGGATTACCTCAGTGTCATTGCTCGACAGAGGCACAGCAAAATAAGGGGTATAGTTCCCCATACTAAAGGGGTGGCGTAAGCCACAAAACGATGGGCTAGGCTTGTAAATGCCCTCGGGCAGAAAGCCTAGTATGAACCTATGAACCTATGAACCTAAAGGAATTGGCCAGATCAAGGTAGGCTGTATGAACCACCTTGCCTTCATCCACTGCTCTGGTGACTGACTCAAAGAAGTCGACCAAGTTGAGCAGTCATGACCTACACTTCACAAAACCAAACTGTGTGGGATCCATAATTTGGAGATTCCCTATATCCTTATTTATTAGGTCCATGATGATGCATTCCATAGCTTTGCATATCAGACTCGTCAGGCTAATGGGGTGATAGTTCCCACAGTCTGTAGTCACTCCTCCTTTGTGGAGAGGGATGACTGTAGCAGTGCGCTATTCAGTAGGGACAAAGCCTGAGGTGAGGCTGTGACTGAACAGGGTACACAGGTGAGGTCTCAGTTCACTCTGTAGTTCATGTAGAACACAACCAGTGATATTGTCAAGTCCCATAGAAGCTGTATTCTTGGCCTTGGACAGTGCTGTTTTAACCTGCGCAGCAGTAATACTGGGTGCATGGCAATCTACTGGTATTGTGATTGGTCCTTTGGGGGGTGAGAGGGTAAAGTTGGCACTGAATCTGTCAGCCAGTATATTGGAAACATCTGTTGGCTAAGTATAGGAGGTACCATTCTGCAGTAGCTCAGAGCAAGTATGGATATTGCCGTGGAGATTCTTTACATAACTATAGAATGCCTTGTGGTTGTCTTATTATCTGCTGCAATTCTGTTTTCATAGCTAGCTTTAGAGGATTTGATGAGGGATCACAAATTTTTGTTGAGGCTGATAAGGGAGTTTTTCCAGTCTTGGGACTACACCTTATTTCACATCAGTTTCCTCCTTCTGTTATAGAGTTTGTTCATGTTAGGGAACCACCAGACTGGCTTCCTTTTTTGGAGGAGAGCATCTTGGTTCTATTGGGTATGACGAGATCCATGCATTTGTGTATGTGTTTGTACAGTGCATTGGTGTATGATTCGGTGATCATTCTCTATTTGCATGGGTGCCATGAAGTTAGCCATCTCTGTTTCTAAGTCCCAAAGTTAGCTTTGAAGAAGTTTTTCATGGTGGTTACCTTTGCGCTGGTGGGTGTGGTGCGGATTTCCAAGGTGATTAGTTTGTGGTCGGATCTAACCAGGGAGGAGTTGACTATTGGTGTAGAGCAATGGTCTCACATGTTAGTAATGACCATGTCAAAGATATTGCTACCTCTAGTGGGGGTAAGAATGAGCTGGTCCAGGGCATTGGAAATGATGAATTCCAGGAATTGTTGGTCAAGTGTATTGGTACATGAATAGTTTTCCCATTTAATGTAGGGGTAGTTGAAGTCGCCCAGTATGAGAGTGTTAGGTTGGACCCTAATATTCTCCAGGTTGCTTAGGAATGTGGAGTGTGAGTATTGGGGCATGGTTGGGGACCTATAGCAGGCTACAACCTGAATCACTGTCTTGCACAATGTTAGCTGCACCCGAAGTATCTCTGATGCGTTATGTTGGGCCACCAGTCTGGAGGTGTGCGCATCCTTTATGAATATGGAAACACCACCTCCTTTGGAGCTTCGGTCCATGTTCTGGAGCTGAAAGGCGTGGAATGAGAATATATCAACCATAAGGCTACACTCCAATGGGGAAAGGGCATATACCCTTCCCTGGTATAACTTCAGTTTTGTCAATATTTTCTGTTTTGATATTTTTTGGGTTTTTTTATTTTGTTTTGTTGCTCTTTTCAATCAGTTGGTTATCAAGCTGTGGGGCCCAGTCACTTTCCATTTAATTACCACCTCACACATACAAACATACACACACCAATATACACATCAACACAGCCAAGCTCAGGTGTTGGGAGCATTCACAACTCCAGATACACTCATTGACATAATATGGTAATAACCTTTCTCACCACTGCCATGATTACTGAAAGAAAACTTATAAACTACTGTGTGGCAGAGCACAGTGGAACTTGGAATAACTACTTAGTAAGTTATTTAAAACACATCATACCCTACTAAGTAGCTGTTACCAGCTGTGCTCCATACTGCTATCTTGCTATACAGTGATTCACTAAGTGGCACTGTTGCAAACAGTACATAACAGTGCACTGCTCACGCTCATGTGCACAGTACATAGCAGGGCACTGTGCACACTGGTGCACTAGTAAATAGCAGTGCACTGTGCACACTGGTGCACATAGTACATAGTGCACTGTGCACACTGGTGTGCATAGTCTATAGCAGTGCACTGTCCACACTGAAGCACATAGTACATAGCAGTGCATCGTGTATACTGGTGCGTGTAGTACATAGCAGTGTACCACACACACTGGGGTACATATTACATAGCAGTGCACTGTGCACATTCAAAGACAGCAATTTTTTGCAAACCTCTTGTTATTGCAAAAAACAGGTCTATAAATCATGATAATAGCAGACGTGTATTAAACATACTGGGAAGAATGCATTTATGCAAAAATTGTATTTAACAACAACCTGTCCTTTTGTTGTTATTTTTTCAGTTTTGTTTTATAGTCTATGTCAAAGTGTAGAATGGATTTAAAATATGTTTTAGTTAAACAAGTGTTTTTGGGGGTATATACTGTTTGTATTTTGTGAATACAATTTGCAAAGTTTTTCTATCACTTTTATTGAGTAACACAAATATAGCAGATTTAGGGAATAGAACTGTTGACATAATAGATGCAAACAAACATTTAATAATGTCAGGAGTGTTACAGACAAAAACATTGACATGGTATTAAATAGATATGTTTATATCATCCTCTTTACCTGCCTGCTATATGAATAAAATTGTGTCCAAACTAACAGACCCATGTGTGCTATGGACTTGCATGTGTGTGTGTGTGTGTGTGTGTGTGTGCGTGCGTGCGTGCGTGTGTGTGTGTGTGTGTGTGTGTGTGTGTGTGTGTGTGTGTGTGTGTGTGTCTGTGCATTTGTGTCTGTGTGTGTCTATGTGCATGTCTGCATGAAAATTCACTGCTATTCTATAATATATATATATATATATATATATATATATATATATATATATATATATATATATATATATATATATATATATATATACATATATATATATAGGAGTGCTACAGAATCCTGAAAGTTCAAAATCCTGCAGACCAAAATCCTGAGACCAAAATCCTGAAAGTTCAAAATTCTGAAAACTCAAAATCCTGAAAACTCAAAATCCTGAAAACACACAGGATACCAACACTTACTATATTCCAGCACAAGTACATAGAGAAACAAATCAAACACAAACCATATTACTCTTCTCCAAGTATAAGCAGGGGGGCAAACCCCCCTACAACCCCCACCCCCCGCTACTTAAATATATCAACTCTGAGATTGCATTTAGTGTACTGAAGTGCAATCACGGAGTTGTTATATTTAAGTTGCAGGGGGTGTGGGGGTGCAGTGGGCCTTGCCCCCCTGCATATAGTTGAAGGGCAATATCCTGGACTTAAGGAATGCCTCACCTTGAATGAACAATTTTAAAGTGCTTCAGATTATTATAACTTTGGGGAAAATAGGCTTTTAGCAGTGCAGGATGTTATAGCATTTTTGTTACATTTCCCATGAAATACGTTTTAGGGGAATATTTCAACATGATCTTGTGAAATATATTCTCTTTATAGGAGATTTAAACTATAGGCTGAGATTCTTATCATATCCACAGGGTCTGTACTAATATCTTATTGGATTTTGTGAACTAAATAATAAGGAGGCAAGACAAAATGTTTTGCAAATTGAATAATTGTTACATCTCATGTTTATACAGTATCTACATGTGCAATATTGATTGAGTGCTGCTACTAGGTATATGAGGAAATAACCTGTGTCATGGCAACTGCCTGCTGTTACTATGTTATTAAGTAGACATGTTGTTTTTCTTGTATTTGGCTGAGCTTTCTGCAGTTTGAGACTGAAGTAACATTTTATTCTGCTTACACTGTTGTGTGGGTCTGAATGACAATAAAGGGAACATTTTATTCAGATATGCAAATGTAAAGCATTAACAGTTACATCAAAAATGCAAAAGCCATTTTAATTTGAAAAACCCTAATAACATTATTCTTAATAAAATACTATATATATATATATATATATATATATATATATATATATATATATATATATGTATATATATACATTAAAGACATTTGTTACTATTTTTAAGGTATATATAATCCTGGGTAAGACAATTTAGATACATGATATATTTGCCACTACATTCTCAAATGCATTTTACCTTTACTATAACTAATATGAATTGTGATTTTCATACTGCTGATAAGGTAAATTTTCTTTGCTCATAGTATGATAGAACAAATTAGCAAAATTCCTTCTTTTTCCTCCTTACAGATTTCCAAAGATGAATTAATAACATTGAATTTGAAGATGCCTGTTAAACTTCTTCATTTCATTAATTTGCTGTTAGTTGTTTCTTGATCCACTATAGACCATAATGATTGAGTTTGTTTCCTTTATTGTTAATATTTGCACTTACCTATAAAATATCAGGGTTATTTGACCATGCAAATCGAAGCCAAGCATTAATAATATGCCAGCAGCAAATATAGGTCTTAGCAGTTCCACATTGTACAGATGGCATTTGGCACAAGATTAAGGTTGAAAGCTTCCATTTCTGTGGTGCAGGGTTTGATTCTCTCAGCTTTCACTTATTTACTGCGTGAATTTTAGCAAGTCACTTAACCAAGCATTGCTCCTGGGTTGCCCTTGAAAAGTAACTGTGTGTCCAATGTGCCTCCCTGGTTAACAAACAGGTATCATTATTATTATTATTATTATTATTATTGTTATTTTTATATAAATAGGTCAGAGTTCACCTTATTCTTAGCATCATTACAAGTTTTGGGATGATGCAGAAGTGTAACACATCTAATAAACAAGTATTAATACCAGAAATTGTGTTTTCTTATGCAGATTGCTCAGGCAAGTATTTTTATTTTCCTTACAACCTTCAGATGCAGTAGCGCAATCATTTTTGCACAATTTTCCGCTCCCATAAGCTGTTCCTATATGCATCCCTTTATCCACCTGTTATACATTACCTAACCTCATTTCGGCTAATATTGACCCATGTTTAGGGACAGTGTGCAGAGTTTGTAGCTTACTCCTACCCCCTGTATGTCTACCAAATTGCCCCAGGGATGATATGTAATGGTCAATGTGGTTTACCATCTTCACTTCTGTATGTGACTCAGCCAGAGCCCTGCAATCGTACAGACAATGCTTTCTATGCTTCATTGGCCTCCATCAGATATCAGCCACAATCTTGCAGCCAAGCACATACATGCCCCCCACTCCCAAATGGGCATGCCCATCATCCTTGACTATGCCATCAAATGTCCGAGTCATTAATTGAATTTGGGTTGTCTAGCAAGGTCTTTATTCCTCTACACCACCAGGGGGCTAAGTTCGAGCATCGAAAAAAATTACAGTGAACGGCTAATAATAGAACGTTAAACATCAAAAGTTTAATGTACAGAAAAAGCTTAACAAAGAAAAATAATTCATCAAATGTCCATAGTTGGCCAATGATGTGCCCCCCCCCCCAACTAAATATACTAACTCCAAGATCACACTGCAGTGGGGAAAACAGCAAATTTATAAAAGGTTTCCTTCACTTACCTTATGCATGTCAGTACTTCCTGGTTGTTAGTCAACTAGAGCCATTCAGTGAATTATTATTCACTGTTAACCTTTTTCGATACATTAAACGTTCACCGTTTAATGTTCGATTAATAGCCATTCACTGTAATTGTTTTGATGCACAAACATAGACCCCCACCACCAGCAAACGAAAGCAGTGCAATCACTACTGATTCTACTGATTACTTAAATCTGGATATAATGGAAAAAAATTGACCCATATTTAACAAAACATTACATTTAAAAACATGGAAATCAGTTATTAATTGTAGATATCAAGTGACTGTAAAGTAGCTTGGGATCACCATTTCTTGAAAAGTTAAAACTCTCATATATTTATAAGTTTGTTTACAGCCAAATTAAAAGTATGAACTTAAAAAAATGAAGCATTAAATATATAAGTATTCTGTTGTTATGCTACAATTCAGGAATCCCTACTGGTAACTTCAATTTCTGTTAAAAGTGCCTTATGGCTGTTATTGTTTATATGTAACTTGTATGACATGTTTAACTATAATTTTTACTTGCATGGAGCTTTTCTCCCCGGGCCTCCGCTGTAAATGGACCTGTGTCCAGTCAGACAATCCTGGTAAACAAATGTAAAATAAAAATAAAATAAATAAAAAATAAATAAGTAAGATTATTTTTATTTTTCATCTAATACTTTATCATTGATAAACTATATTATTGTACACAATACTCAATGCAACATAAATATCTGCCATAGTCTTTTTAAGTCAACTCAAACAGCTAAACTTACCACCACCTTAACTTATCTCTTGCAGTTATGTCTTATCTATTGGTCTTTCACATTTGCTAAAATTATCTGAAAACTTGCATCTTAAAATATGGATAATACTAGCATATATAAGATCCTAAAATAATTTTAAAACTTATCTTAAGGAAAAAAAACATGAGAAAATTGAAGACACATAATTACAGTCATGCCATAAAAACTGAAATGTTACTTGATACTCCTAATTATAAACTGTAATTTAAAAAAACAGCTGAGAATTTCAAACGTTACTGCTACACAATTAAAGTATTTTCCAGAAAGTTTCACCTTCCGTTCTTCAAAGTGGGGAGAAGTCATTGTGCCTACCATACTTTATATATTTACATATACCAGTTCCAAAATACTTCAGTGTCAGACTATGAACCTATTCCACATTTCTCCCTTTTAGTTCCTCACTTCCAAGGATCACATTAATGTCTCTCAGAGTATAAGCAGGCATTATAAAGGTACCATAAAAATATGGTGCACATTAAAATATAGTTTTTTACTGAAAGATCTAGGGTTAGATTGAGCAGAATATATCAGAGAGAGAATAAGATTTTTTTTTATTATTTTTATTTTATTTTATTTACATTTGTTAAGCGGGAAATTCCAAGTGGATGCAGGTCCTTTTTCAGCGGAAGCCCGGGGAGAAAATCTCCACATCATGTACATGATAAATAGAGATGTAAAGTTGCAGTAATAGTAAACAACATTACAGGTTGCTGGCTTTAATACAATAACAAGATATTAATTATCAACAGTATATACAATAAATGTTGCAAGTTAAGATAGCTTCTTGTCATTTATAATATTAGTAACCAAGTTGTCAGGCAAGATTTTAAAGTATGTGAAGACAACTAGCTAATTCTGATTGTGGTTAGTAGTGGTAGTAGTATAGTTGGGTTAAGAGTCTAGGGGGGGTAACAGTGGGGGTGTTAGTCTTGATTAGAACAAGGACAAAGCTAGTACAAATTTAAGTGGAATTTGGGTACAGTCTTGAAAAGGTAGAGTAATTATAGAGGGTGGAAGATTGTTCCAAAGTTTAGATATGGTACAAGAAAACATGGCTTCTCCTGCTGAGTTTCTGGGTTTGATAATAGTGAGTTGATTTTTGTTGCTTGATCTTAGGGGCCGAGTGGAGTGATAGAGTTGGAGAAGAGTTTAAAGGAAGGGATGTTATGGGGGTGGTTAATACGTTTATGAGCTAGGGTGAGTTGATTAAAGTGAAGGAGTTGTGGGAGTTCTAGCCAGTTTAGTTTTTTAAGGGAGATGCAATGATGGCTGCGGTAGGAGGTTCCAGTGACAAATTTAGAAATGTTGTTGTAACAAGCCTCCAACTTGTGCAGGTCTGTCTGTCTAAGGTTGGCAAGTATGGGGGATGTATAGAGCAGGGTGGAGATTAGCTGGGAATTGGCTATGGAGATTCTAGCCGCCTTGGTTAGGAATTGACGGCTTCAATATAATGCACCAAGTTTCTTGTGAACTTTTTTTATTGTGAGTGACATGTGGGTGTCAGATCTAAGTTTGTTGTCTATTTCCACACTGAGTAATTTTGTGTGTTCTGACGGAGAGATGATGGTATTGTCTTTGGTGAGAATATTGAAGTGGGGGTGTTTTGAGTGGCTTTGGAAGGTTGGAACATGAGAAGTTTTGTCTTACTTGGGTTGAGTAGGAGCTGAGCATTGGATAGCCAACTTTCTACAGAAGAGAATGATTCCTGTGTGATTTGATGTAGTTCTGGTAGAGTGAGGGCAGAGCAGATGAGAGTAGAGTCATCTGCATACTGTATAAGAGATGCTTGTGTGGTGGCAGTATGTAGGTTGTTAGTGAAAAGTAAGAATAGCAGAGGGCCAAGGATAGACTCTTGGGGAACTCTGAGAGTAACTGGGAGGTGAGGTGATAAGTTATCGTCCCAGATTACTGATTGCTGGCATCCGTGTAGATAGCTGTGGAACCAGTTGCAGGCTGATTGTGAGAAGGAGAGGTTGGGGAGACTAGAGAGTACCATGTCAAAGGCCTTTGAGAGATCTAGAAATGCGGCAGTAGAGAAGAGGCCATTGTTTTTGTGATTAAGTATAGTGTTGCTAAAGTAGAGCAGAGCGGAGGTAGTGCTGTGATATGGCATGAAACCATGTTGGGTTTTGGAGAGGAGATTATTAGCTAGGAGGTAGTTGGAGACCTGGGTGTTGATACATTTTGCAAGTATCTTGGAGAGAGGGGAGAGGATAGCAATGGGGTGGTAATTGGAGAGGTCAGTGGAGGAGGTGCCTTTGTGGAGGAGGATGATGTGGGATATTTTCCATATTGAGGGAACATAGCCTTTTGTTATGGAACGGTTGATTACAATTGAAATTGGGTAGGCTAGTGTATCAGCTGCAATTTGCAAGTATTCAGATGGGAGGTTGTCAGCTGTGAGTTTGGTGGGTTTAAGTTTTGACAATAGTCTTTTTATGTTGGAGGTAGGTACTGAGGTGAAGAAGCAAAGAGGAGTGGGGGGTTTAGGGTTAGGAGTTGGGAGGCTGTTGTAGGGAACAGTTGTTTGTTTGGAGATGTTATAGTTTCAGTGAAGTGTTTGTTGAAGGATTAAGCAATACTGCTGGAGGAAGGAGGAATGGACGGCTGGGGGGTATCAACCTTCCTTGGGTGAAGGATAATGTTAATAGTGGACCAGAATTGCTTAGGGTTGTAGTTGGTAGAGTTTAAGATGGATTTATAGTAGAGGGATTTGTCTAATTTTATTTGCTTTTTGGCTCTATTGCGCAGTTCAAGGACTGATTGCCTATCTGAGTTATTTTTTGTTAGTCACCAGTGCTTCCAGGCCTTATCTCTGGATTTCATTAGGGTTCTGGTGGTCTTTTGTAACCATGGGGCACACCTAGATCTGACTTTGACATTTCTTACCGGAACATGGGTATTTAGGATGAAGAGGAATGTACTGTTGAAGAAGTGGATAGCCTCATCTAGGCTGAGGTATTTTAGTGGTGACCAGTTAATTTTTTGCAGGGAGGAGATGAAGGAGTTGGGGTTGAAGTTGGACTTGTTCCGTATTTGCCTGTGGGTAATGGGCTTGAGACTGTTTGTGTGGTGCCGAATTAGAAAAGTGGGGGAGTGGTCACTAAGACTGTCAGGTAAGCAGCCTGCTAGGTAAGAGTGAGGGGCTTTGTTGACTAGGATCCAGTCAAGTAAGGTATGATTGGGATTTTGTTGATTCGGGTAGGGGATTGGATGAGTTTAGTGAACTCACGGATATTAAGGTGAATGGTTGGGAGATTGTTATTACAGGATAGCCAGCTGATGTTAAAGTCACTGAGAATGATGGTTTCCTGGGGTAGAGATAGAGTAGCCCAGCTCAAGAGATTTTCTAGGGGTGTAATATTTTGCCCTGGTGGGAAATAGCATCCTATGATATTGATTGTTTTGTTTGGGTTTAGTTTGAGATTGGCATAAAGGATTTCTTCATTGTTGTGGTGAGGGGCAGATGTATTCATGAGTTGTTAACTGAGGTGGTATTTAAATATCAATGCTACACCACCTCCTTTTTTGGACACTCTGTCTATGTGAAGGATGTTTTATTCAGGTGGAAGTATTTCCTCACTTTTGATGTGAGGTTTGAGCCAGGTTTCAGTTAGGAATAGAATATCTGGGGAATATATGCTTATGCTGCCATGTAGTTCTTGGATTTTATTGCATTTGCTTCTGATGTTTAGGGACATTATAAGTAGGTCTGTTGTTTTTTTTTTGTTGGGTAGGAGTTGAGTTGTGCGGGGGTTGCTTGGACTAGGATTTGTAGTTGGGTTGGAGTTGGGAGGACCAGGGTTTGGATGGATGTCTCCAGCAAGGGCTAGTTTATAGAGGGTGTTTAGGATATGTTTTATATACATAGTAAATTGCTTATGGTATCTTAGGGATATTTTATTTTTGAGTGTGTTAGGTGTTTGGTAATGGAGTGTGTGTACTGGGAGGATGTTTTTGGTGGCAGGGGTTGTGTAGTTATAGTGTAAATGTTTGAGGAAGGGTGTTTAGAGAGTACAGTGGAAGTTGTTGGGACATGTGACTGTGGAGCCTTGGTAGGATGTAATGTGAGCTAGAACTACGCATGTTAAGATTGTTATTATATTAGGTAGTAGCATGATTGTGTTGAATGTTGGGGGAGATGGTGACTAGTGGTGTAGCCTAATTGGTGGTAATTAAGGGTGGGGTTAAGGCTAAGAATAAATGTAGAGATACTGGGGGTGGATGGGAATAGGTGGCAGGGAGGGGAGCGAAGTGAGAGTAGTGAACGGAGCAGGCTAGAACCCTGTCCCAGGCTAAAGATTGCAGGGTAAGTGTCTAAATAGCCTTAATTGTCTAAATCGCCAAATTGTTAGGAGTTATTAGAATCTAGTAGGGAAAAACAATCTATAGACCTGATTTCAGCTGTATCCTTTCTGGGTAGATACCTAGTTTGAATCAGACAAAAAGTAGCAGTTTAAGTACCTCTTTACCTCTATTTTAAGTGGGCAATTCCAGTGTATCTACTGGGTTACCTTTTTTCACCTAGAGCTTTATCTTAGTTTACTGATCACTAAAAAGAAAAAGTTTAACTGGGGAATGTATTTACAGCTGATGGGGTGGGGAGTAGCTGCTGTCCCTAGCTGTGAGTAGAACTAGTTATTTCTGCTTTAGACCAGGTGCTTTCTACAGTAGCAGGCTAAGAGGGAAACGTAGCTAGACACCTACAGTAACTTTTTTTTTTAAAGCCCTTGAGTCCTTGTGGCTGGTTTCTTCACTGCAGATGCGGTCAATGGTCAAGGATTCAGCAAGTGGGGGACTGAGAGAGAACCTGTTGGCAGGGACAGTGGTCACTAAATGAAAAGATGGAGACAAAAAGAATTATTACATTAAGGACTCTGAAAGGGGAATGAGAGAGAAGTGTTGTAAAAAGTAACTGAAATAATAAATTATCACCCAGGCAGGAAGGGTATTGGGTTTAAGAGTAGCAGCACATTATACTATTTACACAGGTACAAAGTGTTTAGTAAAAAAGGCACAGACAACTGTTATGCATTCGCATATGAAGCTCTTGACATAAAAAACACCTTACTTACTGTTATGTACCAGATAATTCAGGTAGCCCATGAATTTAAAGAGACACTTCTACCACAGATATAGCAGTAGCAAACTATCACAGCAGTTGTATATAACAGTACTTAAATATCACAACACAGACATTTACACATCTACACTGCTATTATATTTCTCATGGTACAGCAGTTAAAACAACTAAGGATCGCTCTGACTTGGCAGCAAAACAGGACTTTTAGCCGTAATATGGTGTTTTGTATTTAACTTATGCTTTCCTTCAGACTGAATCACAGAACACACAGTCACACTGCTTAGCATCTATTTTAACTAAAATGTATTTACTAAACAAAAGGGATGAGGAGTAGCAACCCAGTTTGATACTATAGCATCTGTAGGTGCTAGCAGCACAAAACACACTAAGCACCTAGTCAGACTGGAAAATGATACTTTGTAACATCATTTGCAAGCTTGTTTACCTGACACAAATAAGAAAATTAAAAAATATGTATATATCATATGAACATTTCCAAAAATATTATAGAAATATCAGTTACAGCACTTTATAGATAACAATGCAGCACTGGTTCATGCAAAAATTAAAATTCTAATCTCTTTTTCTCTCTTCTCTAATCTAAGGGTCATAAAATCTCAGAATATTTATAGGTGATTACTCTCTGGAAACTAAGGTTTTGCACAATAACTACTAATGGTACATTGACCTGGTTTAAGTCTCATATTCTATTGCAATATTCCAAAAAATATATATTGAGCCAGATAAATTAAATTTAAAATATAAACAACAGAAAATCTAAAGGTTTGTACAATGGTGCTGGTATTGCTTTAACTTATTTTATGGATTACTTTTTACTGCTGTATTAGAATAAAAATACCACAAAATCAGATACCTCACTGTTAGATTTACTTAGCATTAGCAATATAAAGTCTCAATCACAGGCTACTATGAAAAATTATTACAAACCATTATGACTACAGAACTACCACATTAAATAAAAAAATATATTAACTTACCTCATTGTGGTTCACATGTGGGTGAATTGCAAATTTGCACATTGTGAGACAGCAGGGCCTTCTTAGCGTGAGCAATACAGCTATAGGACCCTTAATGAATTCCCAGGAAAGACTATATATTTCTCATGGAAGTAGGGCCTTTTTAGCATGAGCCATACAGCTCATGTTAGGCTCTTTAATGAATTCCCAGGAAAGACTATAAAATAATTGCTCATAAATGTTGTAAACAGATTAAAGCATCTGAAACCAGGATTCATTTGCTATGTTCAAAGAGAAGTTGATTTGGGGGGAGACAAATTCAAGACAATGTCAAGATAACCTAAGAAAAAGTTTTTGACATTATTTAAAACATACTAATTTAGTTCTAAATTATATGAAATTCCACAATAGTTTGAAGAATCCATATTTGTTAAACACTAATGCTTCTCAGCATTTAAAATAAGATCATACATATTTCCCTATTTTTCTATCAGTAGAGTTATTGAAGAAGCTGGATCAGTGATGCACAGGACTAAGACCCTGACTGTAGCCCAGGAGACAGCTCATACACTTAATTGGAAAAACAGGGACCACCAGCATTCATATCCAAAAGGAGATGGAGCATGTTGGGTGGTCTTCATTGACCTCTGCTTGAGGTTGAAAATCAGAAGGAATCCTGGGCTGTGGAACAAGAGAGAGCCAAGTAAATATGGCTGCACTGTAAGACCAGGCCAGAACAGGTACTCAGGTCACTCCCCACTGACCACCCAGCCTGATGTGTATAGATCAATAGGCATAGATATAGATATAAGTACAAATATAGATATAGGTATAGATATATAAATTAGATATAGACATAGGTACAGAGATATAGAGATATAGATATATAGATATAGATATAAATACATAGATTAGATATAGATATATGGATTAGATATAGATTAAATATAGATAGAGATAGCTACAGATAAATAGATATAGATATAAATATAGATATATAGATATACAGGACCCTATCAGAAGTTTGAGTTTTCAGAAACTTGAAATTGATATGGTTGAGACCATATGATTGATTTTCCAGAAACGTGAAGATTTTGAGTGGAGATTGCGGTAAAGTGAGGATAAGGAAATTTACCCTTTTCCAGAATAAAGTGCAATCTCAGACTTAGTATATATAATATGCAATGGGGGTTGGGGGAACAGCACCCCTCATGGGGGTGCAGGGGTGCTTGTCCTCCTGTAGAAATGCAGAAAAAGGTAGATTGTTCTTTTTTTCTGAATTTTGAGTTTTCAGAAAGTCATATCATCTTGTCAATATGAATTTTGAGTTTCTGAAACCTGGAGCTTCTGACACAGGCCCAAATACCAAATATAGCTATAGAGATATATATTTATATATCAACATGCTGCTGTACAACGTTCGGCCTAAGAAAAGCCTGGACAACTGCAGAATGATGGCGACACTCCCAGTAGGCCAACAATCACTTCTAGTAATGACAGAACAGCAAACCAGAGAAGCAAGTGTAACTTATATGTAAATTCTACTCAATGAAGGTTGTCTAAACAAAAAGCTAAACTCCCTGGATGCACTTCTTACACAGGGGCATGTTGACATCTATGCAGTTACTAAAACATAGTTCAAAGCTGTGGAATCCACCCTGGCAATACAAGGGTATAATGCCTTCCACATATTTAGACCTGCTATTGTACAAAAAGGGATAACAGGTGGAAGCAAATCAATCTATATAAAAAGTAAGCACACCTCATGGATGATGAAACAATATGGCACTCTTGATTTACTCCATGTCAAACTAACTTTAGGTACTTCCCATACCAGATCATTACTAGCTATAGGTCCTTATTTATGACTCAGGGTGACAGCAGCACATACCTGAATGTGCTAGAGTCACTCACCATTCAGCACAACACCATATTCATGGATGATTTCAGCTGTCCCACCAGAAACTGAGATACATATACAAGCACTAATAGGCAGGCTCAAAGATTCCTGGATTTTGCCAATACAAACACCTCAGAACAGCTTTTCTACATATATGCTAGCAGAGCAAATATTCTGGATCTGATACTCACAAATATGAGGGAATGTTGCACCCCCCTCCCCTTGTGTATTGTCCTAAATGGTGAGAGCAGATCACAAAGCGGTCACCCTTCAAATTAATATTAAGCCTGAACACCCAGAAAATCTCAGAAACTTTAAGAACTCCTCCAAGGCTATTTATCTCCTATTAAGCAATGGCATAGCTAAATTCCAACCCATGCCAAACTCAGATAATACTGTGGCCTATGCAGAAGTGTTTATAGAAATCCTGTACAAGCATATAAATAACTACATAGAAACAGCAGTACCAAACCAAAATAAACTTAGGACAAACTCCAAAAGCAAGCATCTTGGTGGACTCCAGTATAAATAGGTTGTACAACAAAAGAAAGCAAATTATGTCCAAAAATAGGAAGGGTGATGGTCAACAGGCAAAAAAAAAACCCTCATCAGTCTCAACAAGCAACTCATTGTACTAAATACAAAAGAAGACTTGGCTCACATAATGTCTTGAAACACCACAGTTGTTCTTTATTAATGAATTATTTTTTAGAAGAACAGATTCAGACCAAAGTTGATACAAAAGCTGTTTTAATGTCCAAAAACAGTACATTAAAAATATATAGAAGATGGTTCTCTAAATATTATTTAAAAATATGGAGAGGGGTAGTTTCTATCCAAAAGCATAACAATCAACCCAACAAATCAAGGTAATGGAAAGTCTCTCCCAAGAAGAAAAGCACTTCCACAGCCCAAAGGTTAACAAACCATTTAATCCAAATTTAAAAAGGCAATTCAAAGTTAAGCACTTTCATCCTCATATACATTGGGACTCGTCAGAAATTTTGATAAAAGGCCTATGGCATTCAAGTGATCTTTTAACACTATGCTCACATCCTTTGACAAAAAGCTTAACATGTGGCACAGTTTTCAAACAGACAATGTATTTTTGACTAAATGCATTAAACGGGAAAGAGTACTGAAGGGTCCTCAGGTTTACAAATTTTCAAACGGACTTGGCTGTGGGAGCAATGAATATTTTGAACTTATTAATATGTTTGACTAACATTTCCTTGAATTGATGCAGTTTATTATAAAATGGAACAATCCCCAGATAAAAGGATTGTTTGATTAACTTAGTGCTAAATAACAATATTGCCAGTGATGTATTATTTGAGCATAGCTTTGGTAAATAAAACAATATTTTTAGAAAGGTTGAACAACAGGTGAATATTAACCTTAAGAAAGAACAAAATAAATTAATGATGGATGAAGCTGACTACTCCCATCACAAGGCTTACCCCTTATCTAAATGATTCAACAACATGGAACATATTGAATCTAATATTGTACAAGATGAACAGGTTAGGGGGAATCTGCTTTTCAGTTAACTATTGCTCAAAGTCCCACCCCAGGAAATGATGGGAAGATGGAGACTTGCTCTAAGTTTGAAAAAACTACCCACCATTAAGAAGATCAGAAAAATCAGGTAGAAACTACAACAATAACCACATTGTAAATGATACCATCCCCAATGAAGTTTTTTTTTAGCCCACCTCAGGATGTATTAGGGAGAGGGAACAACACTGGGGAGGGGGGGAACAATTGGAACCAATAAGGGTTCCTAGGGCTAATTAAACCTCAGATGAAAAGATAAAGGTGACACAGGGAGGTATTGTGAATTCATTTAAGGGGTTCAACATTTTTAATTATATTAATTTGGAAAATTCTATTTGTCATTTTAAATGTTTTATTAAGAGGTGAAAATTTCTCCCAGTCCGTTTTATGAACTTACCTTATGCTTTGATAGAATTAAAATTATTCACAAGGAAATTAAATTTACAATTCATTCATAATGCCTCTGCCACATCTGAGAACACCACTTCAAGGTACCCAATCAGCTTTAAAAGAAAGAGCACCTACAACCCCCAGCCCCTCTAAATCCTACTCTGGCTATTTTTAAAAAAAGTTTGTGAAAGGGAATTTTATGAATTAAAGGAGATGCAGAATTTTATACATCATAATTTATCCAAAGACGAATGGAAATTGCTTTATGAACTTAGGGAAAATTTTAATTTGAGGATTATGAAGCCAGGCAAGGGTGGAGGATTGTTATAGTGGACAAGATTGATTATATAAATCAGACATATAAATCAAATTTCCAATATGCTTTACAATACTGATAAATATACTAGTGATTCTATAAACGAGATGCACATAGCATACAGGAAGATCGATCTATTTTTAGAAGTTTGGGTTTTACATGGTGTAATTTCACCAGAATTATTTAATTTTTCACATAACACACATCCTTCCATTCTGGTGATTTGTGGGGTGCCCAAAGTCCACAAGGATATTATATCACCTCCATGTAGATTGATAGTCTGAATGCAAAATTCCAAGACTTGTACTTTACCTATCTTTGTGGACCAGATTTTGCAGGGGTCTTTAAACAATGCTAAACACATTATAAGGGAGTCTTAGGATATTCGTTTGAAAATCCAACCATAGTTTTTGATGCACACTACAGTTTTTTTTCTACAACTGATGTTGCAGATTTATTTATTAGCATCCCTCATAAGGATGGACTTGACTTATTTCATTCAGCTATTGTCAGACATTCTGACCTTGATGACAGTTTGATTAAATTCAGAGTAGAAGTTTATGAATTTTATTTTGTCTAACAATTTCATCTTGTTTGAAGATGAATTCTTCCACCAGATTAGAAGCGTTGCTAAGGGGGACAGTTGTGCCCCCATATATGTGAACCTGGTTGTGTATAGCTGGGAAACAACTTGTGCTTAGGTCAGATTACCATAAGTATTGTCATATATATTTCCGCTCTTTGGATGATATATTCATCTTATGGAAGGATGCCAACTGGATTCCAGAAGAATTTGTGACATATATTAACAACACTACATTTTTTCTCAGGTTTACCCACACATATTAAAGAGACAGACTGAATGTTTTAGATGTGACTATTTTTAAGAACTATGAGAAAGGCTGCTTTCGCTACAGAATTTATTAAAAAAACATCTTTTCTCCACTTGCTATCTGGATTTTCATAGCTGCCATCCATATTTTTGTAAGAAAAACATCTTTAAGGGACAACTAGTAAAAGCAGTGAGGGAATGCTCTGACCATGACTTTTTTTTGTCCAAAGTTAAAATAATTTTTGTTATGTTTTTGGATAGAAACTAGCTCCCCACATTTTTAAATAATATTAAGAGAAGCATCTTCTATGTATTTTTAATGCACAGTTTTTGGACATTAAACTAACTTTTGTATCAACGTCGGTCTGAGCCCGTTCTTCTAAAAAAGGAATGCATTACTAAGGAATAACTGTGGGTGTCTGAAGATGCTGCGTGAGACAAGTCTTCTTTTGTATTAGGATTTGGTTGGAATATTGGCAGGCTGCACAGTCACACACTTGGCTTCCTTTTTGTTTATTGATTAACTCAGGGGATAAATCAATTCCTCCAAAGCCAACTTTGAGGCAAAAATAGCCTCCCAGATTAAGAACAGCAATAAGGAAGTTTTCAGTTAGGTACAAAACCTTAAGGGGACATCCACCAGTGTGCTGAACTAACAGTAAATGGAACTTAAAAATTAAAACAAACTGAAATAAATGAAACAAAATCCACGTCAGCAGTTTGCTGCTGGTTCTGCTGACGTGGATTTTGTTTCATTCATTTCAGTAAATGGAACTTCTTATACCACACCAGAGGATATACTAAATTCTCTGGCTGATCAATTTAGCTCCAGTTTCACCCCATATCACTGTCCAGTTACCCCCCCATGAAATACCATCTCCATTTCTGTTCCAGCTTTCAGTAAAGAACGCATCCTCATTTGCACTTACCAAAGCTAAAAACACCACATCAATGAGTCCTGATAATATCCCAAAATGCCTCCTAAATTGCTTGAAACACAATCTGTCAGCCCCCCCCCTAGAATCTCTAATCAGCCACAGCCTCCAGAGAGGCTTCATCCCTAGGTTATGGAAGAATGCAACTGTCATCCCTTTATACAAAGGAAGGCCATAAACAGACCAAGGGAACTACAAACCTATAAGACTGACTAGCCTTCTATGCAAGGCTAAATAAAAATATCATGGAGCTGATAAAGACTTGGGAAATCTTCAAATTGAAAGACTGGTTTCAACAAGGGCAAGTCATGCCTACTAAATTTGGTGGAATTTTTGTCGGAGAAGGTGACTTACACCCATGGACAAGGGCAAAATGATGCAAACTGCCTACATCAACCTGGCAAAGGCATTTGGCACAATACCTCACTTAGGTATTATAGACAAACTCACAAATATAGGCATAAATCCCTTTGACACCCAAAGGATAGCCAAATGGCTCACAGAGAGGACACATGATGTTAGGACAGAGGAATCCACCTCCACCTAGAGGCCTTTTACTAGTGGTCACCAACAAGGCTACTGTTCAGAATATATATCTCTGAAGTCAAGACAAATGTAAAAAGCCTTTGGCTCAGCAGATTTGCTGACAACTACAAGCTGGATACAATCATTGAATCCCCAAAAGATTTATATAGACAGATAGACAACTAACTGGTGTCAAAGCCATAGACTAAATCACAACCAAAAAAATACATAATTATACCTTTTGGGAAGACAACTGTGCCTGCAAATTTCAGCACTGATAACACTTCCCTAAGAGTGGACCCAGTGGTAAGCAACTTGATAACTCAGATTGACTGTCACCTGAACTTTGATCACCATGTATCTGCGGTGGTGAGAAAATCCTTCTACATGGCACAATTTATAAGTAAGGAGATATTATACAAATCTAAGGAGATCATAGTACCAGTATACTTAGCTCTCAATAGACCAATAATCAAGTACAATGCACACTCCGGCATGTACCTGACCAGGCATCTGAAATAGCTGGAGCAGTCGCAGAGGTTCCTCACAAAGGAATACAGCATTTAAGTACCATGCCCTGTGAGAACTTCCTCAAAGCCCTGTCCCTGTACTCGGTCTCCTACAGACTACTGAGAGGCAATCTATGCCTAACCTACAAGGCATTCTCCAGTCCAGCCCTATTGGATCTGCTACACATTCAGAAAAAACAGCACCAGAACTACCCATATCTAAGGATCTAAACCTTGTCTGTGATATAAACAAATCATGTTGAAGAGACAGGTATGTATTTCAGAGATACCTCTCCTCTGGAACAGACTCATCATTCATGTGAAACAGAGCTCTTCCTTAAGACTATTCAAATGTAATTTAGATCAATTAATGGGAAATCATAAATTTATCCCTGGCTTGTCACCTGTATCCCTTATGGACAGGAGCATCTTGTAAATGTCTTAAGGCAGAGGCATATAGCAAAGCCATTCAAGTCCATGGGTATTGATAATTGAGAAAACTGGGACATGAACGACTAGGCTTAAAAAGACTCTACCTCCTATGATCCTACACAATGGGCCAACTGAGCAGTAGGAGAGAGGGCTGATGGTGAGATGAAAATTCATGCATGATAATTATGTGAAGGAAATCATGGGTATGGATTTTTTTTCTCAGCTATCCTCACTAAACAAATGTAAGCCTTTTCTGGATAGTTTTTTGCATGGATGTTTTTATGTTAAATGTTTTATATGCTGAAAAGAGTCTTAAGATGCAGCATGTGGCTTTCATTACACTTCTGAGATGTTTTGATGTAATAAATGGTACTTCATGTCACTTCTGAGCATTTCTTATGAACAATATGGTTATAAACTTACTACTGTTTTTTCATTTTGTTGTCAAACAAGATAATTGCATGTAAGCATTTGGTGCTTTTTAATTGTCTGTAGATAAACCAGTGCCTGCAAGTATGTCAACTGCACGGCTCCAAAAGACCTTATAGCAGTAAAAAATTATGAGCCAGCAGACTGTAGCATAAATTGCTGTATTTATTAATTCAAAAGCATGAAAAGAAGACAAAATAGACCAGTTTTGGCTGTAAAAATATAAAGCCTTCTTCAGTGCAGTAGAAACATGTTCACTTCATCTCCCTTATATAGTTTACCAATGAATGAAGCTTGCCACTTGACTAATTAATTATTCAATTAAATAAACCACTTAAAGGTATTCATTAAGATATGGTGAAAACAGTGCCCCCAGTCTGATAATTTATTTTTTCTCCTTGTTATTTAATATTTGATGCCAACCTGATTTATTGGTTCTCTGTCCAATGATTCTGTCAATCACAGTAAAAATAAAAGATGCATTTTTATGTACCACAGTATGTTCATACAGGACATTTGTAAGTTTCTTGTGCCTGATGTCACTCAGAATTTCAGATATTCTGAATTTTAAAGGCCTGGATCTTTGTCCCACATAAACCGCAGAGCAGCTACAGGTAGCCAAATATATCACCTAGTCAGTCTGACAGTTAAGCAAAAATGAAAATGTCAAATACTTGCCCAGTGTTTTTGTGCTGAAATGGCATGTATTCATCACTCTTCTGCAGTGAGTGCAATGGCCACAGGGAAAACATCCCTTGAGATGGTCCACCACCAAAGTGGTTAGTATAGGGTCACCTTTACTTCTCCAACCATGTTTGTAATGATTTAAGAATGAACCAAAATTCCTGCCTCTTCTGAAAGAAAATTGGCATCTATCATCCAGAAACTCACTTAATTTGTTATCTGCCAAAAGTATATTCCAATGTCTGCGGACACTGTTGAGTAGGACATCAGTATTTCTACCATATGTAGTGACTAGTCTGATGGTTGAATTCTTGTTCTTAGTCTTATCCCTACATGTTAAGAGATCTTGCTTATTACAATTAGCCAGACAATGCCTGGCCTGAAAGATATTTCCAGTTTTGTATCCTCTATTCCTGAATCTGGTAGCAAGATCTTCTTGATATACCTCATAAGTAGCATCATTTAAGCATAATTGTTTCATTCGTAAAAAGTTGTGATTTGGGGGTGTTTCTGCATATATGTGGAGGATGAAAACTGGTAGCATGGAGAAGTGAATTAGTGAATTAGTGAATTAGTCTTATCCCTACATGTTAAGAGATCTTGCCTATTATGATTAGCACCCAATGTCTGGCCTGAAAGATATTTCCGGTTTTGTATCCTCCTGCATCTGGTAGTAAGATCTTCTTGATAATACCTCATAAGTAGCATAATTTGAGGATATACATTTCATTCACAAAAATTGTGATTCGGGGATGTTTCTGCATATATGTAGAGGATGAAAACTGGTAGCATGGAGAAGTGAATTGTATTGGGGGTATTTACGATATACTTCAGATGTTAGAGTATGGTCATCATTCCTGCTTACTGTGACATCTAAAAAGGTGATCTTATTGGTGTCATAAGTGACAGTAAATGGAATACCCCATCTGCTGCCATTTAGATATTTAGCAAACTCCATAATGTATTCCAGGTCTGATCTTCATATATATCTATATCTATATATATATATATATATATATATATATATATATATATATATATATATATATATATATATACAGAAGAGCAGGGGCTAACATTGTCCACACTTGACATATTCATATTTGGATTGGTACATGAACATAGTTTCAACACAATCACTGGATCAGATTTAGGCATTTCTTTGATTATTCTAACAGTAAGATTCATATTTCCAACCTCTGGTGTTAAAATAAGGGGACAAACAGCATTTTTGTTTTTTATTAACCACCAATGGATCTTGCTAACCTGCTACAAGGTCTGTCCTCAGATAGGGATGATTTGGCAATATAGCAAATCAAAATGGGCCGGAGGATGTGGCCCTAGAAAATACTTGTGAGGTACAGTTTCTCAAACTGAATAAAAGTATGAGGTCCCTTCGGACTAACATTTGGCATTCCAAGTTTTTCAAGGCATATATAACTAAGGGTATCACACCACGGGTATTAAGGGTACATATACAGCCATTGGTTCCAAATATTGACACCACTCTCACAGAACAATGGACCGAGGCTCAACAAAGAGCCTCTATGAGCTTTGTTGAAATCTTAACCTCTCACTATGAGAGAACAATTGACAAAGACATATTAGAAATCACACAAATGTGTGCGGATATTCAGAAATTTGAAGGACAGGAACCTTACAGCACCTGTCTTAAAAAACCTAGTCAGGATCTGATAACTTTAGAGCAGCAATTAATGGACAGAAAAATAAAAAAAAATTCACAGGGACTTAGCCAATTATGGGGGGAGGGGTCATCCCTTTTCAAGCAACAGGCATGTGAGGTTTGAGCAAACACACAGAAAGGTGGCCAAAAGGAAAAGACCCAGATCCATCCACAAAAAGCCAGTTATGATACCTCTGGCTAGGAATCCTCATCAGGTTTTGAGCCTGATGCACAGCATGCCCCAGAATCTCCAGCCTCAAAACGAAGTAATACCTCTATCCCTTTAGGAGTAGGCAAAGGAGGGGGGGCAGGAAACATCACAAAAGTGGACAACATGGAAGGATTGTTGAAATTCATGGTACAGAAATAACAGAGAACAATGTAAACATATCATCCAGTCCTTTGTCACCCACCCAAATAAAAATTCTTAATAAAGGTCTTAATTTTATACCTGGCTTTTATGTGTCTGAAGATACATTTGCACAAGATATAACTGCATTTTGTAGATGGCTTAATCTCAGATTATTTTTCCAAACAGCAACTAATTCTGAATTGCAGGATGGTTTCAAATACCGCAAATATAATTGTATGCCACCAATGCATCATGCATCACAATGTGTTAATGTTTCAGAATTGCATTCTCAAAGACCTACATTTCAATTTTAGCAAATTCCGTGCCAAATCAAACAATCTCTCAAAGATCAAAATGGATGCAATCCATGAACTTGAAACTAGCCATGATTTGGCAATATTGTCTGCAGATAAGGGTGGTGCAGTGGTGGTACAGGATTGGACCCTATATAATATGGAAGTTATGAGACAGCTAGCTGATAATAGCTATTATACTCACATAGAATTGGACCCAACTCCTGGTTTCAAGAAACAAATAGACCAGTTTCTAAAATCAACCAAAAATGAGGGAATTATCATGGACAACACACTACACCACCTGTCAGTGCCTGACCCATCTTGCCCATACATATATTTTTTACCCAAAATACACAAGAATCTGGAGAATCCACCTGGTAGACCCATAGTTTCAGGTAGGGGTTCACCCACGGAACCATTATCCCAGTTCTTGACACAGTATCTAGAACCACTTCTAAAATGGGTTTGGGCCAGCATTCAAGACACAACGGAATTCCTTAAACTTATCTCAGACATGCAGCTTGAGCCTGGGTGGTTATTTTGCACCCTGGATGTTTCTTCATTGTATACCAACATTCTTCACTGGTGGGGCTTAAAGCATTGGAATACTGGTTATATAAATCAGAGCTATATCAACCGGGTTTTAGCACCTTTTTACTTTGCCTGGCTGAACACATTCTTACGAAATATTTATTTTATTACCAAAATAAATGCTACCTACAAATACAAGGCACTGCCATGGGTGCTTCATTTTCTCCCATATATGCTGATTTATTTATAGTCCACATTGAGGAACAGCTCATCTATGATAACTCACACAACATCTATCTAGATGAGATCGATATTTGGAGAAGATACTTGGATGACTGCTGGTTAGTATGGAGATCAGACCCGGAATACTTTATGGAGTTTGTTGAATATCCAAATGGCAACAGATGGGGTATTCAGTTTACTGTCACTTATGACACCAATAAGATCGCCTTTTTAGATGTCACAGTAAGCAGGAATGATGACCATACTCTAACATCTGAAGTATATCGTAAATACCCCCAATACAATTCACTTCTCCATGCTACCAGTTTTCATCCTTTACATATATGCAGAAACATCCCCAAATCACAATTTTTGTGAATGAAATGTATATCCTCAAATGATGCTACTTATGAGGTATTATCAAGAATATCTTACTACCAGATGCAGGAGGATACAAAACCGGAAATATCTTTCAGGCCAGACATTGGGTGCTAATCATAATAGGCAAGATCTCTTAACATGTAGGGATAAGACTAAGAACAAGAATTCAACCATCAGACTAGTCACTACATATGGTAGAAATACTGATGTCCTACTCAACTGTGTCTGCAGACATTGGAATATATTGTGGCAGGCAGCAAATTGAGTTTCTAGATGATAGAGGTCAATTTTCGTTCAGAAGAGACAGGCATTTGGGTTAATTCTTAAATTATTACAAACATGGTTGGAGAAGTAAAAGTGACCCTATACAAACCACTTTGAAGGGGGACAGCTCAAGGGTTGTTTTCCCTATGGCCATTGCACTCACTGCACAAGGGTGATGAAGACATGCCAGTTCAGCAGCAAAAATACTGGGCAAGTACTTGACATGTTCTTTTTTGCTAATCGTCAGACTGACTGGGTGATATATTTGGCTACCTGTAGCTGCTCTGCGTTTTATGTGGGACAAACATCCAGGCCTATAAAATTCAGAATATCTGAACATCTGAGTGACATCAGGCACAAGAAACTTACAAATGCCCTATATAAACATACTGTGGTACATTAAAATGCATCTTTTATTTTTACTGTGATTGGCAGCATCATTGGACAGAGAAGCAATAAATCAGGTTGGCATCAAATATTAAATAACAAGGAGAAAAAATGGATTATCAAACTGGGGGCACTGTTTTCACCAGGTCTTAATGAATACCTTTAAGTGGTTTGTTTAACTGAATAATTAATTAATCAAGTGGTAAGCTTCATTCATTGGTAAACTATATAAGGGAGACAAGTGGAGTACCTCAGAGTTCAGTCCTGGGACCGCTCTTGTTTGGCATCTACTTCTCTGATGTATAGGTCAACACTAAGGGACTCTGGCTAACAAAGTTTGCAGATGACTGCAAACTGGTATTATTGAATCCCCAAATGATGTGGATATTCTACAAAAGGGCCTTACAGAAACAGATGCTTGGTGCCAGAGCCATGGGCTCAAGCTTAATGCCAAGAAATGTATAGTTATCCCCTTTGGGAAAAACCATGTACCCATGAATTACCACATAGGTGGCAGTACACTAAACACCGAAAGTGTGATGAGAGACTTAGGGACACAGTTGGACAGTGGTCTCACATTTGATAACCACATTGCCACAACAGTCAGGAAATCCTTCTGTGTGGCACACCTCATCACTAAGGGCTTTTCATCCAGAAAAAAATGAGGTCATTGTCCCACTGGACTCATCCCTCATTGGACCCATTATAGAGTACAGCACACTGTTTGGTATGCATCTCACAAGACATCTGCAACAGCTGGAAAGGCCGCAGGAATACCTGACTAAAAGAATCACAGGCCTAAAACAGATGCCCTATTTCATGTCTAAAAAAACTCCAGCTATACTCTGTGGCATATCGTCTACTCAGAGGCAATCTCTGCTTAACATACAAGGCCATGTCAAACCCTGAGCTGTTGGACATGCTCCACTTAAAGAAATCTCAATCCCTCAGAGCCACATGCTCCAGGGATCTAAACCTTGTCGTCACAATGAACAAAACATGCTGGAGGGATAGGTTCCTGACCCAGAGACTCCCCATACTCTGGAATAGACTGCCCATACATGTCAAGCAGAGTGCTTCTTTGGCCCATTTCAAAAGGAACCTTAACGATTGGATGGGAGATAGGAAATTCACCCCAAGGATCACATCAGTAGCCCTGCTAGACAGGGGTCCAGGGAAGCAAATATTGTGGGAAGAAATATCCAGGGAATTGTTATGGGTAGGCTTATATAGGTCCTAGGGCCGATAGCCTAGTACCAACCTATTAACCTATGTTTCTATTGCACTGAAGAAGGCTTTGTATTTTCACAGCCAAAACCGGTCTGTTTTGTCTTCTTTTCATGCTTTTGAGCTAATAAATACAACAATATATGCTACAGTCTGCTGGCTCACAATTTTTTACTGTTTTTTAATTGTCCCCATCTCAGCATCGCTCTGTCAGAAAGTGAATTAACTTTGCATGGAAAATTTTATATGTATATATATATATATATATATATATATATATATATATATATATATATATATATATATATATATATATATATATATATATATATATATATATATATATATATTGTGATTCTGCTCAACATAGCTGACAAGAAAGTTGCACTGAACCACTGTTCCTCTCTAAACTTTCCCATTCAAGAAAGTATACCCCTCTCAGGTCAAATGTCAGGCCAGGGTAACAAAAAGAATAAGAACATATAGAACATCAGTAGTTGTCTTTTCATTAAATAAACAAAACTGCTATTTGTGGTACCTAATTTTGTGTCCTTGAAAAAAGTATTTTAAAAAAGAAACCACAATGAGAAAAGGAGGGAGAAAACCACTGCCCACCAAAAAAACAAAAGCAGAAACTGCTACAACAAACATGAAAACAAAATGCATTGCTGAGTACCAAAACGAGAGTAATATGTAATTAAATCACAAAGACTTTATTGGCCAAAAAAAATAAAATAAAACATAAGAAAACATAAAATGCATTAACTAAATCACCATGTTTTTCATCTTAAAATCTTGGACTTCTTCAGATGCAGAAATACAAGTCCCCTAATGCATTTAACACACACACAAATTGCCTCCAAATTTCAAATTGAGTCACTAATCATGTTGTAAGAATAATTAAATAATTTACAGAACTAAAAACACAATTACATATAGGGAATTCCATTGCTAAATACTGATCCACACTAATAAAAATTGTTTAATTATTTTTACGATTGTTGGCTTAATTTGAAGTTTGGAGGGAATTTGTATGAATTTAAGGTATTGTGTGACTTGTGTTTCTGCATCTGAAGAAGTCCAAGATTTTAGGACGAAAAACATGGTGATTTAGTTAATACATTTTATCTTTTAGTTTTTAGCTTTTGTCCAATAAAGTCTTTGTGATTTAACTACATATTACTTTCAGTTATTGATACTCAGCAGTGCCCTTTCCTTTCTTGTTTGTCATAGTATTTTAAAAAAGAGGTGAGAACTTAACTCAGGGAAAATCATTACATCTGATTTATCACTTATAAAAAGGCATTCAGCATCACGTGTCTACAGGGTTTTACTACTAAAATCAACATCTTGCAAACAAGAGTAGATGACCTTCAAATCAACTTCTAGAACATTGTGATTTATTTTAAAATCTAGTTAATACACATGAAGATAAACCAAAAGGCATGGAAATATCACTAAATAACATAGATGAAGTCTTAAAGCAAGAGGAAATGTAGAAGGAGATATTCTGAATATCTTATCAATCCCAAATGTAACAGCTCTACAGGAAGGACTGTCTTATGGGATTCAAATGCCTCAAAATCATTACTTAAAAAAATAAACTTCAGCTATAATGAAATCCATAGTAGTTCTGTTTATTTATTCCTCAGTCATGAATTCAAAAACAGCTTGAAGCATCACTTTAGTGAACAGTGGAAATATTATAGTCAGATAATATTATGACTTTGGCACCTATACAATGATGAAACTAAAGGCTGATGGCACTTTATAAAGGTTTTAAAAAGAAAATCACTTAAAAAGAATTTATTGTTTACTGCATGACTGAAAATTCATTTCACAGCAGAACAGAGTTTTTAATACATTATGACCAGGATTCAGAAGCAGCCCAGACAAAATGGTAAGCTTGTCATAAAAAGGGCCCTTGAACTCAATCATGGAAACCAGTGATTCAGAGACGTAGTGGTTCTAATTAAGAAATACCCCTTTATCAGCTAATTTACATGCATCTAAATTGCTCTGTGATTATCGCAAGTGCTAACAAGCACTTTGCTCTGGAAATTACCTTCAGCAGCCCATGCATCACTTTGGCACAGGCAGCCCCCACACATTCCCCCATACACATACACAAATTCAAATATGCAAACGGACACACACACACACACACACACACACACACACACACACACACACACACACACACACACACACTCAGAAACATTGCCATACCTTTAGATGGTCCCAGATTGACCAGAATGTCCATGATTTTGCCCTTTGCATTTACCATGTCCCTGTCATGAACGAATGCAATCAATCAATAATGTCATAGTATAACCAAAAGTAGCACAACAAGCCGACAGAGCTCAGAAGCAGCGTTAAAACAATATAAATTAAACCAGTCACCATAAAAACGCTGTTTCCTAATGGCACATATTCACGATCCCAGATATCTCAGTAAAATTATAGATGAAGTCATCCAGTAATCCAATGAAGCTGCTGGCGTTGTATACAAAAAGAATCTTTATTCACAAAATTGACATAAGTAAGCGCTTTCACCCGTAGGCTTCTTCAGACTTATATAAATGACAGGACATTTTGGTTATTTAAATAACCCTCCTCAAGCCATGATTGGTGAAAAATTTTTACATCACAATATAACTTAAAGCGCTACTGCTCCAATAGTAGGTGAAGCATACATTCAAAAAATTAAAACCTTATGCATGGGATTTTGACATGTGTAACAGCACAATTATCATATTAGGATAGGATCAGAGTTCAATGCCCTGGCTAAACATTGTAAAGAAGTAGGTTCCAATCACTCTTTTAAGTTTTGTATCCTACAGATGTTAGAACATAGCTATAGAGGAGGTGATCTGATAAATCAAACCCTGGAATGTGAATTAAGATGGATAATTAGGTGGAGGGCGGATGAACCGCCGGGTTTGAATAACAAGGTTCAAATCAAACCATTTCTGAAGAGTAGGAGAATCTTTAGACCTAAATAAATAATTAATGTACCGGTGTTTTTGATAATGTATATGCTTGGACTGAGTCTGTGCAATTTTTAAATTTGTTACTGTTTATTAGAATTTTAGAATACGATTATAAAATAGTGGTTGAATGCCAATATTTTTAATATATTTCTATTGTTTGTAGAGTTATAGCATTTTTATGGATATAGGTACAGTGTTTTTAGTTACATATTTTATATATTGCTGTTACACATCTCAAAATCCCATGCATAAGGTTTTAATTTTTTGAATGTATGCTTCACCTACTATTGGAGCACTAGCGCTTTAAGTTATACTGTGATGTAAAAATTTTTCACCAATCATGGCTTGAGGAGGGTTATTTAAATAACCAAAATGTCCTGTCATTTATATAAGTCTGAAGAAGCCTACGGGTGAAAGCGCTTACTTTTGTCAATTTTGTGAATAAAGATTCTTTTTGTATACAACGCCAGCAGCTTCACTGGATTACTGGATGACTTCATCTATAATTTTACTGAGATATCTGGGATCGTGAATATGTCATTAGGAAACAGTGTTTTTATGGTGACTGGTTTAATCAATAATGTCAGACAATAGAGTGTCTGAGTCTTTTTTTTTTTTTTTTCGTGTGTTTGCAGCTTCTGGCTGAAATTCTGGTTGTTATTCTTTTTAATTGTGGTGTACTAACTTACAATACATGTCCCTGGCATCAATGTCCTCCCTACAATATTACAGCCAGTACACAAACAGTGCACACAAACAGATACACACAATCTCTCTGTCTGTCCATATGTCAAACACTCCCTATCACAGACACACACTCACTGATTCCCCCCACACACACATACACATACCATACAGCAAATACCCCCCAACCAATCACTCTCATGCATACACCTGTCTGACACCTCTCATACCCCTACAAAAGCTCACACATGCAGCCACATACATGCACACTCAACAAACACTGCCTGTCTGCTGAACCCCCTGGCATTTAACTGTGGTGTGATCTCACCCACTGGAAGTAATGTGTGAACATGACAGTTAAACAGCTGCTGGTGGTGATTAGTACTGCCAAGCTGTTCTATGAATCACTTAGCAGTTTTTATAACTTACTGCAGGCATTTCCTACATAGAGTTCATGACTCATTATCATATGCTTCTTCCCCAGAATGAGCCTCATTTATAGCTGTGGTAAGCCAGAGAGAGACAGCCCCCCTGATGTGCAGCACCCTATCCAGGTAAAGCACTGTGGTAGGGCTATGTCTGAACTGGAAATGGCCGTTGTCGTTCAGATAAGGAGGGCTTACCACTCGCATTAATGTTTCTGAATCCCAGTGTGTATATATAGCAGTCAGTTCCATATGCAATAAGAACATTCCTGATTATGGAATGGACATTAAAGACAAATAGATAATAACATTGAGAAGATTATTCCTGTTCCAAACAAAACTAAACTCGATTAAAATTCTGTTACACACTAATTTACTTCCAAGATCAGGTCTGCTTATGTTTATTAATATCTCGAGTCATAATTCTGCTTATGTTTATTAATATCTAGAGTCATAATTCTGCTTATGTTTATTAATATCTCGAGTCATAATTCTGCATATATTTATTAATATCTAAGTCATAATTCTGCTTATGTTTATTAATATCTAGAGTCATAATTCTGCTTATGTTTATTAATATCTTGAGTCATAATTCTGCTTATGTTTATTAATATCTAGTCATAATTCTGCTTATGTTTATTAATATCTAGAGTCATAATTCTGCTTATGTTTATTAATATCTAGTCATAATTCTGCTTATGTTTATTAATATCTAGAGTCATAATTCTGCTTATGGTTATTAATATCTCGAGTCATAATTCTGCATATATTTATTAATATCGTTATCCTTCCCATTTCCTGTTTTATTTTTTTTGCCCCCCCCCCCCAATTTTTTTTTTTAATTTCTCCATATCTTTTGGGTTTCTAATAACATTACAGGAATGGACTCCATTGCTAACTCAAGGTATAATTAATGTTCATGAAATTAGTATTGTTTCAAACTTTGATGTCAGCTCTTCGCAGCACCCGCAATGTGCCCAGTAATGACTCCTTCTTCAATTCATATGGAGTTGCACGTATTGGTAACATTCTAAATACGATTGTTGATTCTTTTTTATAAGATCCGTTGCTTCTACTACTGTTGGAACTGTCTGGGTATCTTTCTTTCACATTGCTCTCATTTCTGCCTGCAAATCCTGATATTTTATAACTTTGTGTCTGTCTGTACACAAGGCATTGTAGTCACTGGGTGCAGAGATTTCAATCATCAGTGCTACTTTAATTTAAACGGTGACTTGAATTGTAATTTGAATCTAGTTGTTAACTTATCATGTTGTAGTTTAACGGAAGAGGAAGTTTCAGTGTTGAACCTAGGGCTTAAATTTGTACCCCCGGTATTACCAAGGGAACATATTATGAGACAAGAAATGTTTAGATTTCTTAGGAAATTGTATCTTAAGAATTATTTTTTAAAAATTTCTGATGTTGTTTGTGCAGCTATTAATGAGTATTCATTTGATGTATCTGACGAAAGTTTTTATTCCTGTTCTGGAGAGTTTGAAGGAATGGATGAAAATTTAATAGATATGGAATGTTTGGATGTACAAAATTTGATGGATGTATCTTTTATTCCAACATATAATAAGCTTGTACCGCCTTTTGATAATCAACGGTTATGGTGAGGTTTGGAGGGGAGAGGATCTGTGACTGTGCTTCTTTAAATAGAAGAAAAGTGGCATATAATCTCTCGTTTAGAGAATGGCGGGCCTTGAAAAATCTAAGCGAAAGAAGGGATATTGTTATTAAACCCTCTGATAAGGGCAATAAAATTGTAGTAATGAATGCACTTCAATATTTAAAAATGTGTAGAATGCACTTGGATAATGTGGAAGTGTATGAAAAATGTACTATTGGTCGATATAAGCAAGCAATGTTGGAATTTGAAAAAATGTTGGACAGAAGTGTTAGGATGGGCTTTTTTAAGGAGAAGGATGTAAAGGACAAACTTTTTTCTGTTAACAGTGAAGTAGCTACTTTTTTCTGTTTGCCAAAAATACACAAGGATATACGGGAGCCACCGGGCAGACCTATTATTTCAGCTTGTAATTACATTTTACATAATATGGGTCTAGTTCTACACAAGATTTTATTAGCTTTTGTGAAAGTTGCTCCTACGTACATCCAAGATAGTTTAGATTTGTTGCGAAAAATATCCCCGATAGTGTGGAAGAAGGATAGCTATTGGCTAGTCCTAGATGTTAAGAGTCTATATACCTCTATAAAACATGAGGATGGCTTGAAAGCCATTAAATATTTTATGGGTGATGGTCCCCTTTCTAAGTTTACAGTAGAAATGGTGGAATTTTGTTTAAAAAATAATTATTTTTTCTTTAATAATGAGTTGTATAGACAGAAACAAGGTACGGCTATGGGGGCAGCATTTGCCTCTATGTATGCCAACCTTTTTATGTCGTATTTTGAAAAACATTTTTTATTTAAATTAGATTTTATGAAAAAATATGTGGATCATTATTTCAGATTTATAGATGATTTAATTTTTGTATGTAATGAAGGTTTTGAAGGAATAGATCAGTTTATACAAGAAATGCATAATAATTCATATGGTTTGTCGTTTGACGGACTGCAGAAATGCAACAAGGTAATTTATTTAGATCTGGTGTTGGAAGGAAGAGTGGATGGAGGTATTTCTTCCAGTATCCACAGAAAATTTGTAGATGGGAATTAATATTTACATGCAACCAGTTGCCACCCCCCACATGTGATTAAAGCATTACCCTATGGAGAGTTAGTTCGTATTTCTAGGTTGTGTAGTGAAGAAAAAGTAATAAAAGAAGAAATGGAATGAACTAAGAAGATGTTTTTGAGGAGAGGCTATGACCCTGAGATTTTGCACCAGGCTCAAATTAAGGTCAATAAAGAACTGGAGGATGGGGGTAGTATTCTGAAATATAAATATACATCGGCAAAGAGATATAACATGGTTGGTTGCAACCAAAATGGGATTAACAGGAATAACTTTATATATTTTGTATCAGTATACAATACCAGCAGTGATGAAATGAAATCATTAATTGAATACTACTGGAGATATCTGTTAGAGGATAGTTTATTAAGAAAGATTCTACCTAAGAAACCCCTTTTCTCTTATAAGAGAGGTAAAAGTTTAAAAGATATGGTGGTACATGGAAGGTTTTATCCACCGGTGGTTAGTATTCCAAACACTTTGAATATTAAGGGGACATTGTGCTGTAATAAATGCAGTATTTGTGCCAATGTGGTTAAAACTTTTGATAAAATCAATGGTATTAAATTTGAGCCCAAGGATGTTTTTACATGTAGAAGTAAAGGGGTGACTTATGCATTGAAATGCCCATGTGAATTGTTTTATATAGGGGAAACGAAGAGGGAATTTCGTATCAGATTTACAGAACATGTTAGAGATGTTAAGAATAAAAAAGAAGATAAAATAATAGCTGCACATTTTAAAATGTTCCATGGAAGTGATGCAACAAAGTTGAAAGGAACAATTTTAGAAACTGTTAAGTGGTTTTATGAAGATGAAAATATATTAAAGCATAAACTATGTTATAAGGAAAGTATTTATATCTTAAAGTATAAAACACAAGTGCCAAATGGCCTTAATAATGATTTAAATTGGAAATGTTTGCTTTAATATGGAAAAGTATTTTTTAATTGGTGTAATTGATTTTCAATTGAAAGTTAATTGAAGAAGTTTTTTTGTATATAAATGCAGGAAAAGTGTTAAGTGTTGTTTGTTACTCCCGGAAGGTGGTTGTACTGAAGCGCTAGAGAGTGAATAAAAGTTTTGTATGTGCCTTTGCCTTTGCTTGGTCCATTCGGTATTGTCGTTTTATATCAATGCTACTTTTGTCTTTTTTTCATGGACTACTATATCTGGTTTTCTTGCATCTGTCTTTTGAACTGTTGGTAGTTGGTGATCCCATGTGATGTAGACGTAATCATTTCCTATGATGCTTTGTAGCTCATGTTTCCAGAGTTTCTCAGCTACATTAATATTATAATGTTTGCACAATCCCCAGTGCAGCAGTCTTACCACATTATTATGCCTTTCAGTATACAGTCCTTCTGCCATTACTATACCACAACCAGCAACAAGGTGTGTGACTGTTTCCAATTCTGTTTTACAAAACCTACATTTGTCTGTTTCTTTGGGTCTATATTACGTAGTCGAAGTATGACAACTTTGAATGTTATATGGTTGAGACCATATCTTCAAAGTTGCCATACTTCGAATTCAAAAATAAATAAATAAATAAAACACAGGAACAACTTCTTGACAGTTGTAAGCGTGGGGGGGCGAGCACCCCCCTCACCCCTCGCTCTTTAAATATACCAACTCTGAGATTGTGCTACAGTGCAATAAAGGGAAAATTCCCTTTACCGCATTGTAGTGCGGTCTCGGAGTTGGTATATTTAAAGAGCGGGGGGTGTGGGGGTCACAACCCCCCATGTGGGGAGTGCAGGTGGGCTTGCCCCCCTGCTTACACCCCTTTACTTTCTTTTATCTTGTTTTATTATTATTTTTTACGTGTTCAAAATTCTGTAAGTTCGAACATATGGTGTTCGAACTTACAGAATTTCGACTACATGATATAGCCCCTGTTTCTTTCACATGTTCAATAGACTTTGTAAACCAATGTGTACATAGCCCACTATCTTGGGCTGCCAATAATAATGTTTCATCTTTTGGTTTGAATTTGCCTCTCTTTAATCATTCCTGTGTTTGATCTTGATCAACATGAGGTTCTTCTAGGAGTTTTCTATGCTTGCAACTATAGTTATTCATTTTCCACATTTTTTGCCTTCTCATCTGATCCTTCACCTTATATTCTTTCTTTTACTTTTTGGCACATCCAGTTGCTGCCTGACTTTTATCTACTTCTGGTCTAATTTCCATTCCTGCTTGATGCCGCTATGCTTCTGCTAAACTAAGAAGGGAAGTCATCTTATATTTATTCTCCTAATGTTTCAAAACTTTCACTATGTTTGGGTCTAATGAGGTCATCAGATATGTATGCAGTCCCACAATTGCAGATCTATACATGTAATCAGTTTCAAGGAGGCCCATACCTCCTTCAGAATGGGCAATATATAATCTTGGTATACAATGATTTTTACAAATCATTTGATGAGCATGAAACATCCTTCTTGTTTTGCTGTCTAATCTATCCAGCACCTTTTGGGGCCAGTCAATCACTCAAAAACTGTACATCAGGACTGGAATTGGTTTATAATCTGAATTTTGTTCCTAGATGTCAATGCTGTGTTCAGAATTACGTACTGACAAAAAAACAAAACTAGTGAAAACAAAAAAAGAGAGCGGATTTGTAGAACTAAACTCCTTTATTGGTAAGCGCTTTCATTGCAAAAGGTAAGCCAACTTCTTCAGACCATAGAAAAACATACAAGATACAATCCCATGTGAAAAGGAATGCCTTTTATACACAGTTTTAGTCTAATCAAGCAATCAATTTATTAAGTAAAAAACAATCAGCAATAAAAAACCACAAGTAACCATTTGTTTGCTGAACCAGAGATTTGTTTTACATAGGTTTTTCTAAAATCAGTAAACCTTAGATAATAAACTTTCTCAAGCCTAATTTATTTCAATATTAAAAATACCAAATCACCCAGCCTTGTGATGGTAACATATTTACTTTAAAATTGCTAAATTTTTAAAACCATGTATATTAAAAGATCCTAAATGGATTTATTTATTCAAAAAGGCTTGTAATGCTTATCTAGCTAAGGCTTTTATTTTGAGTAAACATTTGCATATTCATTTAAACACGGCATAATATAAGCCATGGTACGGATCTGCCATGCCAATTCTATTTCCTTGAGTTTAAGTTGTCATGGGCCACCCCTGCTGCTACTGTCTACTTTTTGCAAGACAATAAAACTGAACTTATGGTCTGGGTGTTCTATTATATGCCTTTCTAGGGCATTTGTACTGATCTGCCTATCAATGCTATATTGATGCTCGTATATCCTTTGCGTGAGCTTTCGTTCTGTTTTTCCAATATAGTAACCTTTGCATTGGTTGCAGACAGCCCCATATACTAACCCTTGGGAATCACATGTATGTCTACCCCAAATTTGATAGGTCTTATCTCTGATGTTAACCTTATTAGTCACTTTAATATGTTTACATTGGGCACATCTTCCACATTTAAACATACCAGTTTGGCCTCTTAAAGCTTTTTTCGGTCTCTCAACCAAGTTTTTCAAATTGAGACCTCTTCTGTATGTTATAGCTGATGTTGTGCCCAACATTTTGACTAATTCGTTATCCTGTTGTATTAAAGACCAATTTTTACATATAATCTCCCTAATGCTGCTTGCATCTAGGGAATAGGTTGTTAAAAACCTCTGGCTGTTACTTCATCCCATTTCATATCCTGCACCTCTGAACTTCTTGCTCTTTCTTTTACTTCGAGACATTTAGCATCCTTGTTATATTCCACAGGATCTTCATAGATACTTCTCCAAATGTATATATTTCTTTTTTTTTTTTTTTTTTTGGTGGTCTTTCAATTCCTTTTACCTTATTTCCCAATTCTCTATAATACTTTTTTGGGTCATCAGTAAATTGCTTATTTTGTACTTTTCCTTTATATTTATCTGTGTATCTCCTAAGTTTTTCTGCCTGTGCTGATATTTTTAGTTTGTTATTTGCATTAGTGCACAATAAATTGTGATGGGTTATAATACTGTGCATTCCTTTTATCGCTTCTATCCTTCTGAGTATTTTTGTTGATCTGTTCCCTCTTCTATACTCTTCTAACAGAGACACTTCTTGTCTTATTTGCTTTATAGTTTTCTCTTTTTGATACTTCCATGATGGTATTCAATTTCTCCCCTTCATTTCCCTTACTATGCTGTGTTCTTGTGGTTGAATTTTATCTGTTATTAATTTAGCTGCACAGTAATATATCCTATTTACTACTGTTATATCACATGAATGTCTATGGAGTCCTAATTACTTTGTTCATTTGTTTTATCAAGCTTCTAACTTTTTGAGTTTTATTGACATTCTGCTGTCTATTTCTTTCCTTGACCTTAATGTGTCTATCTATCTCTGTTAAATCAAGCAACTCTTCACTTACCTCATTTACTTCTAAATTGAGGGCACATATTTTGTTCGCCATTTCCTGTGGGCATTCTATAGAAAGTTCTATAGCATCTTCCTGTGGCGCATTCTCCTCAGTTTCATTCTGTGTCATCCATTGGTCTGTTATATGGGAACCAAATGGCCTATCATTCCTCAACATTAACTGCTTCAGAGTTCCCACAGTTTCCTGTTCCTTCTCATTCTGTTCAACTTTAAGTGAATATTTTACTGGTTTCCTGTGAAAGGCTCCAAAATATCTTCATATGACAACTGACCTGTTGCTTCCCATTCCACTGGTTTCTCCTGGGTATCCATTTCTCTGTCCTGCTGTGGTGCTTTCTGAGTTAGATTTTCTACACTGAATCCTTCATTTCACAGGTACTCCATAACCTCAGTTTCTGTTTCTTTAACTTCTTCATTACTAATCTTACTTTCTACTTTTCCTCTTTGTCTTCTTATTTTTTGTATTGTAAAGTTTTCCATGTCTGGATTCCTTTGCGTGTATTTCTCTTCAAATATCTTTGGTGTTGCTCTTTTTGTATTGATTAGTTTTGCTTTCTCCTTTGCATAAATATTATACCATATTCAAACTCTTTTTCTTTCCCATATCCATATTTCTTCATCAGATGTCTCCTTGTCTTCCTGTTTCTCCTTACTTTCGGGACACGTTCCATCATGTTGTGATGTAACCTGTGTTAGACCTTCTACACCAAATCCTTCACTTCGCAGGCACTCCATAACTTCAAATTCTATTTTTTTTTAACTTCTACTTTACTAATCTTCTTTTCTACATTCCCTCTTTGTAATATTACTTTTTTATTGTGAAATTTCCCATAGCTGGATGCCTTTGCCTATATTTCTCTTCAAATATCTTTGGTGCTGCCTTTTTTGTATTAATTAATTTGGTTTTCAATTTTGCATAAATATTGCAGCATACCAAATTTCTCTTTATCTTATATGTCCGTATTTCTTTTTTATACTTTTCAGAAATCTTTAGGTTCTGTTATTTATATTTTCAAACTTCCTCAGATGCTTCTTTTTCCAAACAGATCAAAGTTTCCTGGTCTATATAATGTTGTTCACAAATCTGTTGTATTAATGAACAGAAATTTTTATTTGAGACTTCTGATAGTTTTTCTTGTGGAAGTATTTTTCTTTCCTCTAATTTCTCTCTTAGTCTTTCTGTATATTTTGTATTTGGATATTCTGGGCTTTTTGCATAATAGTTCTCTCTCTTTTGGCTGTTCCCTTTAGGGGTCACCACAGCGAATCATCTGTTTCCATTTCTTCCTGTCCTCTGCATCTTGCTCTCTCACTACAACCACCTGCATGTCCTCTCTCACCACAGACATAAACCTTATCTTGGGCCTTCCTCTTTTCCTCTTACCTGGCAGCTCCATCCTTAGCATCATTTTCCCAATATACCCAGCATCCCTCCTCGGCAGATGTCCAAACCAATGCAATCTCGCCTCTCTGACTTTGTCTCCAAACCATTCAACCTGAGCTGACCCTCTAATATACTGATTCCTAATCCTGTCCATTCTTGTCACACCCAGTGCAAATCTTAACATCTTTAACTCTGCCACTTCTAGCTCTGACTCCTGCCTTTTTGTCAATGCCACCGTCTCCAGCCCATACAACATAGCTGGTCTCACTACCCTCTTGTAGACCTTCCCTTTCACTCTTAGTGATACACATCTGTCACAAATCACTCCTGACACTCTTGTCCACCCAGTCCACCCTGCTGTACTCTCTTCTTCACCTCTCTTCCACACTCACCATTACTCTGAACTGTTGATCCCAAGTACTTAAACTCATCCACCTTCACCAGTTCTACTCCCTGCATCCTCACCATTCCTCTATCCTCCCTCTCATCCACACACATATATTCTGTGTTAGTCCTGTTGACCTTCATTTCTCTCCTCTCTAGAGCATATCTCCATCTCTCCAGGGTCTCCTCAACCTGGTCCCTAATCTCACTACACATCACAATGTCATCTGCAAACATCATAGTCCATGGGACCTTCTCTCTGATCTCGTCTGTCAACCTGTCCATCACCATTGCAAATAAGAAAGAGCTCAGTGCTGATCCTTAATGTAATCCCACCTCCACCTTAAACGCATCTGTCTCTCCCACTGCAGACTTCACAACTGTCACACTACCCTCATACATATTCTATACCACTCTTACATACTTCTCTGCCACTCCTGACTTCCTCATACAATACCACTACTCCTCTCTAGGCACCCTCTCATATGCTTTCACCAAGTCCACAAAGACACAATGCAACTCCTTATGACCTTCTCTATATTTCTCCATCAACACTCTCAGAGCAAACATCACACCTGTAGTGCTCTTTCCCAGCATGAAACGATACTGCTGATCACTAATCATCACCTCCCTTCTTAACCTAGCTTCCAATACTCTTTCCCATAACTTCAAGCTGTGACTAATCAGTTTTATCCCTCTGTAGTTACTACAGCTCTGCACATCACCCTTATTCTTAAAAATAGGTACCAACACACTTTTTCTCCACTCCTCAGGCATCCTCTAACTTTCCAAGATTTCATTAAACAATCTGGTTAAAAACTCCTCTGCCATTTTTCCTAAGCACCTCCATGCTTCCACTGGTATGTCATCTGGACCAGCAGCCGTTCCATTTTTCATCCTCTTCATAGCTGTTCTTACTTCCTCCTTGCTAATCTGTTTCACTTCCTGATTCACTATCCCCACATCATCCAACCTTCTCTCTCTCTCATTCTCTTCCTTCATCAGCCCCTCAAAGTACTCTTTCCATCTGTTCAACACATTCTCCTCGCTTGTGAGTATGTTTCCCTCATTATCCTTTATCACTCTTACCTGCTGCACATCTTTCCCAGCTCGGTCCCTCTGTCTAGCCAATCGGTAGAGGTCCTTTTCTCCCTCTTTGGTATCCAACCTTTCATACAACTCTCCATATGTCTTATCCTTAGCCTTCATCACCTCTCTCTTTGCCATGCTCCTCATCTCCTTATACTAATGTCTACTTTCTTCATCTCTCTGACAATCCTACTTTTTCTTCACCATCCCCTTCCTCTGTATACTCTCTTGTACTTCCTCATTCCACCACCAGGTCTCCTTGTCCTCTTTCCTCTGTCCAGATGTCACACCAAGCACCTTTCTAGCTGTCTCCCTTACCATCTCTGCTGTAGTTACCCAGCTATTTGGTAACTCTTCACTGCCCCCTGTGCCTGTTTTAACTCTTCCCTGAACTCCACCTCACAATCACCCTTTTTCAACTTCCACCATTTGATCCTTGGCACTACTCTCACAATTGTCCTCCTCTTCTTGATCACCAACGTCATCATACAGACCAGCATTCTATGCTGCCTAACTACACTTTACCCTGTCACCACTTTACAGTCTCCAATCTCCTTCAGACTGGCCCTCCTGCATATGATATAATCCACCTGTGTGCATCTTCCTCCACTCTTCTACATCACCTTATGCTCCTCCCTCTTCTTAAAATAAGTATTCACCACAGCCATGTCCATCCTTTTCACAAAATCCACTACCATCTGACCTTCTGCATGCCTCTCCTTAACACCATGCCTGCCCATCACTTCCTCATCCCCTCTGTTCCCTTAATAGTAAAGATACATAATTATTTTCTTCTCCTCAATAGTCCACTCAATTGTCTTTATGGCTCTTCTTTGGCCTCTCAGTTTTTGTGATTTTTGTGGACTGCTACTTCCTTCTACAACAGGGGGAGGCATCCTCGCCCCAGTATAGGAATGTTTCTGTATTTTGAGGATTCTACACTATCATTTTTTCCAGTTTTGGCACTACTGCACCTACAAGGATTGGGCACTTACTTATCCTGGGTCTTGTGTACCCAACTATCCTTTTCAACTTTTGACCTACGTCTGTCCATGATTTATGCTATATAAAATACAGTCTGTATAGCAGTGCCACCTTGTTGATATTTTGTGAAAAACAGGGTCCACCTTGCGAAGCTACTCACCAAGACTTGAGGATGAATTCAATTTCAGCAATGCTACTCTCCTTTGCGTACTGACTTATCATCTCTCCATTCGGACCCCTCCTGTTTTACTGTGTCCTGTGTTTCTTGTCTTGAGAGAATTAAACATGAAGTTTAATTTCCTTTTTTAATATTTACTATTATATGGTGTCTTTTTTTCTTTTGTAAACTTCTTTTAAAGCATGTTTACATTTAAATGAGATATGAAATATTTCATTTTATTAATTATAACAAAATAGATTAACATCAGCATTCAGAATGATATTCTATATTATATGGCTTAATGTATGTGTTCATTATAGATTTTAATAGATTCTATATGGTATAGCTTAATGTATGTGTTCATTATAGATTTTAATAGATTCTATATGGTATGGCTTAATGTATGTGTTCATTATAGATTTTAATAGATTCTATATGGTATGGCTTAATGTATATGTTCATTGTAGATTTTAATAGATTCTATATGGTAAGGCTTAATGTATGTGTTCATTATAGATTTTAATAGATTCTATATGGTATAGCTTAATGTATGTGTTCATTATAGATTTTAATAGATTATATATGTTATACCATAATGTATGTGTTCATTATAGAGTTTAATAGATTCTATATGGTATGGCTTAATGTATGTGTTCATTATAGATTTTAATAGATTGAATATGGTATGGTGTAATGTATGTGTTCATTATAGATTTTAATAGATTCTATATGGTATGGCTTAATGTATGCGTTCATTATAGATTTTAATAGATTAGTAGCTTCTAGGGTTTTCCCCCATCTACAGGACTGGACAGTGGCTGCTCTGCCTGTACTAAGTTGTCCCATTTTTTTCAGATGGGCAACAGCCAGACATTTGCAGACCAGGTGAGAGCCCTACAGGTCACTTATTTCTGGCTTTGTAGCCCGGTAAGCCTATTCATTCTTAGTGAGTCAGGTGATAGGGGTCGACCAGTTTGCTGGACTTGTGTAGTATCTACACCTCCCCTTGTGGAGTAGTCCTCTCCTTCATGATGGTGTTTTGATCTCCACTGCATGCTGTTGACCACAAGAAGTGTACCTCTACTTGTTACTCTGCTGCATATGCATGCACAATGGCAGCGCATGCTCATAGACTCATGCCACATGGGTGTAACACCTATTGCTCTTTCTAAATGTAATGCAAGGGGCAAATCAGAGACTCCTTGCATAGGCTTTGTTTGATCTGATAGGCTTTCAGTCTGGGACTGAATTAAGTATAACAGTTAAGGTTCTTTAAACTAGAACCTACTAGAGAGAAACTATGGCTTGTACAGTGTAGTTTTGATATGGGGAATTTTTATTTATTTATTTTCTGTTATCACTTTTTATTTTTACTTTTTTTATACATTTAAATACATTTTATATTCATATTATACATCTCAGTAGCTCTGGTATGAAGACTTTGAACATTTTTTATATTATAAAAATACGTTATTCAAGTCACAGAAGAAATACTAACCACACAACCAGTTAATGATTAACATTAAAATTTTAAATTTTTTGTTGCTAAATAGTCCTATGCATATACAATGATAAACTATAACTCAACCATTTATGCTGTACATAGTTAATTGCAATAGTAGTAGATGTCTGCATCAGTATTTCTAGTTCCATTCTTCCACTGCTGAAATATCGTAACTGAAACTGAAGTTTATAAATGCACTGTGCACTTACATTCCATGTATTTTAAATCCAGGGTCTCCAATGTGATTACCAAAATCCAAACTCTTAGGTCTGTTATTAGGGAAATCTCCTTCAGCAGGATAAAACATGCTGCGTTGTAAGCTAACAAACCGTATGGGTCATACTTTTACCCATACATAGACACAGAATTTACATAACCAAATCATATGCACATAGTCCGGATCAGTTTGCCCACAATGTCTACATTTTTCATCTGGTTTGCCTCTAAGGAACCATTGGTATAGGCTGGGTAAATGCCAAATGCAGAGTCATAATGGGTTCATCTAGCATCTAGTGCTGTTACCTAATCTGGTGCCCCTCAACTCTAAGTTGTGGAACAATACAAAAAAAGTCTTCTGTTTGACAAACTAAAACAAAAGCACCACTCAACAGCTATGGAACAGAAATAATTAGGTCTTTAGGATACTGTTTTTTTGGTTTTGGTTTTTGGGATACTCTTCTTTGTTTTCACTTTGAAAAAGAAACTGTAGCAGATGCTTCTATAAGTTATTGAATATTATCCCCCAGTCAGGGAACTATATTCCCAAAATAAATCAGTTTTACTCTGCATAAAATCTAAAAATACTGCTGGTGACACACCTTTTTCCTGCTATATCTCCAACCTGCAGACCTCCCTACCATTACATTTAAAGCAAACTAAAAAAACTGAACGTTTTCAAAAATCAATGTAAACAATAATTAAAGAAACTCCTGGCCATGCTTCAGTTCAGCCTCCAAGCTAATACCTAAGCTATGAGCCCCAAACCTTACTGGTTAATTCACTGCTTACTATTTACTACATCCTAATTCTGCTGTATGCAATCCCCTGCCACTACTAAAAGTTTACTAGGCTAATGGCTTAAGTGTCTTGACAAGCCTAGCCACTATAACCCGACTTTACCCAATATATGGTCTATAGGGGCATGAGGATGACATGGATTTATGCCTATGCCTTGAGTATCTTACAGATTGCCTCTATCCATAAGGGACATAAGCACCACCCCAGGTGTGAACCTGTGATCTGTTAATCCAAACTGCACTTGAAGAGTGTCTGGAAATGGCTCTGCTTAATGTGAATAGGAAGCCTGTTCCAAAGAAGAGGCAATCTCTCAGACACATATCTGTATCTCCAGAATGTTTTGTTTGAATTGCTGACTGAGTTTAGATCCCTAGATCAGGGTGACCCTCATGCTGTTTGACCTTCAGTCTGTTTCAGAATACAAGTCTTTGTTATATAATTTCTCACTCTATGAAGTTTATCAAAGTACTAATCAGCTGCTGCACATCTCCTTACTTTAACGTTATCTACCTGCAGTATTTTTGCACTTTCCACCTCAGCTTGATCTTTGGCATCAAATCAACGTATCCATTTTTATTATTCACAAATGTCTACTACTGTATTGTAAAATAACTTATATTTATCCAATGTATGTTAATGTTGGTATATCACAATATTGCAGGATTTGATTTATGTTTATGTGCTGTATTGAATGTTTTTATTTAATCTTATGTCTCTGTACTGTGATAGTTATCCTTTGTGAATTTTAGTCTTTGTTTAATGCATGCCACTGCATAATTTTGTATGGTGCTTTACTCCCCATGCCTCCTCAGAAAAGTTTTTTTTTTTTATTTTTGCCCATTCAGTCTTCCTGGTCAAAAATGGTAATAAATAGATAAATGGATAGATAGACAGATAGCTAGATAGATAGATAGATAGATAGATAGATAGATAGATAGATAGATAGATAGATAGACTGATAGATAGATAGACTGATAGATAGATAGATATCAGGTAGCATCCAGTACTCTTTACAAGAATGACTACAATGCTTAATATGTTTACTTGCTGCAAAACAGTTATTTTCAGTTCATTTTATAATGCATTCATTTCAGAACTAAGTAAAACAGCTAAATAATTTTCAGCAACTTTAAATGAGTTACAGAGAAAAGCATCAGTATATCATTGTTAAGAAACTCACTATGGGAATACTGCATGATTAAGTAATTAAAATGTTCCATAATTGTATTTCAGATTAAACTATTTTTCCAACCAAGTAATAATGTCATACATTTACAAATAAAGATGAGATGGATTAGCTAATTAATTTCTAATTAGGGTTTATTAAACTATATTCTTATAAAATTATTAAAATTTTCCAGAGAATGAAACATGTACAGACAAATACCTGCAATAAAGGTCCATTTCCTTGCTTATAAGAGCCAGTAAATGGTTTATGTTAAATAAATCAGAAATTATTCATCTAGATGCTAATATTGTATGAGGTGAATGTATTTCATTAGACAATAGTATTTTTAACTAAAGAGACCTGTGCCTTTATTAGAATGCAGTTGTTACAGGCACTTGGATTTACAACCAGTGGTTTTAACAAGTTATTTAAAACAGCATGTAGTTGTGCAGAAATAAAACTGAGTGGTCTGTAGATATTATTCATTATAGATGCTTTCGTCATTTTACAACTTATGTTACATGAAAAGAATAACTAGGCAATACACATTGAATAAATTATCCATAGCAATGTTGATAGCATCTGGAACGGACTTTCTGAAGCTTCAGGCTTCAAAAAACCTTTGCTTGTTAATTGATGTCATGTTGCATTTTATTTAAATATCACATAATAATGGAAATGAATCAGTGCTTTTTGTCAATAAATCAACGCATTAAAGTAAACAACAGAAAAAATGCTGTGCTGGTGTACTCACAGAAAATACTGGAACAAACAGGTGATGCAATCATACCACTCAATTGTATAGATTTTTGTGGAATGCCCATATTTTTGCTTCAGATATTTGGTCTGTTCCTCATAAAATGTGCGTTTTTTCTGGCAAATCATGGAAGACTGAAGTCACTAAATAATGACCAAATAATAAACTATGTTTGAGTTTCTGACTTCATATCATTCAGAAAATGCATGCTGACACAAATCCTATTATTCAACAGCTTTCTAAGTTTATAAGAACGATATTTTTGGGCCTTTGTCTCTCCATTATTTTAGACTTTGTCCAGATTTCTTGTGTTAAAGAGGTTGAGAGGTATGAATACCATTAAATGTAGCATCACATATTTTGCAATCTAGTTACTTAAGTTTTGTACTACACCATACCTTAGCTGCTAATGAATATGTATATTTCTACACTAAAAACTATCATATCTTGCATGTGCTCCACATTTAATACTGTGGTTTAATCTAAAATGTTACCTGCAAAATGTTTTATAAACATATACATGATTACATGATGCACATTAATAACACTGAACATTTAATATCAAGTTTAATATAGAGGTTTGCTAAACTAAATGATATTTTTATTCAAACATATAGCTGAGTGTAATGTGACTTCAGGCAATTGCATTTTTTTACTGAATACATGTACTTTACATGAATTCTTGACTGTGGTTTTTAAGTATGAACATGTTTAAGCAACATATTTCAGTCTATTCATTTTCACTACTTCACCAGTTTAACTTTATGTTCCAGTTCCATGTTTTTCTCACAGCAATAATACACCTTTAGGCATCAAATCATCTTCTAGTTCCAATCTTAAAGCTGTGAATTTGTTTCACTTATGAATCCCCAGTCTTCAACTCAGTGAGTTCTAAGCTTACTGAGGACAACCTTTTGTGAAGTAACTCTGATAAAACAAAGACTTCATATAAGTGTTCTTCTTTCTGTGGGGAGACCCTTCTCAATCATCCATGTGGGGGGGGGGCAAGCCACTCACACCCCTCAAACCTATACATGTCAAGTCCTCAGCAGCTCCAACACTGAAGATAGGAGAAATTCCAAAAGAAAATACAAGAATGCTGGGGTAAATTTGGAAATTGTCAGTGACTTACTATGGAGAACTCTGATCAGACAATTCACTCGGGAGTTGAACTTGGCTATAAGGGACCTTATCCACTTAAAACTCATCAACATGTAGGGAGACTGTAAATTAAACACTTTATCCTCCATTTAGCTAAACTTTCAATGTTTCTTCTCTTTTGCCCTACTTAATTTCCCCAAATTTTTTCTCTAACCTTTCATTTTCAATGCATTCAGTCCCATTAGCCTGATTTTTCACATATGCAAAGAAAGCTTTTCTTTTTAGGTCCCACCTCCTTCTTTAGCATTTATTAACTTCCAACTTTGCTCTTAAAGACTGATTCATTCTGTAATATCTGTTTTATTGCATTCAACATCCTGATAGAATATGCTACAAATCTTAAAAGGTCTACAAAAGCTTAAAAAATGTGATGTTTGAATATTCTGTAAATATTATATAATAGCACAGTGATGTAGAAAACATGTATATGACGGGAACATTTTCTGTATTACTGATAAATTAATGTTTTATAATTACATACGAATACTGTTATTTTAGTTTCTAGGAGGGACTCAATAAACCCTACATCGTCATTTTCCACAGCAAGGTAAACACTGTGGCATGTTAATTACAACATAAGCAGCTGAACTACATGCTAATTAATCAATCCAATACGGCTTAGGTATTCAACAAGCTATAAAGCATTTGTGTAGACTCCGTGCTGTTTTTTTCTGTGGATTCCAAAACATTTGGCGTACAAGCATAGAAAGCAGTCTGCACAGACAGAATGTTAGGGTTGCAGCTGCTTTAATTCATTTGTATGTGCTACAGGCTGAAGCCAATGCTGCTGCCCTGTTGAACTTTTCACAAACTGCATGATGTGGAAATTGTGGAGCGATACAAGGTGGACAGGGGCACACTACAGGAAGTCTGCCACCTCTGCTGTCCTCAACTCAGATGGAGAGCCAACTATGGCAAACCCATTCCAGTGGAGACAAAGGTATGTGTAGCCCTTAGAATCTTAGCTACAGGTACCTTTCAGAGACCAACAGGGGACAGACTGGGGGTGTCACAGTCTTCAGCATCCAGGATTCTCCACCAGTTCCGGAACTCTATGACCCAATGTGCCAGTGACCACATATATTTTCCCATAGTTCTGAGGAGAGGGCCAGAAATATGCCGGAGATCTACCATGTAGCACACTACCCTGAAGTACTGGGTGCCATAGATTGCACACATGTAGGAATTAAGGCACCACGCAGGAACAGGGTAGGCTCTACATTAACAGAAGGGGCTACCGCTCTATCAACTGCCAAGCTGTGTGTAATGTCAACCGAATAATCCTGATCATGTGTTCTGGCAATCCTTGCTGTTACCACGGCTCACATGTCTGGCACACCTCTCAACTGTACCCGATATTTGCTAGGGGAGATATCTCACAGATGGATTTACTGCGGGATGCAGGCTATGCACTGGAACTGTGGCTGATGTCACCCATCAGAAATGGACACATACCCACAGAAGAACGTCATAATGAGGCATATGCTCAAACAAGAAATATCATAGAGCATGTGTTTGGGCTGGTGAAGTCACAATTCCAGTGCCTTGTCACATCTGGGGGAGCCCTGCAGTACAATCCATGGACATGTACACAAATATTCACAGTATGTGCCATGTGACACAACATAATCTTGAGAAAGCTTCAGCAGGATCAGCAAGGGGAAGGGGCACGCATCCCTCCGCCAATGTCAAGGTCACTACAACCACAGGCAGATGAGAGTCATGGGGTAACTACCAGCTGTTGTGGGTGTAGGCACATGTAGGCATGCTTAGTATGCCCTTGCATTAGCTAAGAGATAATGAATAGCACACCCTCTCACCACCTAGGGGTGTAAAATCTTCCTCTACTCACATACATATACTAACACTGATGCCAGGCAACTCACACAACCTTGACCTCTCCGTGCATTGTTTGTGTATTGCTTGCATCAGACAGCCCTGAACTAAAACTGTGTCAACTGCTGCATTTACAAGGTAAGTCCTGAACCTGGAGTGTATTGTTTAATAATATGACTGTGTGGCATAGCTTTGTATTTCATTACTTGGTCAGATAAGCTAGAAAAAGGTGGGAGATATGTTCAGAACTTACCTTGACATGTGACAGCAGAGACTTATCTGACTTATATGGGTCCATTAATAAGAAGTAGGCCTCAGGCATCAAAGATTCACATAGTCATACCTCTCAAAAGTACTGATCAGCACTGCGTGCCCTCAGTTTAGCACCATAAGTTTGAACTGGAAAATGAATAAAGACAGAGGTTAGAAAATAATGATACATACTGCAGTTTCTGACTTCACAACCCTCACAAGATCATTCACTATAAAGTTGGAAAATTATGATCCTATTAACTGTCTAACTTTCCAAGGCCAATGTAAGTCAAAGGTACAATTACCAGTTCAACACTACAAATGTAGATATACTAAGCACTAATTTAGCTATGCACCCTGAGCATCAGATACAAACGTTTGTATCCCTGAATTCATTAGACAGAAAACAGGGATATGGCACAGTTATCATCACTTGCACAGGGTGTTGTGAGGGGGGTGGCAGGAAGCCTAGGCTGACGCAAAAGGTCAGTGAGTCTGTGTGAGTAAGAAAGGGAGATGTGGATAAACCAACAAATGGTTAGTGAGACAAAATGAGTAACTGCTGTGTGTGACTTTAGGGGTCCTCCAGGTGAAATTGGTGTGTGAGTGTCTGCATGAACACAGCCAAACTCTGTTCTGTTCTGGGTCTACATCTGGTATGTCAGATAGGTGTGAGCCATGCATAGTAGATATGGCAGTTTATCATTGTCATACCCGACCACGAGAACTGGCTCTGCCAGGAGTTGCACTGGCACTTCCACAACCACAGTCAGATGCACTGCTGCTACCTGAATGTCACTGATGTCAGCTGGATGCACTCCCTTCATGGGAATGCTCAGGCCTATGATCCCATGGCCTGCCACATCTGGGTGTGGACAGCACACTCACTGAGGGAGCATTGGAAGTATCGCCACTATGTGAATGTGATTGGGAACAGCCAAGTTGGCTGACAGCAGATGATGTGGCTGACCTATTCCCATGAGGATGCCATTCCCCTCCCAGCAGACATTCCATCATAGACAATACTCATTCCATGGCAGACACCCCTCAGTTCATCACAGGCACCTCTTGTTCCAACATGTCATTCAACCGATCCAGTGAATCAGAAATATGATGGAGGCAGTCATACATGTCAGACTGTGCCACATCCATAATCCTGAGCATTTCTCTGGAGCACCTATGAGAAAATGCCTGTGCCTCCATGTCAGCTCTAAGCATATGTTGAGTGGCACAGGAACAGACACTTGCAACAGGTGGAGAAGGGACATTAGGCCCCCACCGAGACCCCTATCAATCCTCCTGCATGTCACCTCACCCACATGTTGATTATGGCCAGACTCAACAGGCAGTGAAGCCACAGCAGCCACACCTCCCTGATCAGTGTCTTTTCCCTCCACCTGTCCAATATCTGTGGGCTCACTGGACTGGGTAGGCATAGGCCTACTGGCTCTATCCTATGGAAATGCAGGGGATGGTTGTATGTCAACCTCTGTGTCAGATTCACCCTCTGCAGCCCTGATTTTGCCTCTGTTTGACCACCATCATCATCAGAGTCTGCAGATATGCTGATATCATGTAGCACAGGGCCCACACTCCCACTGTCATGATTACCTGTGATAAAAAGCAAGAAACACAGGAATAAATTAATATTTGCAATATTGTAGTGGAGTATATGCTAACAAACTAACAGTGTTGCCACTACTACAGACAGTACAGTAATACAAACAACAGGCCTGAGATCAACATCACACACTACAGTATTTCTTTAAATTGCTCAGCAGTACTGACATAAAAATGTTTGCCTTATCATTTGCAGATACTCCTATGTAGCCTGGACTGTCCTGGAAGAAGTTAAGCAAGAGATAAGGGCAACATCATCACAATTAACAGTAACACAGGAGGTAATACATTTACCCCTTTATATGTCCATTAACTATAATTTCAACAAGAACGTGACTGACAATTCTAACCTAAGCTTATAACTGCAGCAATCTTCAAACCCCCCCCCCAAAAAAAAAAAAAGACGTGACACAGAATTAAATTCTTGATTTCAATTCTTTTATTATACAACAGTATTCAACTTTACAGATACCAAAGCCTAGCTGGAATTTCCTCCTGGGACATGCTTGCTGTCTTGGAAACTGTTGCTCAAATATCCAGGACATGCTTTACTGCACTCTCCTGGGAGCTGTCTGGATCTCTGATATTTTCTAGGAAATCTTCATTGGAAGTTAGTGGTGGTTCCATAGTAGGGCCTCCCCCAGTAAATATCTGGTCACAGCCCACTGCAGCTGATCTCCTCCATGCAGATGTGATCATGTCAGTGGCCCTGTGGTGCACCTGCTCTTATGTCCTGTTGTGGCCACCCACGGCACTGACATCATCTACAATCTGCTGCCATATTCGCATCTTATGTGCCATATCTCCCCATCCCCTTTCCAGCAGAAAAGCATCATGTTGCCTAAAGCCATCCACAATCACCTGGTTCTAGATATCGGTGAAGGGGGGGGCTCCATGGATTGACATGCCTGGGTGGCATACTCATAGGTGTCCTAAAAGACAACAGAAGGATAGTACATGTAAGTTTAACATAACTACAAAGTAACTGTTTCCAGATAAAACAGAAACGGTAGCCAGTCAGTATTACCCACTGGAGATATATAAAACAGTCTAGAGATGTGAAATACTAACAACAGGCAGGATGCAAAACAAGGACAGTAACAAGACTAACATACCCTTGTTTGTGCCATAACAATAACTCACATTTGCTTCCCCCAGAAAACCAACAGTCCATCCTTATTTGTGCTATAACAGTAACACACTTTTGCTCCCCATCACAAAAGAACATTATATCCTTGTTCGTGCAATAACAGTAGCTCACCTTTACTCCCTCACCCACAAAAGAACAGTCTGTCCTTGTTTGTGCCATGACAGTAACTCAGCTTTGCTCACCTTCCCTCAAAGAAAAGGAAAATGATACATTTTGCTAACAAACCATCTTTGCAATGCTAAAAGTGCTATCAAAAGAACTACTCCTGAAACATTTGTACATATTTATCACAACACATTCCATTTTCATGTATTGACATTCATGTATACCTCTAAAATGGCTTGACAAACATGCCCATGTTATCAGTACACTTCTAACTAATGCATATAGATAAAAGTGTAAAATCCTTTGTTTTAGATTTTTCTTAAACACATTCCAGCATATGCAGTATGTAGTTGAACAAATGGAAGCATGCCTTCTGAAGTTCAATACTCCTCTTGCAGCTATATCCCAAAGTAATAGCGTAGCTTCACTCTTCTCCACATAAACAAGTCTCCTCATCATCAGTTTGCCTAGCTACATGGTTGAACTTTTATATGGTGTAGATTCAGGCTGTTACCATGGTGAAGATGCGCGTTTATATTATGCTGTCAAAAACTCAAACTCGACAGCGTAATAATCGACACGAAAATGTCAAAACCCCCAAACATCGAACACACACAAAAAAAAAAAAAAAAAAAAAAAACACCCAAACACAACACAAATTGCTCTATGCAGGGGGGCAGGCCCCCCTGCACCCCCCACACCCCCGCTACTTAAATATACCAACTCCGAGATCACACTACATTGCAGTAAATGGAAATCTCCCCTTACGGAGATTTCCGTTTACATGCAGGATGACTTTCCCTTTCGACATTTTGGTGCAGACAATATCATCTTTGATACTGTCGGTCTTTGACAGGGTGAAGTAGACCCAAAAATGCAAATGAGGTTTTAACTCATTAGAATTGCTGAATCCCAAAATTTGGATCCGTGTAGGGATGTAAACATAGTGCAGCCACTCCCTCAGTGCTTGGTTTTAATAGATTGTAACTGTGACTGATTAGTGTTTGAGAGAAGGAAAGCACAACAGCACTGCAAGCTGCCTTACTTATAGGTTCATAGGTAGGTACTAGGCATTGGCCCTGGGGCCTATATAAGCCTAGCCAAAAGGTACCCTGGCTTTCGCCACCCAAGAAAATTATTTTCCTGTGCCACTGTTGAGCAGAGCCATAGAAGTGATCCCCAGGGTGAATTTTCTATCTCCCATCCAATCATCAAGATTTTTCTTGAAGAGTGCTAATGAGAAGCTTTGTTTGATATAGATAGGTAGTTTGTTTCAGAGTATGGGAAGTCTCTGGGACAAGAATCTATCCCTCCAGCATTTCCTGTTTATTGTGGTGATAAGGTTTAGGTCTCTAGAGCATGAAGCTCTGAGGGATTGGGATTTCTTTAAGTGGAGCATGTCCAAAAGCTCTGGGTTTGACATAGCTTTGTATGTTAGGCAGAGATTGCCTCTTAGTAGGCGATATGCAACGGAGTAAAGCTGCGTTTTTTTGAGATGGTCTGCGTAGGACATCTGTTTGAGGCCAGTAATCCTCTTTGTGAGGTATTTCTGTGGCCTTTCCAGTTGTTGTAGATGTCTTGTGAGGAACATACCAAAAGAGGCATTGTACTCTATAATGGGTCTAATGAGTGACGAATAGAGGGGAACAATGACCTCTTTTTGCCTGGATGAGTGCCACATAGAAGGATTTCCTGACTACTGTGGCGATGTGATTATCAAAGGAGAGACTACTGTCCACCTGTGTCCCAAGGTCCCTTATCACACTTTTGGTGTTAAGTAGACTACCGCCTATGTGGTAGTTCATTGGTACAGAGTCTTTACCAAAAGGGATGACGATGCAGTTTTTAGCACTGAGCTTGAGGCCATAGCTTTGACACCAGGCATCTGTTTCAGCGAGGCCCTTTTGTAGGATGTCCACATCTTTTGGAGTTTTGATTATGGCTCCTAGTTTGCATTCATCTGCGAACTTCATTAGCCAAAGACCTTCTGTGTTAGCCTGTGCTTCAGAGAAGTAGATACCAAACAGGTGAGGACCCAGGACTGAACCCTGTGGTACTCCACTTGTCACTGGTCTGAAACTGGATTTGGAGTCTGCTACTTTCACACTGTGGGTTCTGTCAGTGAGCCAGTTGGTAACCCATCGAATGTACACCTCAGAGAATGGCCACATCATCTATTTCTTTCCAAGGGAAAGAAATTGGTAGGCCAACTACTCACAACACAATATAACAAACACTATGAAGAGGTGGCCTTCGCCCCCCCCCACTCCCCCTAACTAAATATACTAACTCCAAGATAGCACTACAGTGGGGAAAAGGGCAGATTTAAAACAACAGCCAACCAATTTCTTTCCCTTGGAAAGAAATTGATGATGTGGCCGTTCACTCAAGTGCACATTCGGCACATATGTGTCGATGATAGGGTAGTCAAGATTCTGTACCTTCGAGGTTAAGACCCCTATAGAATAGTTTATGCACTACATGTCTAAGAGTACTGCTCAGATAAATGTAGAATGTGTTTGCTTGATGTGCTACTTAGCATGAGAGACAGAGACAGATGAATGTCAGGTTTGGCTATGCTTACCTCATTTGCCTGAAGCTCGGCAGTGTGCAAACTGGACAACTGGCAAGGTAGGACCCAGATAGCCAAAAATAGAAACCAGATGCATTCAATTAATACAAATGGGCATTATGCAAACCTGACAAGGGGCAATGTTCTGTGGTTATCAGCAATACCTTAAGGATGATTAGTAAACTACGGAATATCATATAGCTAGTTATGTGTTATCAGGTAGTAAGTGCAGGGCTAGAGTACAGATGACCCAGGGTTCTAATACAGTGTGTGCAACCTTTGTTTTACTGTTGTGACATTGCAGTTAATAGCAATTAACTACAACAAAGACAAGTGCTTTCTCAATCTTCTTGTGGCAACAGGAGAAAGTGTAGGACTGCCATAAACATGGTCCTAGGTTTGAACAGAGCATATTCCATACACTTTTTACTGCTGTTCCACTTCCCATTATAGTCAGTCTCACTTATAACACTCAACATGGTATATCTGATATTAATTATATGAATGAAAGCTGAAGCACTAGTATTATGTATTCATTTATCTGTGCATTTTCACATTTATTCTCAAATGTCTGACTGTGGGTGTATCACATACTATATTCCTGTAAGTATATTTCTGCTATCTGGACTGCCATGGCCTTCACTTTTGTCTGTCACACATACACAACTGCCTATATATCCCATAACCTTGAGTTTGCTTTCCTTGCTATTGTTACTCTCCACTTACCATTACACAGCCACTGTGCTCAGAAATGCGGACTGCCGAGCATCATGTTTGTGTGATGGTAAACAGAATGCAATAGTTTCAGTGTATGCACTCCCAGAGTAAACGCGATGACTGGAATTGGTGGGAAAGCATCATTCTCCATTGTTCTAGATCCATGGCAGATATGGCAGGTGTTTGTGGGGAAGGTGTCAGGTTTAGGGCACAGAGATGTGGTGTCTAGGAGTCCAAGATTTTTATTGGACTCCAAGTTAAGAACCACAGTGCCATGCTTCTGCATGGGACTATTCTGGCTCCCAGTATAAATCAGAAGCGTTGGATAGTTTAGCATGGGCTGTAACCAGTGCCACCAGTATCCCCCGCACTGGTGAACATGGCAGGCATCACTACAATGACCTCTGGAGGAGGAAGAGGGATATCCTTGACTACTGGATCAGGGAATTTAGGACTGTGGACATCCCACACCTGTGTAAGTATCAACTACAGAGAGTACTTGTAAGACTTACAAGCTGAATATAGGCAAAATACTTTTAAAAGACTATGTGATAATAATGAGATTTTAGAAAAAGAATTGGGAAAACACAGTTGATATGTTTATCAGAAGGGGATATGAAGAAAGAGAAGTCAAAAATGCACTAGATAAAGTTATGAAGGGCCAACAACAAGTAAAATACCATGATAGAAGGGGGAAGGTAAACAATAGAGTTAAGGATGATAAACAGATGTTTATGGTTATTAGCTATGATTTGATAAGTGAAGAAGTTACAGCAATTATTAAGAGGAATTGGAACTTTCTTTTTAGGTTCAAAGAATTTTCAGAACTTAGTAGACAACTTATATTTTCATTTAAAAGAGTGAGCAATATAAAAGATAGAATAGTGCATAGTAAATTTGTTATCCCAAATCAAAATATAAAAAATATGCCTAAGTTTGTAGGAACATATCTATGTGGAAAGTGCATTTCATGTAAACATGTGGTTTGCACTTTTGAAACAATAAATGGGTATAGATTTAAAGTTCTTGGTAAGTTTAGTTGTACTACAGAATGTATTATTTATGCTCTTAAATATCCATGTGGAAAATTTTATGTAGGAGAAAGTAAGAGGACTTTTAAAATACGACTACAACAGCTTTAGAGAGATATTAAAAATAAAACAAAATAAAAAGCCTCTTAGCTCATGTTTTGGATGGCCATGGTGGGAACCCTGCAGGTTTGCTGTATAGTGTAATCTGTATAACTGGAAAACTCATACGTGCAATATATGAACATGTCAAGGAGTACTTGTTGCAATCTGTAGCACAGTGTGCATCTGTTAGGAGCTGGTAGTCTTACAAGCAAAAGTTATCTGTTAGGAGTTGATTGTCTTACAAGTAAAAGTTAAGATAACAGAGTAAATTAATTGTATCAATGCATTTTATATTCCATATGAAGGTATTAATCTTATCTATTTTTTTCTCTCACCCTGGCCCTTATCTTCTCTATTTTAATTTGATTTTTGTTTTATTTTTTTATTTTATTTCATTTTTTATTGCATGTTGTCAAACTCTGTCCATGTCATCCATGTGTACCACATCACTAAATGCTCCACAGCACAGTGGGGTAGGCTTGCCCCACAGCATCCATCTACCCCCCTCCACTGGCTCCAGCACCATTGCCCAGCATGTCTGGGAGACAACCTGGCAGCACCGCCTTTGCTACCCCTGCACTACCTGCCCCCTCCGGTTATCCTGCCCTGGAGGCTGGTCCAGTGGTACCCTCTGGGAGCAGTGGCAGAGATGGTGATTTTATCACCCATGCTAAATTGCCAGGGATGGTGGGTAGGGTTGTGAGCCGCACTGTGGATGCAGGGTACAGCTCACAGTGCAGCACTGTGGGTGCACACCTATGCCTGCTGTAGAGGCAGCTCTCCCTCATTTTATGTAATACCAGGAGGAGGAGACACAGACATCACACACTCCAGCCAGGGGTGGATTGAGGTGACAGTGATGACAGCGGAGTGAGTGAGCACTCAGTTCTCACCGTCACTCAACTTGATGACCATTAGTGTCTATCACCATGTCTATCTCTTGCCTTGTTTGTCTTCTCTTTCTGCAATTGCTTCCTCACCTTCCCAACTTATCTCACCCAGGCATTTCTACATGCCTTTGTCAACATTCCTCTCTCTCTCTCAAAACAAAAATAAATAAATAAAAAATGGGCACCTGTCCCACAAAAACAAAACAAAAAAAAATGTCCCATACATAGCTTTCCATTTCACACATGTCTTCTTGACACACTTGATTTGGTCCAATTGGCTATACAACATGACTGTGTTGTGGTCTCCCCTCTCTCTGGAGGTGACAGTCCAAATTCAGTTAAAATTTTGCAGATATGTTCACTTTACACTGTTAAAGAAATGAATAGCTATGGTTCTTTCCTACCTCCCTCCTGCACATTCCTGCCCTGCTTTCCCTTTGTTCTCCCCCCTGCTTGCTCCCCATTTCACCACTGTCCTATCTTCTTCATTTCTTTTCTTTAATGCATTATTGTGTGATGGTGTGCACAACAGTAATGCAAAAGTAGTTAAAAGTATTACATACAGCTGTATTCAAAAGTGGTGCCATCTGGCCCCTAAAAGGAATGTATCACTGCATTAACTGCATTAACACGTGCTGCCACAGAGTCAGTTAAGCAGCAGGTGTATTCCAGAGACACAACACTAACTGTCTGACTTTGTGCTTGCTCCCCATTTCACCACTTCCCTATCTACCCTATTTTAACATCCTTAATCTAGTCAAAAAATATAAAAATACGCAACACCCATAAGTAGCAGAAAAAAGCAATGGATTCCTTCACGTTTTATACCAATGCACAATAAGGTTTAGCGGCAGCAAAATGACGTGGTTACCTTTACACAATGCTGCTTAATCCTGCTGCACTATGCCAATACACAGCAACACATCTCATATAAACAATTAATGTCATTGCATTATCACTCTGTAATGAGAAGTATTTTAAAGTATTCAAACCCAGTACCATCCGTGCCAAAAAAAGAATGTATCAATGCATTAACACATGCTGCCGCAGAGTCAGTTAAGCAGCAGGTGTATTTCATAGACTCAGTACTAAATGTCAGGCATTAGCAATGCAGTTTCCATTTATGCACTGTTTACCTACTCGCAAACATGTATCTCACATGTGTATGCACTTTGTTAACCGTCACACAAACCCACTGCTCGCTGCGCTATGGAAATGTTTATATTAGTCTGTATTACTGCTGTTTACTGTCCATTTCCTGTGTATGACATGAAGTTATATGTTTAAACATTACAAACTAAGGTCCCTATCTAACAATATGTCACATATTTACAGTACATTCATCTGTTGCCACCCCCCCCCCCTCCAACCCTGAGCACTGCAACCCTGGTGTCTTGATACTTTTCACACACATATATCAACCACAGTGTAACATGTAATATCAAATGTTGTGTGCTGTGTAATGCACATCAATCTGGTAACATGCAAAACTACAACAATTGACCCATATGCCTAAAAACACTTATCTGCAAGGCTAGGGAAGGAATCAGCATGGACCATATACACAGGGACCTAGGTGACCTTCAACACACTTGACCCTACCCTGTTTGTTTCTGTCAAGGGTAAATCTTGCTTATTTGACACTATCCCCTACTCATGTGTCATAGAAGATCTCCCATGTGGGAATTAAGTCATACAGTAGTACAAGGATAGACAACTGGCTCACTGACATAACACACACTCTCAAAGTTGAGGACTGCACCTCCACCAATAATTTGTAGCCTGGACTGTTAAGAAATAGATTCCAAACAATATAGGGCCCAGCATAGCTCATTGGGCTACACCAGTGGTGACAGCTTCAGTGATAGAGGTTGATTCACCAACTTTCACAGTATGTGGTCTGTCGGTGAGGACATTGGTTAACCGTCTAGTGACAAGTGTTAATCCCCAGCTGGTAGAGTTTGTTAATGATACCTGAGTAGTGAGATTGTGTTCAAACCCTAGGACAGATCAAGTTAGGCAGTGTGCATTATGTTACCTTCATGCAGGCCTATCAGACAGAAACAATGGGCTGTGACAACATCACAGATCACCTATAGCATGACTAAGAACATATGCCTGCCAGACACAGTGTGATACACACTTCAACACACCCTGCAGATGGACTATGTTCCCATAGAAGGGCATACATTAACATACATACATCTGAGTGGGCTGGGGACAGCACTTGATACATGCATGTATAGACACATCCTGACTCTCCTGATCTGTGAGGTGGACCAACATGTCATCATGGACCTTCTCTAAATGGATGCTAGTAATATTCTGGCTGTGTGCAACAAACATGTGTGAGTTTCATTGCTACATCTATGTCTGTTACATCTGTTAGATGTCCTCAAACAGCAGCATCCTGTGGAACCTGAAAAGGTCAAGGCAGTCAACAGGAGTCCACACTGAGGTATTCACTCCACAATGATAGATGTTGCCATCAACACCTATTTCACCAAGTGGGTAGAACAGTAGATCACATACCTGGCATTTAAATATATAGAAATGTGTGAATTAACCTATATCTTGTGTCCAGTGATCAAGTGTGCACATTAGGGTTGTCTGCTAGGGCTTTTTGTGATTATGATTCAGATCACAGACATCAAGAATGACATACAAATCCTGTGTCCCAACAGCTATCTGGAGGACTATAGATTGTGGACAATCATAAACTCCAATTGTGATATTAATAAAATGAACAGTATCAACACACATCAAAGATTGCTGCCACAGCCATGACAACAAATAAAATGAAAAAAAAGTGGGGATTTGTTTTGTTATGCAAACAAATGCAAAACCAAGGATCATGTAGATGTTACACCCTGTCAGCACACCAGGTGTTATGTGGCCTGTGTCCTTGAATATATGGTGTGTGGAATGTCCATCAGCATGAGTCCACGGTGGTGAGTAATCGCTTGTATGTAACAAAACTACTGAGTATGTGCAGACATCCACATGACAGGCCATAATACATTCATAGCTCACAGCCTTCACCACACCAATACCCGAGTACAATGCACCTTCCTCATTTCTCTCCGAGTACAATGCATCTTTCTCATGTCCCTCCATGCACATCTTCCAATGATGTGTAACTGAAGTGTACCACCTTTATCACTGTGAGCTGTCATACATCTATTTGTGCATACCTAGGTATTAGTTTTGTTGCATAAACATTACTATCTAATGGCATGGAATGCCATCAAGGTGCAATAACACCTTCATGTGCGATATGTGTTTTGGTGGTGCATTCATGATGTACATAGCTGTTTAATGATATTACTGGCATGGTTTACATTCATGACAGTGCAGATTGTATATCTCTGCTATGCACAGCATCCAATTAGTCTTTAGTGATCTTAATGTCAAGTGTGTCTACTCACACCTCCTGCATATGTTAGTGTCAAGAGAGTGTGCTTTATTACACTCATAGATTGCTGACCTGTCCTAATAGTTGTACAAGAGTTTTGGTGCAGAACCATCTATGCTCACTCAGAAACACATATGTTGTGTCAGAGACATGGATATTACTGGTAGTATTATTCTGATATTGTCTATGATTGTGCATAGCAGTTTTACTGATGGCCATGAGCCTGTGTCTGTGTCCTACATGTTGGAAGGCACCATTGGCAATACAGGCATACTCAGGCAAATCAGTTTGCACATCTTCACAATATGCACCCAACTCTAATTGTATTTAACATCCATGATACATGTCCTCTCTGTTGTTCATGTCTGAATACTTATATCACACAGACGTCCTCCATTGTTTTGTCATCTTGTGTGAAAGTCACATCATATACATTTGCCACTGTGCAGTCCATACTGTGCCATGTAGAGATTAGTGTTCCTGCTGCAACTGTCTTCCTTTTACATTTCCTCATGTGCGGTACATTACAATGTTTCACCTGTCCTCCTTCCCGGTGTTCATCGCTAAACTTCATCTGTGTGTCTCTATTAAATAAACAAACTTCCCATGACTGTTTCTTATAAACAGCAGTCCATGTACTCTACAGATCATTGACACAACTTCTACAGACTGCCTGAAATAAGATTCCAAAATACTCATCACTATATACACTGTGCTGCCTGTGCCTGCAACACTTACATTAATATATGAAAAACCCTGGTGGTCCATGTGGCATTCCATGCAGTCCCACTAGCCCAGTATAATGGAGTGTACACATGCACTGTCCTGTCCTGTCCTGTCCCCGCAAAATAATACATTCATATATGAAAACCCTGGTGGCCCATGTGGCATTTCATGCAATCCTGGAATCCCAGTATGCTGAAGTGTACACATACACTGTCCTGTCCTGTCCCCACAACATAATACATTCATATATGAAAAACTCTGATGGCCTGTGTGGCATTCAGTGCAATCCTGCTAGCCCAGTATACTGGAGTGTACACATACACTCTTCTGTCCTGTTCCCACAACATAACACATTCATATATGAAAAACACTGGTAGTCTGTGTGGCATTCCTTGAAATCCTGCTAGCCCAGTATGCTGGAGTGTACACATACACTGTCCTGTCCTGTCCCAGCAACATAATACAGTCATACATGAAAAACCTTGGTGGTCCATGTGGCATTTTGAGCCATTCCACTAGCCCAGTTTGCTATACTGCAACTAAGTTCACTATCCATGTTGCTTTACATGGTTTCCTGGCCACCATGAAACCCTGCTTGTTGACATTTGAAGGTGAGTCATGACATGAATATTCATTAAGTGCTGCTGCTGACCATGCAAACAAAGAACTCCATGTAGGTGTCACGTGAAGCCTGCATGGATTTTATCGAATCCCAGGGCCTATGTTTATTGTTCCTTTTAATTTTTAAATTTTGAGCCTGGTACAAGATGGTAGATATAATTAATTGGGATGTTCTGTTTCAAATGTTAGATAAAAGAAAAAAGAAACTAAGGCATACAAACCCTAGTGCAAAAAAAAAATGTAAAGAACACCTGAGATCTAGAACTGTTTATTTAGTTGTTTTTTTTTTTTTGTTGTTTGTTTTTTTAAGTGTAGTAACTATCAGTATGATAGCTGTCTTTGGACCCTTACTTCCAATTCTGTGTTAGTGCCTGATATTTTCAATGACTATTTTTCTGTTCTTGCTTTTAGTTACCTTTCTGCGTCAATGTTTGTATCAGCTGATGACATCAGTAACTGTACTATAATTTTTAAAGAGTCATTAAGGGAAAACACTTATTAAAAGCAATGACTCAAGCAGTGTTAAACCTGATAACATGTAAATTCAATTAATATGTTCAAAATAAGGACATATTACTTCACTACTTAACATTTAGTCTAATTCTCTCCTGTGAGGTCGATACGTCTATCATTATTTAAATTAGCAAATCGTGTTCTCATTCATAAGGGAAGACCTTCAAATATGATATAGAATTATTATCCCATAAGCCTTACTTCCATTTTTAGGAAACCCTATGAAAGATACTTGATGTTGTCACTCGAAGACAAGAATGTATGTGGTTGTGAACTGAATGTAGCACAGTATGGATTTATATTCTACTTTACTGTTTGGCTAATTTCTATGAGCCTATCTATATGGCCTCAGATAGGGCCATTGGTTTCACCATAGTTTACTTAGATCTTTCCAAAGCTTTTGGCAGTGTTCCACATGACATAATGTTTTAATATCTCCTACACAGGAGTTTGATCTACACAAAGTAAACTGGATCTGCCAATGATTGGAAATGCTTAAGAAAAGGGTCATTTTTCTGAGGCAGACATCTGGTTGGGTACCTGTTTGTACCTGTTTACCTCAAAGCTCAGTACTCATTCCTACATTCCTCAATATAGTGTTTTCTTTTCTTCCAGTATCATCTGCCCATTGCATTTCTACACATGTAGACAATATGGAAATGCGGTCCATTCTTGACATCTTTGTATTCTTACTTGAACATTATTTTAAAGAGTTAAAGGAACATGGTCTTTCTTAAACATTAATAATGGCAAAGTTATCTAATTTGGCCCATTAAACGTCAAGTCATAGACCATAGTAAACAATGATGCAATTGAATTTATTCAGGTTATTAAAAATCTGACTGTGTTTATAAATAATAAACTCAAATTTAAGTAAAATGCTGCTCCGGTTAGGGCTATAGCTCTTAAAACTCTTGAGTATAATGTTTAAAACCATGGCAACTGGATCTCCCTCCATACTAATAGGTATGTATATTTCATATATTAGGCTGGTTATTAAATGCAATATTATAGTCTCTTCATATACCAAGTGGGAATTGTTGATGTTTGAGAATGTGCAGACAAAATTTGCTACAAATGTACCAGCTTGCATGTATCTGGGCTACAGTGAGTGCCAACACTTTTAAGGACTATCTTCAGTAACATTAACATACTGTAAGTCAGTGGTAGACTGCAGTATATTCAGGCTTCAATGCCTTACATGATCCTATTTTTTTGGATGTTATTTATTAATTTGACATTTGTTAACCAGGAAATTCTGACTGAGCTATAGCCCTTTTTCAGTGGAGGTCTGGGCAAAAATGCTTCAAAATAGTATGTAGCAGTTTTACAATAATAAACAATTAACAATTTGTACAAAAATACAATAATAAAAGGATAAGTATAAAAAAGAAACACTTACTCCTAAACAGTAATGCTGTTAATTGACAATGAACAGAATTAACTAAAATTAGGTATATAAACTTTATAAGAAAACAGATTATAAATATTAAGAAGGGAAAAAAGGTGGAGAAAAGAAATATAGAATTTGAAGAGATTAAAAAAGAAGATACTGTATAAGGTAATATAGATTCATAGATTAGTACTAAGCTAACTGCCCTTTTTGAGCCATTTTAAGCTTAGCCAATTATCCCTTGTGAGACTCAAACCCTGCACCTTGTGTTTGTAAGGCAAATATATATATATATATATATATATATATATATATATATATATATATATATATATATATATATATATATATATATATATATATATATATATATATATATATATATATATATATATATATATATATATATATATATATATATTTTTTTTTTATAAAGCTTAGAGAGGAGTTATAGCAGCCAGAAGTAGAGCAATCTGGAGGTAGTAAGGAGAAAAGAAGTAATGGGGTTGAAGTTAAAAAGTTAAGGGAGATTGAGATTTAAGAAAGTTAGGAGAAGAAAGTTCAAGCAGTGATTTTACAGTGACATGTCCAATTATTAAGTAGATAGAATTATTAAATAGATAGAATGTTAGAATTGGAGTTACATGAAAATGAATGATCAATTAGAATAATAACACATTTCCATCTTTTTTATTGGAAAGACCACTAGGGGAAACCATTTATGTAGCCTTATATTGATAGCTGCTGGAGCAAGCTTACACTGAATATTATGTGAAAGGATTCATTGTTTGTGTTTGAAAGAAAGGCTAGTTCTCTAAGTAGAACAAAAGATTTTCTTAATAACCATCCTGGAATCTCTTTTCTACACTCACCAACAGATCTAACATAGATGTACACATAAACTAATGCGTGTGAGTCGAGTTGGAATACATTTTTGGATGCTGTTCAATATAATAGGAGTCACAGAGTCCAGAAAAGCATTATTTGCTAAAATGTTGGATAATAAAACTGAGTACTAGAAGAGAAGAAAAATATGGATAAATGACAACACAGAATGTATATTCAGAGGGCAGTACACTAAACCTGTTTACAGCATCATTTTTGATGCTTAAGCAGAGTGCAATGTAATGCCAGAGTATATATTTCAAACTGCTCACTTTAAACTACAGCTTATGTAAATTTAGATTGATTGTTAGATTCTGGGAGTGTTAAAGCCAATGCATCAACTTTCTTTGAACTGTGTTTATAAAAATAAAGAGCATAAAAAAGTTTTTTTTTAAATGGTTGCACTGCAATTTAAGTTAAAGTATCCTAATATACTAGAAAGTGACGTATGCATGTCCACGGACAAGATTAAGAGAATCCAGGCAATGCAGCAAGAAGGCCAGAGTAAAATACTGATTACAGTCAAAATATGCAGAATCAAATAAAAAGAGAAGCAAAGCAAACAGCTATGATGTAGGCGCACGGCAACATAGAAACAAAACTAGGCAGGCAGTCATGAGGACCTTAAGATGCTTAGCCATATTCACCTTTTAGTAGACACTCTTAAAATGTTGTTCCTCCCTCTTCAAGCACTTAATGATCCTTAACTCCCAAATCAAACAGGGGTGTACTAGATAATCTTGGTGTAAATTTGTATCTACCCAACTAATTATAAGGACTACCATTACAGGTCTTCTTTAGGTAATAAATCCACCTACATGGATCCTTAGGAAAAGAGCAAATTGCATTCATGTAAATGGAATCTGTGAGAACAATACATACCGAATAATGTTCAGGAGGAGGAAGGAGATTTAGGGGTGGGAAGGAATAAAACATTTTATGCAATGGTGGAATGACCAAATGTTAAAAAGTTGGTATATGTGTATACTGTATGAAAATGTTACTATGGTTTATTTTATTTTTTAATAATGTATGTGCACACCAGTTTTACTATTTTAGTTGTGATTTTACTGATTTTTAGAGATGTGTTTATAAAAAGAATGCCTTAAAGGTAGGCAAAGTAGTACTTTGCTTGACCTGTAGTGGTAACATATTCCATAGCTTGGAAATATGCTGCGTTAAGAGCCTATCTTTCCTGTGAGTCTTATTTGTCAGTGTAAATGTAGGTTCCAATTGTGGGTGTTTGTAGAGCCTCTGGTTTTGCAAAGAAAGAGAAGGTCAAATATAATTCGGTCTTTCATGGTTCAAAAAGCAGGACGTGTCACCTCAGAAAAGCCTGCAGGCCGCTAAGTATATTGAGAGCTGTGTTAATCTATCCTGATATTTGATTTTCTTGGTAAGGTGTTATTGGGGTCTTTCTAGTTGAGCCGTATGCTTTGATTTGTACATACCAAAGGGAGCACTGTATTCAATGATGGGTCTGATAAGGGAAGAGTACAGTGGCAGGATGACTTCTTTGAAATTTGAATGCATTCCCCTCAACACAAAGAAAATTAAATTGTTATTCACCAAAATCAAAATTCTGTACTCAAAAGAGACCCTTCTCAATAATGTCAAAGAACACCAAAATTAAACTAGTCTCCTATACCAAGCAACTAGGTATCTTCATTGATGAGCACCTGAAATGTGAGCTGCATATACTCTATGTTAACAAATAAAACTCATCAAAATCTAGGATCACTATATCAGATAAAGCATCACCCTACTAACACTGCTGGAAAAATATTGCAAAAACCTACTTACTCCCAACTCTTCACTGGGCCTTTCCAGTTTTAACAAACCTCCACTCTGATCAGCTGCTTAAACTTGATAAATGTTACAACAAAGTGGCCATATTTGCTGCAGATCTGCCATGTAGGGCTTCTCATTGCCCTTAAACACTTGAACTAGTTAGTATAACTCCACGCACTAATGTATACTCAATATTTACAACATACAAACAACTCAATTCCCTAAAGAAATGCTCAGGTATACAATATATTGTTCAGCCTTACTTTCCAAGCAGAATAAATCACTTCTTGCTATATTTAAATCTAACAAAGTCACTGCCCACCATACTACCTCTCAACCTCTTGGAGCAAGAAATCCAGACAAAGCTATAAATAAAAGTGGGACAAAGGACCAAAAGTAGGGGCAATTTTTAAATATTGCTATTACAGACTTAGAAAGTTGATAGAATAACAGGCTTTGTGTTAACATGAATTTTCTGAAGGGTATGAAGTCTGAAACTCAAATGTCTGTCATTATTTTCTAACTTCAGTCTTTAATGATTTACCACTAATTTGTGAGAAAAAACATGATGTTATGAAAAACAGGCCAAAAATATGAGGCAAAAATCTGGACATTCTGTGAAAATCTGTACAGCTGAGAGGTATGCTGCCCACAATCTGTACTTTCATTGCATTTCTAAAAACAGAATACTATTCCATTTATACGTAGAAAAAATAACTAACCTAATACTATTTAAAGCAGGAAAATAATAGCAGGCCAGCTATAGGTCAGCAGGCAGAAGACTGTATTCCAACATAAGCTTCTTGGATTAATATCCTAACACTGACACTGTAGATCAGAAGAGTTGGAATGTATTCCCACACTAGGTGCTTAGATTAATATTGTAACACTGACACTGTAGATAAAATGTGTAGGATTGTAATCCCACACTATGTTCTTGGATTAATACAGTAAAACTGACACTGTAGATCAAAAGGTGGAGGACTGTATTCCTACACTAGATTCTTGGATTAAGACTGTAAAACTGACTCTGTAAATCAGAAGGCAGAGACTGTGTTCCCACATTAGGTTATTGGATTCATATAGAAACACTGACAAAGTAGATCAAA